>NC_084570.2:32744160-32844160 GCF_033978685.3 Nerophis lumbriciformis
GACAACATGTAAAAGCTAGAGCTGGAAGACCCTCCTGCCTCGTTAAAATCCCCCGTTTGGGAACACTTTGGCTGCGCGATACAACAATGGATGACGGAGGTTTGCCGACATTGTTCAGCAGCTGCTTCTGACAACACGTCAAACACGTGTTGCACCTTTCCTGCTTCCGGCTCCCAGACCGTAGTCGAGGAGCGCAGGGGAGACACTCCTCCAGGGCCGATGTATTCTCGGAAGCAACACCATTCACTCTACCCGGCAGTGGGTCTCAACAGCTCTGGACTCCAGGGTAAATGACGAGTCCGGCGATTAGTTGCAAATTGTGGCTTTATTGCACACAGCCAATCCAACAAAACACTAGCCACTCCCCGCACTCGAGCTACCGCTCCCTCACCTCACTCGCCCACACACTCACCTCACATGCTGTCACATATTAAAGGGCCACACACACACATACGCTACACTCATAACGCATGCTAACCCATTTGAAGCGTCACCACCGCATTCAAGCAGCTTCTCCTTGGCGAGTCAGGCAGGGCTAAAGCAATAACAAATGTTTTTATAGCAGCAGATACAAGTCCATATTGCATTAAAAACTAGATTTTGACCCACTTCTATGGTGGAAGAACAATGAGCCCTTATATCCTCTTACTGCCAAGTTAACCAGGCTGGGGGGGAAAATAAAAGTTAATCTGAAGCTGAGCAACAACTTGAGGCAGTTTAATGTTGATTATGTTATGATCTGCTGCCCGGATCATAGTTTGTTTATGTTTTCGAGTCACGTGTGTTTTCAGCACCTTGAGTTTTGTTTGTTTCAGTTGCCATGACGACAGATTGCTTAGCCTCTGGTTAGTGTTCGGGACGCGCACCTGTTGCCCGGGCGCTAATCAGAGGGCTATTTAGTCTTTGCCCTGGCCTCCCTCGGCCTGGCTTCCTAATTTGCTGTATGCAACAGATGACGACTATTTTGATTCCTGCTAGCTTTCACGCTATGCTATTTTTGCTTGCTAGCTCCCACGCTAGTTCTTTTGGTTTTCGCTTTCCGTGCTATGAGCACGTTTTTGTCTGTTCCTGTATGATTTATGTCTTTAATAAATCATTTTCCTACCTGTACGCTGTGTCCGAAGCCGTCTGCATTCCTGGGAGAACAACCTCGCATCACCATGCGCCCCGGTCGTCACAGATTAACGTGGACCCCGACTTAAACAAGTTGAAAAACTTATTGGGGTGTTACCATTTAGTGGTCAATTGTACGGAATATGTACTGTACTGTGCAGTCTACTAATAAAAGTCTCAATCAATCAATCAATCAAAAAAAGCACTTTATATGTAGAAAGGTTTTGTTAAGAAACCATTCTGAGCCTTATCTTATTTAGTTTTTATTTTATATATGTTGACCACATTAACCCTGGCAATGGACCCTGTGTGTATATGTATGTTATGCCATTGTTTACAAATTTGGTAAATAAATAAACAAAACATTTATGTTTTGTTTTTTTCTTACTGTACCGAAAATGAACCGAACCATGACCTCTAAACCGAGGTATGTACCGAACCAAAATTTTTGTGTACCGTTACACCCCTAATAAATATATATATGTATATATATATATATATATATATATATACACATATATATATATATATATATACACACACATATATATATACACATATATATATATATATGTATGCGTGTGTGTATATATATATAGACCGATAGCGATAAAATAAGGCTGATAGCGATATGTCAAAATGCCAAATATTGGTGCAGATAATCGGCTGATCCTTCGTTGCGTTGCCATGGTAATAGTGATGCTTAGTCTTACTGTGGGACACAAGCCGAGGCCAGAGGTGGTCTGACCTCGGCGCCATGTTCACCTGGTCTGTGGCAGTAAATCATGATCAGCGAAAGGACAAACGCTCCAGTGGTAGTCGGTCAAGGTGGTAAACCTGCGTGTGGTGTGACGAGATCAATAATAGTCGTCACTCGTGAGAAGTGTTTGCTTGAGGCTTTTTCATTCTTCGCACACACACACACACACACACACACACACACACACACACACACACACACACACACACACACACACACACACACTAAGGTTGTACAATATACCGGTACCAGTATAGTATTGCGGTACTAATGAATCAAAAACGGTACTATATCAAAATCACTAATCCTGGCCTCCATGGCGAAGAATAAAGTGAGTTTCTTACAAGTATCATTATCACTGCAGGACGAGGAATAGCTAAACATGCTTCACTAAACGCCATAGCTCACCGGCGTCAAAATGTAAACAAATGCCATTGGTGGATCTACACCTGACATCCACTGTAATGATACCAAGTACAATAGCGTATCGAGTCGATACTACTATGATTACAACATTGCAATATTCATGTTGGAGGTGACACCTCTGAGGCTTAGTCCCTCTTTCAGTTCACAACTCCAGCAGACTGCAAACATCTCTTCAAGGTCTGAGAGAGGCGTGAACAAAGTCAGAAGAGAGAAGAGCACGGCACACGTCAAACAATTAACTCTCTAACTCAGCCTTGTTGTCACATTCCTGACAAGGAGCAGACGACAGAATGTAGACAAGATGTCAGACTCTGTAGCCTGGGGGCCAATCAGGCCTGAGAATGACACCGTAGTGGCCCCGGGTCAGTTGGAAGAGTACTTCTGATGGAAGAGGAACTTGGACCATATTGTTGTATTGATACCTACACAAGTAGTTTCCCCTTAATGTAATTGATTGTGGCGGTGCACCACAGCAAAATATTAGCCACCACACCTTAAAAATTAGTTGTTTTTTTTAACTTGAAAACAAAATAAAGTAATAGAATGTATTGCAGCGTGCGGAAGAAGAAACACAAAGTCCAATCCTCTTTTTAGAAGGAGCAGTAGAAGCATTTAAGTCCCATCTTAAAACTAATTTGCACACTTTAGCCGTTAAATAGACTCCTTGAAGTATATAGACCACTGCAGAGTCCACATGAAGTATATAGACCACTGCAGAGTCCACGTGAAGCATATAGACCACTGCAGAGTCCACATGAAGTATATAGACCACTGCAGAGTCCACGTGAAGCATATAGACCACTGCAGAGTCCACGTGAAGTATATAGACCACTGCAGAGTCCACGTGAAGTATATAGTCCACCGCAGAGTCCATGTGAAGTATATAAACCACTGCAGGGTCCACATGAAGTATATAGACTACTGCAGGGTCCACATGAAGTATATAGACCACTGCAGAGTCCACATGAAGTATTTAGACCACTGCAGAGTCCACGTGAAGCATATAGACCACTGCAGAGTCCACGTGAAGTATATAGACCACTGCAGAGTCCACGTGAAGTATATAGTCCACCGCAGAGTCCATGTGAAGTATATAAACCACTGCAGGGTCCACATGAAGTATATAGACTACTGCAGGGTCCACATGAAGTATATAGACCACTGCAGAGTCCACATGAAGTATATAGACCACTGCAGGGTCCACATGAAGTATATAGACCACTGCAGAGTCCACATGAAGTATATAGACCACTGCAGAGTCCACGTGAAGCATATAGACCACTGCAGAGTCCACGTGAAGCATATAGACCACTGCAGAGTCCACGTGAAGTATATAGACCACTGCAGAGTCCATGTGAAGTATATAGTCCACCGCAGAGTCCATGTGAAGTATATAAACCACTGCAGGGTCCACATGAAGTATATAGACTACTGCAGGGTCCACATGAAGTATATAGACCACTGCAGAGTCCACATGAAGTATTTAGACCACTGCAGAGTCCACGTGAAGCATATAGACCACTGCAGAGTCCACGTGAAGTATATAGACCACTGCAGAGTCCACGTGAAGTATATAGTCCACCGCAGAGTCCATGTGAAGTATATAAACCACTGCAGGGTCCACATGAAGTATATAGACTACTGCAGGGTCCACATGAAGTATATAGACCACTGCAGAGTCCACATGAAGTATATAGACCACTGCAGGGTCCACATGAAGTATATAGACCACTGCAGGGTCCACATGAAGTATATAGACCACTGCAGAGTCCACGTAAAGTATATAGACCACTGCAGAGTCCACGTGAAGTATATAGACCACTTCAGAGTCCACGTAAAGTATATAGACCACTGCAGGGTCCACATGAAGTATATAGACCACTGCAGGGTCCACATGAAGTATAAAGACCACTGCAGAGTCCACGTGAAGTATATAGACCACTGCAGGGTCCACATGAAGTATATAGACCACTGCAGAGTCCACGTGAAGTATATAGACCACTGAAGGGTCCATATGAAGTATATAGACCACTGAAGGGTCCACATGAAGTATATAGACCACTGCAGGGTCCAAGTAATCACCGGGAGGATGGCGGTCAATAAGGTGGTGTTTGGCGTTAGCTGCTATAGCCATCTGTCTATAGTCCATAGTGCTTAGGACATGAGGCAGGGACTGATCACCTGTCAGTTCTTCATATCCTTTATTTACCAGGGAAACCTCATTGAGTTTTTACAAAAAACTTTCAAGCGTGACCTTGATAGAGTTTGGCCTATACGATTCTGCACTGTAAATGATATGATCACATCCAGTGGATTGACAAAAATCAAATGATATTTCTCCTAGCAGTAATAAAATATGTCCCTGCCCCCTTAGAAAGGCAACATTCAATTGTAGAAATCAGGGTTCAAATAATAAAGTGCATTCTTTTCACAAAGAAGGTTAACTAACAGCTACCTGTGCCTCCATGAAGTTAAACAAAAACAAATACTCATTTTGTCAGGTGCTTTCCCAAATTGTTGCCTCTTATCAAATGCTTCCTTATCAGTACTGTGGCTTTACATTTGCTGCGGTCGCCACTATCAACAGTAGGTCCAGGCTTAGCAGCACAGGTAGCTTGTTACTACAAAACCCATAAATAAAACAGAATACAATGATTTGCAAATCTTTTTCAACTTATATTCAATTGAATAGACTGCAAAGACAAGATATTTACTGCTCCAACTGAGAAACTTAATTTTTTTTTGCAAATAATCATAGAATATAATGGCAGCAACACATTGCAAAAAAGTTGTCACAGGAGCATTTTTACCACTGTGTTACATGGCCTTTTCTTTTAACAACACTCAGTAAACGTTTGGGATCCGAGGAGACCAATCTTTGAAGCTTTTCAGCTTTTCTGGGTGTTGTTCATAAATGGCTTTGGCTTTGCACAGTAGAGTTTTAACTTGCACTTACAGATGTAGTGACCAACTTTAGTTACTGACAGTGGTTTTCTGAAATGGTCCGGAGCCCATGTGGTGATATCCTTTACACACTAATGTCGCTTTTTGATGCAGTACCGCCTGAGGGATCGAAGGTCCATAATATCATCGCTTACGTGCAGTGATTTCTCCAGATTCTCTGAACATTTTGATGATATTACAGACTGAAGATGTTGAAATCCCTAAATTCCTTGTGATAGCTGGTTGAGAAATGTTGTTCTTAAACAACTTGCTCAGGCATTTGTTGACAAAGTGGTGACCCTCGCCCCATCTTTGTTTGTGAATGACTGAGCATTTCATGGAAGCTGCTTTTATGCCCAAACATGGCACCCACCTGTTCCCAATTAGCCTGTTCACCTGTGGGATGTTCCAAATAAGTGTTTGATGAGCATTCCTCAACATTCTCAGTCTTTTTTGCCACCTGTGCCAGCTTTTCTGAAACATGTTGCAGGCATCAAATTCCAAATGAGCTAATATTTGCAAAAAATAAGAAAAGTTTTACAGTTCCAACGTTAAATATCTTGTCTTTGCAGTCTATTCAATTGAATTTAAGTTGAAAAGGATTTGCAAATCATTGTATTCTGTTTTTATTTACCATTTACACAACGTGACAATTTCACTGCTTTTGGGTTCGGTAGTTTGTTGCCTTGAAAGGTTGTCTTTTTCCCTCTTGGTGGAAATTCTGGATAACAAGTTTTGCAAACGGCGAGTTAAATGTCTTCTTTTGACGCGGCAAAGAGAGTCACTGGTGACTAGCTTCATTATTGTGCATCCCTAATTAATAGATAAATAATACAAACAAGATTTAACAGATGCAATCATGACTTTTTCTTGCGAGTGCATCCTGATTTTGTGTAGCAAAATGATGCAAAAAGGTGACTTCCTTTTCACAACCTTGGAGAAGAATAACACAGAGTTTAGAATCATGGTCATGACCATAAGCCGCTCGCCAAACATTACCATAAGACGCAGAGACACGGGGACTATGCATCATAGAGTCGCATTCCTCCTTATATTCCCATGCTGACTCCTTTGAAGCCAGGCAACATCTGCACAGCAGGGACACGGCTCATCAGCTAACGAGCTACTATCTTTCCGTCTAATCATGCACACAACCTGACGACAGAGCCCGTACTGATACTTGCCATGGTCTACTGTGTTTGCTACTTGTTGGCTCTACGTCCAGCCATGGACATCCACCTCGCCATGTTAAGAATAGTGTGTTTGTGTTCCCAATGTCACTTTTGCATAACAAATAACCTAATAATGTCCTTCATTAAGTTAACTAGAATCTACAAAACCAGTGCTAAGAATGTCTGTCATTAATTTAAATAGATTGTACAAAACCAGCCCTAAGAATGTCCATCATTAGGTTAAATAGATTCTACAAAACCAGTCCTAAGAATGTCCGTCATTAAGTTAACTAGATTCTACAAAACCAGCCCTAAGAATGTCCGTCATTAAGTTAACTAAATTCTACAAAACCAGTCCTAAGAATGTCCACCATTAAGTTAACTAGATTCTACAAAACCAGTCCTAAGAATGTCCATCAATTAAGTTACCTCAAGTCTACAAAACCAGTTCTAAGAATGTCCATCATTAAGTTAACTATCCATCCATCCATCCATCTTCTTCCGCTTATCCGAGGTCGGGTCGCGGGGGCAGCAGCCTAAGCAGGGAAGCCCAGACTTCCCTCTCCCCAGCCACTTCGTCCAGCTCTTCCTGTGGGACCCCGAGGCGTTCCCAGGCCAGCCGGGAGACATAGTCTTCCCAACGTGTCCTGGGTCTTCCCCGCGGCCTCCTACCGGTCGGACGTGCCGTAAACACCTCCCTAGGGAGGCGTTCGGGTGGCATCCTGACCAGATGCCCGAACCACCTCATCTGGCTCCTCTCGATGTGGAGGAGCAGCGGCTTTACTTTGAGCTCCCCCCGGATGGCAGAGCTTCTCATCCTATCTCTAAGGGAGAGCCCCGCCACCCGGCGGAGGAAACTCATTTCGGCCGCTTGTACCCGTGATCTTGTCCTTTCGGTCATAACCCAAAGCTCATGACCATAGGTGAGGATGGGAACGTAGATCGACCGGTAAATTGAGAGCTTTGCCTTCCGGCTCAGCTCCTTCTTCACCACAACGGATCGATGCAGCGTCCACATTACTGAAGACGCCGCACCGATCCGCCTGTCGATCTCACAATCCACTCTTCCCTCACTCGTGAACAAGACTCCGAGGTACTTGAACTCCTCCGCTTGGGGCAAGATCTTCTCCCCAACGCGGAGATGGCACTCCACCCTTTTCCGGGCAAGAACCATGGACTCGGACTTGGAGGTGCTGATTCTCATCCCAGTCGCTTCACACTCGGCTGCGAACCGATCCAGTGAGAGCTGAAGATCCTGGCCAGATGAAGCCATCAGGACCACATCATCTGCAAAAAGCAGTTGATGTGGTCAATTTAGTTGACATTAAGTTAACTAGATTTTACAAAACCAGTCTTAAGAATGTCCATCATTAAGTTAACTAAATTCTACAAAACCAGTCCCAAGAATGTCCACCATTAAGTTAACGAGATTCTACAAAACCAGTCCTAAGAATGTCCGTCATTAAGTTAACTAAATTCTACAAAACCAGTCCTTAGAATGTCCATCATTAAGTTAACTAGATTTTACAAAACCAGTCCTAAGAATGTCCGTCATTAAGTTAACTAGATTCTACAAAACCAGTCCTAAGACTGTCCATCATTATGTTAACTAGATTCTACAAAACCAGTCCTAAGACTGTCTGTCATTAACTTCCATGGCCAGCATGGTAGGTAATATTCTAGACAGTCTTACGGGTTTTTCAGTTTATTGGAAGACTTGACTTGAAATGAAATATTAAGAACCCATGGTAAGAATAATGTGTTTGTGTTCCCAATGTCACATTTGCATAACAAATCCCTTTTCTCCTGTGAAAACACAATTGAGGCTCTTCCCAGGAGTCAGCCAATGTGTGTGTGTGTGTGTGTGTGTGTGTGTATGTGTGTGTGTGTGTGTGTGTGTGTGTGTGTGTGTGTGTGTGTGTGTGACATGAGCAACCGCCAGGAACGCCATAGAGACGTGGAGAGTGTCTCCAGCATGTTAGATAACAGTGGCTGCCTGCGGCTTCACGATAAGCAGGCTAACACTCGGAGGGGGAAAGGAGGGGCAAGGTACCTATTCTCCCCTTCCCTCATGAGGTGATGTCCTAAACATGACAGCAGACACCCTACCAGACTGACCTCCGTTCCCAACCCTTCCTGATGGCATCATAGTCACCAATGTAGCATTCAGTGGGACAAAATCATTTATTTTCAGATGTTTTGTCCGTTCTGTGGTTTAAGGAAGCCCAAAAAGAGAAATGACAACACGAGAAGTAGAAATTATTTAGAGCAAGACGCTGTGATTGACTCAAAGAATGACTAATGCCTTTTGACTCATCCAAGTCTTAGTACAGAACTAGTCTTCCAAAAGTAAGTATCTATCTTCTCAAGGAACAATACTATAGACATTAACTCATACGTATAACTACATTAACCACTGAACATGACTCAGCAGTCCACACATTCTTATTATTGTCTAAACAGCTGGCAAGTAAGTAGCACGACAAACGTGTCTTGTCTACAGATAAGCATGGTGGTGGCGAAATCACGTTCGGGGACTGCACAAGTGCTGTTGGTACTGGGGAGATGCGGTTCATTAAGGGGAAAGATTAATTCCAATATGTACTGTGACATTTAATTGTTTCAGTCATCAGTTTCACTGAATGGTTCCTCTGAACATGTCCTAAGACTGTCCGTCATTAAATTAACTAGATTCTACAAAACCAGCCCTAAGAATGTCCATCATTAAGTTAATTAGATTCTCCAAAAACAGTCCTAAGAATGTCCATCATTAAGTTAAATAGATTCTACAAAAACAGTCCTAAGAATGTCCATCAATAAGTTAACTAGATTCTCCAAAAACAGTGCTAAGAATGTCCGTCATTAAGTTAACTAGATTCTAAAAAAACAGTCCTAAGAATGTCCGTCATTAAGTAAACTAGATTCTACATAACCAGCCCTAAGAATGTTCATCGTTAAATTAACTAGTTTCTACAAAACCAGTCCTAAGAATGTCCGTCATTAAATTAACTATATTCTACAGAACCAGCCCTAAGAATGTCCATCATTAAGTTAACTAAATTCTACAAAACCACTCCTAAAAATGTCCGTCATTAAGTTAACTAGATTCCACAAAACCAGTCTTAAGAATGTCCATCATTAAGTTAACTAGATTCTACAAAGCCAGTCCTAAGAACGTCCATCATTAAGTTAAATAGATTCTACAAAACCAGTCCTAAGAATGTCCGTCATTAGGTTAACTACATTCTACAAAAACAGTCCTAAAAATGTCCGTAGTTAAGTTAACTAGATTCTACAAAAACAGTCCTAAAAATGTCCGTAGTTAAGTTAAATAGACTCTACAAAACTAGTCCTAATAATGTACATCATTAAGTTAACTAGATTCTACAAAACCAGTCTTAAGAATGTCCATAATTAAGTTAAATAGACTCTACAAAAACAGTCCCAAGAATGTCCGTCATTAAGTTGACTAGAATCTACAAAACAAGCCCTAAGAATGTCCATCGTTAAGTTAACTAGTTTCTACAAAACCAGTCCTAATAATGTCCATCATTAAGATGAACTAGATTCTACAAAACTAGTCCTAAGACTGTCCATCATTAAGTTAACTAGATTATACAAAACCAGCCCTAAGAATGTCCATCATTAAGTTAACTAGTTTCTACAAAACCAGTCCTAAGAATGTCCGTCATTGAATTAACTATATTCTACAAAACCAGCCCTAAGAATGTCCATCATTAAGTTAACTAAAGTCTACAAAACCAGTCCTAAAAATGTCCGTCATTAAGTTTACTAGATTCTACAAAACCAGTCCTAAGAATGTCCATCATTGAGTTCAATAGATTCTACAAAACCAGTCCTAAGAATGTCCGTCATTAGGAAACTAGGTTCTACAGAACCAGTCCTTAGACTCTGTCATTATTAACTAGATTCTACAAAACCAGTCCTAAAAATGTCCGTAGTTAAGTTAACAAGATTCTACAAAACCAGTCCTAAGAATGTCAATCATTAAGATTAACTAGATTCTACAAAACTAGTCCTAAGAATGTCCATCATTAAGTTAACTAGATTCTACAAAACCAGCCCTAAGAATGTCCATCATTAAGTTAACTAGAATGTACAAAACCAGTCCTAGGACTGTCCATCATTAAGTTAACTAGATTGTACAAAAACAGTCCTAAGAATGTCAGTCATCAAGTTAACTAGGTTCTACAGAACCAGTCCTTAGACTCTGTCATTAAGTTAACTAGATTGTACAAAAACAGTCCTAAGAATGTCAGTCATCAAGTTAACTAGGTTCTACAGAACCAGTCCTTAGACTCTGTCATTAAGTTAACTAGATTCTACAAAACCAGTCCTAAGAATGTTCGTAGTTAAGTTAACTAGATTCTACAAAACCAGTCCTAAGAATGTCTGTCATTAAGTTAACTAGATCCTACAAAACCAGCCCTAAGGATGTCCATCATTAAGTTAACTAAATTATACAAAACCAGTCCTAAAAATGTCTGTCTTTAAGTTAACTAGATTCTACAAAACCAGTCCTAAGAATGTCCATCATGAAGTTAACTAGATTGTACAAAACCAGTCCTAGGTCTGTCCATCATTAAGTTAACTAGGTTCCACAAAAGCAGCCCTAAGAATGTCCATCATTAAGTTAACTCAAATTTATAAAACCAGTCCTAAGAATGTCCGTCGTTAAGTTAACTAAATTCTACAAAACCAGTCCTAAAAATGTCCATCATTAAGTTAACTAGATTGTACAAAACCAGTCCTAGGACTGTCCATCATTAAGTTAACTAGGTTCTCAAAAAACAGTCCTAAGAATGTCCCTCATTAAGTTAACTCAAATTTACAAAACAAGTCCTAAGAATGTCCGTCACTAAGTTATCTATATTCTACAGAACCAGCCCTAAGACTTTGTCATTAAGTTAACTAGATTCTACAAAACCAAGCCTTAGAATGTCCATCATTAAGTTAACTAGTTTCTACAGAACCAGCCCTAAGACTCTGTCATTAAGTTAACTAGATTCTACAAAAGCAGTCCTAAGAATGTCCATCATTAAGGTAACTAGATTCTACAGAACCAGTCCTAACACTCTGACATTAAGTTAACTAGATTTTACAAAATCAGTCCTAAGAATGTCCATCATTAAGGTTAACTAGATTCTACAAAACTAGTCCTAAGAATGTCCATCATTATGTTAACTACATTGTACAAAACTAGTCCTAAGAATGTCCATCATTTAGTTAACTAGATTCTACAAAACCAGTCCTAAGACTGTCAATCATTAGGTTAATTTGATTCTACAAAACCAGTCCTAAGAATGTCCGTCGTTAAGTTAACTAAATTCTACAAAACCAGTCCTAAGAATGTCCATCATTAAGTTAACTAGATTCTACAAAACCAGTCCTGAGAATGTCTGTCCTTAAGTTAACTAGATTCAACAAAACTAGTCCTAAGATGTCAGATAATGGTTCTCCTATGGTTAGTTTATAACAAAACTTGAACTAACATTTAGAGAACACTTAGCATTAATTCTGCATTGTAGAACCGTCTGTAGGACGTCATTCGACATAACTAAATTGATATTTGAACCATCGATTGACAAATGGCCCACATTGTAAAATGGATGACTGTTCCTAGCAGTGGTCAATAATGTCATGCATGTGTTAAACAGCTCCTACCAGTGACAAGGATGGTGGTCAACAGTGTCATGCGTGTGTTAAACAGCTCCTACCAGTGACAAGGATGGTGGTCAACAGTGTCATGCATGTGTTAAACAGCTCCTACTAGTGACAAGGATGGTGGTCAACAGTGTCATGCGTGTGTTAAACAGCTCCTACCAGTGACAAGGATGGTGGTCAACAGTGTCATGCATGTGTTAAACAGCTCCTACTAGTGACAAGGATGGTGGTCAACAGTGTCATGCATGTGTTAAACAGCTCCTACTAGTGACAAGGATGGTGGTCAACAGTGTCATGCGTGTGTTAAACAGCTCCTACCAGTGACAAGGATGGTGGTCAACAGTGTCATGCATGTGTTAAACAGCTCCTACTAGTGACAAGGATGGTGGTCAACAGTGTCATGCGTGTGTTAAACAGCTCCTACCAGTGACAAGGATGGTGGTCAACAGTGTCATGCATGTGTTAAACAGCTCCTACCAGTGACAAGTACGGATCCACATCATCTTCCTGTGGCTAAAGCTGACAGGGTGAGGAGACGGTTGCTCATCAGAAGGCTGAGAGCGGAATAGCAATTAGTCTCTTTCCTTCGTCCTTTGCTTTGTTTGTCAGCGGTCTGACGTTCAGTCCCGCCCGTATGATGTGTCCTTGTTTACGGAATGTCCCTGAGACAAGGTCCAGATCCCACAAAGTCATGGGCAGCACAAAGAAGAGGAGCCTCAGCAGGCTCAACGTGTCTAACTGAGTGAACAAAAACACACACATGCACCCGCACGCAACAACGCGCACACAAACACACACTATTGTGTGTTGAATGCATACCAGAGGTCCTCTAGGTGGAACGTAGCACGAGTTAGGATGAACCACCACATTGTCAAGTGAATATGGTGGCCATTGTGAGACCATGTGACATCACGCTCATCAGGTTTTTTACAAGCATGTCGATCACGTTTACACAGCACGTAAGCATAGGTGTTGCCACAGACTAGGGTTGTATGGTACACCCGTACTGGTAGAGTATCGCGGTACTAATGAATAAAAAATGGTACTATATGTTTGAAAAGTACCGGTTCCCGGGCAGATGAGCATGTTCGGCAGCGCACGCACACAGAGTACTTACAAGCAGACACGGTGTGTGGACAGAAAAGGGAGAACGGATGCATTTTGGTGTGAAAAGTAAAGATAAAGGTGAAGTTATAACACTGAAACACCCTCAGGAAGAGGTGCTTAAAGACATGGCTAGCTAGCGAGCGGCTAACGTCCATCTGCAGTCGGCAGTATTTTAGCTACTTCTAAATCACTAATCCTCGTCCCATGTCGACAAATAAAGTAAGTTTCTTACCAATTTTGTCAAGAGGAGTGGTCAAACATTCAAGCAGAAGCTTGCCAGAAGCTTGTGGATGGCTACCAAAAGCGCCTTATTGCAGTGAAACTTGCCAAGGGACATGTAAACAAATATTAACATTGCTGTATGTATACTTTTGACCCAACAGATTTGGTCACATTTTCAGTAGACTCATAATAAATTCATAAAAGAACCAAACTTCATGAATGTTTTTTGTGACAACAAGTATGTGCTCCAATCACTCTATAACAAAAAAATAAGAGTTGTAGAAATGATTGGAAACTCAAGAAAGCCATGACATTATGTTCTTTACAAGTGTATGTCAACTTTTGACCACGACTGTATATACTGTATATACTAGGCTGACCATATTCTGAAATCCCAAAAAGAGGACACATATATGCGTGCCAAGGCGGGCAGCATGCCAATGCCGGGACTTGGTGAAAATTTGCCAATGATACTCGAACTTGCTTTATAAATAATATATTTATTTAAATAAAGTATTTTTTCTCCTCTGTTGACAGCAGTGTTGGCGCTAGGAATTTTCAAAATGGGGTCCCAGGGACCCATCAAGTCATAAAAATAGGGTCCCACAGTAAATTTTTAGGGGCCCACTTTTTTGTAAGCGTTTTGAAAAAAAAGATAAACTTATGCATTATCCTGTTGTATCTCACATTCTATATTGTGTTTTGGAAAAAGGTTGTCATAAACATTACTTAATTCACTAAAAAAAATAAATAAATAAAGAAAACAAATTTGTATACATATGTAAATGTATTCAGTTATAAACATTCATTCACTTTCTTCTTTCCTTCATGCATCTAAACTTTACCGCTGCTGGTAGTTTTTTCTATGTTTTTATTTAATAAGTTGTAGGTGTATTTATTTCAGTATAAAAGTGTAAAAAGTGCTTTGCTTCGGTCATGAAATGATGATAATGGTTTGTCAGGGCATACATACATTTTATACTTAATGCTTAAATCTCTGGTGTTAACATCAACTTCACATCTATTCCTCATTTCAAAATGTTTTAGTTTTTTTCATGTTGTTTTTTTGTTTGTTTGTTTTCTGCCCTTTTTTGTCAAACAAAACTATGTTTTTAATGGCAAACAAAAAATATGCAAAATCTTCCACCAAAAATCCTTTTCAAAGTGGAATAATTGATGTGAAGTAATCGGAACCTTGAATAGGTCAATAATTCATAACATTGATTTTGATTCAATATTGTGTTCAATGTTAACTTTTTCTAAATTACATTTCACCTTTAAGCTTTTTTATTTCACTTTTGTTATGTTTTTGTTTATTTTAATAGTATTTTTAGAATGTGCTGTGGGCCTTTAAAACATTAGCTGTGGGCCGCAAATGGCCTCCGGGCACACTTTTGACACCCCTGCTATAGATAATAAAAAATGTAATCTGATAAATCTATCGATAAAAAGCAGAGCCTGGCGACGCATGCTCGTTTATCATAACTCTCTCGCTCTCTCCGTCTCTGCCCCTCCTTCACGAATGCTGCTGCGCGCACAATTTGTTTGGTTTTTAACCCCTTCTTAACCCTGGACGTACATTGAAAATACATGCAGCTGCAACCCTAACTCAAAATGCCGGACATTTGAGGCATTTAAGAAACTCCGCCAGGACAGCCCGGACAGGCCCGCAAAAGAGGACATGTCCGGGGAAAAGAGGACGTATGGTCAGTCTAGTATATACGAATACACATATGTTTGTAAAAACAAACACTTTATATAGGACATTATGGGGCTAAACTCCTCACTCATGGTACTGCGGTTTGCCTAAAATCGTATTTAAACCACGGCCCATTTCCAACATTATAGCAACCCTGCACTAGGCAATGTTAAAATTGTCCATTGTCCAAAATAAGGCTCCACTTTTCAAGCTAACGTGATGCTAATTTACATTAGATATGCTGTATATGACATTTTGAGCCAGTTCATGTGTCTTGGGTGTGCTGGCATGACAATAAAGTTCCTTGAATCCTTGAGACAAGAATAATTGACAATTGTACATGGCGATTTTAACACCTCCAAATTCAACAATTAGTCTGATACTACAGCCAGGCTCCAAAACAGGTGCTAAACATGAAGCCACATGAACATTTCACATGATGATTGTGGCAGAAATCGATCATTTAATAAGAATAATGTATTTATGAGGCGCTTTGACAACAAAAGCATTTAACGGTGAATACATTATTCATTCAGTGGTGGTACACTGCCAGAAATATGTATGAATATGCCTCTGGATGTCATTATTAATTATATAAATTGTTTTAAGTAGACTGTCCATTTTACAGCAAAAACTTTACATTTACAAAATGTTACTGTAAAATAGTGTTTTTTGTTTTTTTTTAACAACATTTTACGGTAAATGGAAAAACAGTACCATTGTTTTCTGGGGGTTTTTTTACAGAAAAAGCTGGCAGCTTAATTGCCAGAATTTTTGTGCTAAATTGACATTGGTTTTTACAACATGATATTGTTCATGGAAAAACAGTACACGTTCTTTTTTTATTCTGGCAACTCAGCTGCCAGTTTTTCTACCGTAAAAACAAATGTACCATCTTTCCATTTACAGTATTACACCGTTAAAAACAACAACCGTAGATTTTACACTCAAAAACTGGTAGCTGTGTCAACAGAATTTTAACGTTTTTCAATTTACAGTAACATGCTGTAAAGAATAACGTAAAATGTACTGTTATTTTTATGAATTTGACGGGTAGTTTGCTGTAAAGTTAAGTATTTCTATTTACACAAAAAACATGTTTGGAAACTATGATAATATACTGTACTATTTGTTTCAATAATGTATATTAAAGCTTAAAAGGTATAAAACTTCAAGCAGTACAAAAACTGGCAGTTCAGTCAACAGAATTTTAACACAGAAAACAGTAATAGTTTTTTGCAATTTACAGTAATATGCTGTAAAGAGGGCAGCACGGTGAAACAGGGGTTAGTGCATGTGCCTCACAATACGAAGGTCCTGAGTTCAATCCCGGGCTCGGGATCTTTCTGTGTGGAGTTTGCATGTTCTCCCCGTGACTGCGTGGGTTCCCTCCGGGTACTCCGGCTTCCTCCCACCTCCAAAGACATGGGGGGGTGCTGGAGCCTATCTCAGCTGCATTCGGGCGGAAGGCGGGGTACACCCTGGACAAGTCGCCACCTTAAAGTAATTCAAATTTGAACTTTACAGTACAGATAAGAACAAAATTTTGTTGCATTAGCTGGTTGTAGTGCAGGATAAAAGTGCAATAAGGTGCAGATATAAATAAATAGATTACTGTACAGATAAATATGTTGCACTTTTGCATATGCATCCACGTTTATGGATGTATGTTATGTTGTCTTTGTTGCAATATTGGATACTATTAAAGTTGAAAAAGTATGCAATTTCAAGCAGTACATACAGTACAGGCCAAAAGTTTGGACACACCTCATTTCAATGGGTTTTCTTTATTTTCATGACTATTTACATTGTAGATTGTCACTGAAGGCATCAAAACTATGACCCCTGCGAAGTGAAAACCCTTTCAGGTGACTACCTCTTGAAGCTCATGGAGAGAATGCCAAGAGTGTGCAAAGCAGTAATCAGAGCAAAGGGTGACTATTTTGAAGAAACTAGAATATAAAACATGTTTTCAGTTATTTCACCTTTTTTTGTTAAGTACATAACTCCACATGTGTTCATTCATAGTTTTGATGCCTTCAGTGACTGTTAGAATAATTATGTATAAGTTATCACACAACTCTTATGCTTAAAGGCCGTTGCTATAGTTATTATCGATTCTGCTGAAGTTGTACTTTTCTATCTGTGCAAAGGCACAACTTGTAATCTTCCATTGCGAGTTGTCTCATATCAGCAGTTTGTTTCCAGACCCTGCCTGCTGACAGCCAAGGACGGACATCGAGTACCTCAACTCAGATAAAACAGAGACAGGGCGAAATCACGAGTGTCAGCACATTTCCATTCTGAATAATCATGTATTGTGTCTACTTGGGCTGCTTGCATTACCCCTCCCTTCAGAAGCAGCCTCAGTGATGTTAACTAGGGACCTCCCGAATAAATAGAGGAGCATGTGAGACTGTACCTTAGTGTAGTGTTTTTCAACCACTGTGCTGTGAGATACAGTCTGGTGTGCCGTGGGAGATAATCTAGTTTCACCTATTTGGGTTAAAGATATTTTTTGCAAACCAGTAATTATAGTCTGCAAATGATGTGTTGTTGTTGCATGTCGGTGCTGTCTAGAGCTCGGCAGAGTAACAATGTAATACTCTTCCATATGAGTAGGTGGCAGCCGGTAGCTAATAGCTTTGTAGATGTCGGAAACAGTGGGAGGCAGTGTGCAGGTAAAAAGGTATCTAATGCTTAAACCAAAAATAACCAAAAAGTGAGTGCCCCTAAGAAAAGGAATTGAAGCTTAGGGAAAGCTTTGCAGAACGAAACTAAAACTGAACTGGCTACAAAGTAAACAAAAACAGAATGCAGGACGACAGCAAAGACTTACTGTGGGGCAAAGACAGCGTCCACAATGTACATCCGAACATGACATGACAATCAACAATGTCCCCACAAAGAAGGATAAATACAACTGAAATATGATTGATTCTTAAACCAAAGTACATGCGGGAAATATCGCTCAAAGGAAGACATGAAACTGCTACAGAAAAATACCAAAAAAAGAGAAAAAGCCACCAAAAGAGGAGCGCAAGACAAGAACTAAAACACTACACACAGGAAAACAGCAAAAAACTCAAAATAAGTCACGGCTTATGTGACAGGTGGTGACAGTAGACCTACTTTGAGACAAGAGCTATAGTGATGCATGGTTGGTTATGGTTTGAATTCATATCCATCAATTGCGACAACGACTTTTTACTGTCAACTGAGTTTAATTTTTTAATGATTTCTGCTGGTGGTGTGCCTCTGGATTTTTTCAATGCAAAAAATGTGCCTTGGCTCAAAAAAGGTTGAAAAACACTGCCTTAGAGCATAGGGTGAAACTGTAACTGAGTGTACAGCCCCATACGTCTCTCCTCATGAGCAAAATTCAACTGTCTCTGCTTGATTCCTTGCTTCTTGTCTCGTTTAATAGATAGTTTGGTGTTTGAACCTGACAGTGACAATCTACAATGTAAATAGTCATGAAAATAAAGAAAACGAGGAGAAGGTATGTTCAAACGTTTGGCCTGTACTGTACAATTTTTCTGTCAAAATGAAAAAAATCAATGACATTTAGTGAGAAAATATGAAGTACTTTATTGACACATATCATTTCCAGGTGTTTGCGGGCCAGATAAAATGATGTTGCGGGCCAGATCTGGCCCCCGGGCCTTGAGTTTATCACCAGAGCATATTTCATGAACAAAATATATCATAGTGGTCCCCCCCCCCTGCCCCCCCACCATCTGAACACGTGTAAACAACTGTGGTGAACCAATCCGTCAGATTAGTCGGCAAAGCAATCAGAACATGTCAGTCAGCCATGGTGACCAGTCAGTCTGTCCCAGTCAATTAGCCACTCAGTAAGTGTCAGTCAGACCTGGGGACAGTTCCAAAGTGGTGGCACTTGGCCAGTCGGTCAATGTGATGAATTGTCAGTAAGCTAGCCAGTCAGACGGAAACTTAAGTGCTTTTCCTGATGTATCGACCAATCAAACGCGAGCAAGGATGATGGATGACATTGGACGTCGTGCGCCACTTTACGCTAGCTACTCCCCCGCTGCTAGTCAAAAGAAACATCCAAAATAGATTCAAAGCGCGTTAGACATGAAAAGATTGTCTGGTTTTGTTGACAGTTACTATTCATAGCCCTCTTTTGGGGCTTTGTGATTGTGTAGAGCTGATGAAATGATCCCAAATCATCCTTCCACAATACGTGACAGATTTGGTCTATTTTCAGCCACACTGTCACGTTTGAGAATGCGACACAAATAAACAAAAACTACTCCTTCCGTCTCCTGGTTTACCATTCAAGAAAGGGTGGAGGAATAGTAGCTGGACTGGACAATTTCAATGATTGGAGTGGATGGAAATGCCAGAAGTAGAACGGCAGAAATCAATCAGGCTTTAGAGCCCAGCAGTCATTAGGATGAGGGTTGTTCATGTGAGTTGTGCATCCAGGTTGGTCTCCGGAGAGTCCTCCAGCATGGCGGAGAGTCCATCTGCCTAATTGACTGACTGGGAGGAAGTTTCAGACTAGAAACATGTTTGATGTCTCACAGGCTTACTGGGTCAACACCTATTGCCTGCAGCTAAAGTCCTTGTAAAGCTTTACACTGACTAAGCTAACACGTATGAGTAAACATTACAACTTTGTATATTTATAGGACATATACCAGGTGTATTATATTGTATATTTATAGGACATATACCAGGTGTATTATATAGTATATTTACAGGACATATACCAGGTGTATTATATAGTATATTTACAGGACATATACCAGGTGTATTATATAGTATATTTACAGGACATATACCAGGTGTATTATATAGTACATTTACAGGACATATACCAGGTGTATTATATTGTATATTTATAGGACATATACCAGGTGTATTATATTGTATATTTACAGGACATATACCAGGTGTATTATATTGTATATTTATAGGACATATACCAGGTGTATTATATTGTATATTTATAGGACATATACCAGGTGTATTATATTGTATATTTACAGGACATATACCAGGTGTATTATATTGTATATTTATAGGACATATACCAGGTGTATTATATTGTATATTTACAGGACATATACCAGGTGTATTATATTGTATATTTATAGGACATATACCAGGTGTATTATATTGTATATTTATAGGACATATACCAGGTGTATTATATTGTATATTTATAGGACATATACTGGGTGTACTATATTGTATATTTATAGGACATATACCACGTGTATTATATTGTATATGTATAGGACATATACTGGGTGTACTATATTGTATATTTATAGGACATATACCGGGTGTATTATATTGTATATTTATAGGACATATACCAGGTGTATTGTATAGTATATTTATAGGACATATACCAGGTGTATTATATAGTATATTTATAGGACATATACCAGGTGTATTATATTGTATATTTATAGGACATATACCAGGTGTATTATATAGTATATTTATAAGACATATACCAGGTGTATTATATTGTATATTTATAGGACATATAACAGGTGTATTATATTGTATATTTATAGGACATATACCAGGTGTATTATATTGTATATTTATAGGACATATACCAGGTGTATTATATAGTATATTTATAGGACATATACCAGGTGTATTATATTGTATATTTATAGGACATATACCAGGTGCATTATATTGTATATTTATAAGACATATACCAGGTGTATTATATTGTATATTTATAGGACATATACCAGGTGTATTAAATTGTACATGGTAAATATTCCAACAGTAGAACGACAACATGAAGCTGCTGCCATTTCTTAAACGTTGGAGAACACACCTCCAGAAAGTTGTACTTCCTGGGTTGTCTTTGCCACAGCAAACAGGAGAAGAAGAAGTGTGACTGGGAGCAGGCGGACTTGACAACAACATATGCTGGGACATCTTTTCCTGCTGAGGGCCAACCTTGCATTAGTCACTGGGATGAGCATCTTGTGACCGAGAGCATGGCGAGAAAGAAGTCTAGCGAGACAATGTGACAGCACACATTCCTGGAGTAGAATGGTGTTCGGGCTAAAACAGGCAGCCATTCATTCATGGAGGTGGGCGGGGCCTAACTGGCTGCACAATCTGTCGTGTGACAGCAAAAGCGAGCTGCATCAACAACTCTCAGAATGAGACAGTTTTTCTTTGAGTCGCACAATAATGTCCAAATACTGGATGGGATTTGTACCTGACACCATTCATCAAAAGGGTCACCTGACTGACCACTGTGACGTCAGCTGTTCTTTTTATGGGCGTGGCCAAGCAGGCAGACCTGTCAAGTCCACCTGGTTTGCTCCATAGACATATCTTATAAGTAGACGCAGCATTGGCTGCTGTGACGCAAGAAATTGGGCCGCCATCTTGAAGTGGTGATGAGGAGCGGGCGAGCAGCCTAAACTGACAGTTGACAGGTAGAAAACAAAGATTCCGGGCTGGTGTTCAGCGTTTTCCTGCTCAAATGAGCGGACTGTTGAAAATAGGGATCGGGGGATTACTTTTCACAAGTAAGATTTAACATTAACGTACTATTGGTTGTATTTTGTGAAAAGAGTGCGTGCATATTGTATATAGTTCTCTGCAAACCTATGGTGGCATCATGCCTTCAGTGTGCATATTGTATATAGTTCTCTGCAAACCTATGAAATGTTCTATTTTGTCTTCATTGTTTTGTCAGAATGCTTCATTTGTATGTGAAAATCACAAAAATCTTCTGGGGGAGGATGACCCCCCTACAGGGGTTTGGTTTACAAACTTTCAGCCCCACCTAAAACAAAATTCACCAGCCGCCACTGATTCTGATGCATTCTCATTTTAGGCAAAGTACAGAATAAGACAATACTTTCTTAACAGTATAATTGTAACCAGGAATAAGTCTTCAAGTAACAATATTCAAATACTAACATTGTTGGGTAAGACAGAATTTGGTTTTATTCTGAATCCAGTGAAACAGATTGGTGGTTTTGGCTGATATAAAGACTTTCAGGTGTTTATATATGTTTATGTTTAAGTATTTGGCAGACGCTTTTATCCAAAGCGACATACATAAAAAATACATATAAAACAATCACTGTAAACATTATCATTTAAGGGAAGAATGTAATACAAAATATTAATACAAAGTGTCAAAACAGAATAAACTCTCTGCTGCTGCAGCAACAGAGATACAGTCAATAGATATTTAGATATCTAATGTCTTCATACATTGTTTATGTAGGATATACGCATGCCGTATTTCCTTGAATTGCAGCCGGGGCGGTAATTAATTTAAAACCTCTTCTCACTCCGGCGCTTACCAAAGGCATGCGGTAAATGCAAGCATGCGCTAATTATTTTAAAACCTCTTCTCACTCCGGCGCTTACCAAAGGCATGCGGTAAATGTAGGCCTGCGCTTTGAGTGTGATGTAAGGATACCATCATGAAAAGCACATTTAATAAAAAAAAAACGTTATTATGGTCTTACCTTTACTTATAAATGAAGTCCATGCGCAGCTCCTTCTGACGAAAAGCGTCGATAACTTGTTTATAGAAGTCTTCCTTATCTTTCTTCAGTTTTAAAAGTCTCTCTGTCTCGATGGAGATATTCCTTTAATTATTACCTCCTGCTTCGATTGAAAGTCCAGTTTAGAAAACTGTTTTATTTTAGATATGTAATCCTCCATGTTAAAAGTGCAAGCGATCGCTGCTCACTGTTGCTGCTTGTTGTCATTTCTTCTGCAGCCGAGTAGTCGCAAGAAGGATCACTAGCGCCCTCTACCACCAGGAGGCGGGAGTCATTTAATGTCTCATATTTGACACACGCAGCTACGGTATATTAATAAAACATAGCTGCTTACTGTTCTTTTTAGCATATTCAATAGCTTGGACCTTAAATCCTACTGAATAGCTCTTTATCTTCTTCCCTTTATGCGATTTTAAATTATTAAAATCAGCCTCCTCCATTTTGAAAATGATGACAGGTGAAGAGTCACTCGTGACGTGACGAGTTTGACCCGGCGGAAATTCTAGGCATATGCTAATTATTTTGCGAAACGAGTTTGACCCGGCGGAAATTCTAGACATGCGCTAATAAAAATAATATTTTGCGAAACGAGTTTGACCCGGCGGTAATGCTAAGCATGCGCTAATTATTTTGCGAAACGAGTTTGACCCGGCGGTAATTCTAGGCATGCGCATACTATATACCCAGCGGCAATTCAAGGAAATACGGTGTATATATAACCAAATCATATTGTTTCTTCAACTTTAAAATAGCTGACCATTTTTTTCCCCTTCTCTGGGATTATATTCCCAGTTTTGATCTCGGACGTCTGGTCATTTATAGCATATAAGAATATTCTATTACTGTTAAGCAAACTATGAATAATAAAACACGCCAAAACATGTGTCCTTTATCATAGCTACACTATGACAAAAAAACGCGTGAAAATCAGTGGTATTCAGTGAGGTAAGATGCGCTGACAGTTCATTGCTCCTGCCAAATGAATTGCACTGAATGGAGCGGATCACCCCTCCAAGATGGCGGCCCCGCGTCCCGTCAGCGGCAGTAGGCAGTAGCGCTCGATGCTGCGTACCCTTAGAAGATGTCTATGGTTGGCTCCCCTCCTCGCCGCTCGATGGTTCATGGAGGAGTCCCAGGTATGCAGGAGCATGAAGGTGCCCTTGATGGTTTCCTTGGGCCGCTTCCTTAACTCCTTAATCCATCCTTTGAATGTGTTACTTCCTGTCCCAAAGACTTTAGCCTCATCCCAGTCCATGATGTGGTTCTTTATTTTTGCAATGATCCAATATGGCTGATTTTAAGATATCCCAGTTGTCTCTGTTTCACATTCTTTCTGATGTTCCTTGTGTTGAGTGTCCTCCGTCTTTCTCAGATGTGTGAGTTTTTGCATGATTTGGTACATTACCTTGCATTTCTTGTCTTGTTCTAGTTTGTCCTTTGGACATACTTGTAACTGTCTTGTTTTTGTGAGCTTGAACTGTTGTTTCTGTCATCCCTTTAATGTCTGGTCAGCATATGATTTCTTTGTTTCTTTATTTCACTTTTCTGTTCTCTGCTCCTTGTTGTGTGAATGCTCCAAACATTCACACATATATATGGTTTTCTCCACCAAAATTCATCTATTTATTATTATTATTCATCTCCAGATTTTGGCGCACTCTACCTTCCACATTTTTCATCCAATTCAAACCGTTCCAACTTCAAACTGTTCAGCCTATTCGGGAATCGCGGGCTTTCCCTTGACAAATTCCAAAAATTCCCAGATTTCCCAGAATTCTAGGTTTTCCCCGGGCATTTTTCCCATTCAAAGTGAATTGGCCATTTTTCAAACTTCCACCATCCCTGAGATCGGTAGGTTGTGAGTTCAAACCCCGGCCGAGTCATACCAAAGACTATAAAAATGGGACCCATTACCTCCCTGCTTGGCACTCAGCATCAAGGGTTGGAATTGGGGGTTAAATCACCAAATGATTCCCGGGCGCGGCCACCGCTACTGCTCACTGCTCACCTCACCTCCCAGGGGGTGATCAAGGGTGATGGGTCGAATGCAGAGAATAATTTCGCCACACCTAGTTTGTGTGTGACAATCATTGGCACTTTAACTTTAACTTAATTACCACATTTTTCAACCTATTCAAAGCCATTCCACCTTCAACATATTCCACAATCCTGGACATTTAAACTATAATTTTTCCAAGTTCAAAAAAATTCCAGGAATTCACATTCCACCATCTTGGAAATTCAAACCACCCTTTTTCCAAGTTAAAAAAAAATCCAGGATTTTCCAGAATTCCTGGTTTTCCAAAGCCCTATTTCCACCCTTTTTTCTGTCGACTACTCCTTCCACATTTTTCAACCCACTTCAACCGTCAAATCATTCCTCTTAATCAGGACAAAAAACAAAGTTGTTTTTTGAACTGCAAAAATTCCCGGTTTTCCTGAAATTCCAAGAATTCCTCAATACCAATTCTCAATTGAAAACGTTACTACTTCAACATTTCTCGACCAATTTGAAACATTTCAACACCAACCAATGTATTAACTCATTCAGAACATTCACGTTTTTTACCATTTTCCAAAAAAATTCCCGCTTTTTTTGAAATTCCATAATACCATTTCTCAATTAAAAAACTGTTCCTGCTTCAACATTTTTTGACCGATTTAAACAATTCCAACTAGGGCTGGGCGATATATCGATATACGCGATGTATCGCGGGTTTGTCTCTGTGCGATACAGAAAATGACTATATCGTGATATTGGAGTATACGTTCTCACGCAGTTGCTTTTAGCTACGGGCATTACACTACAGGCGTTTCTCACTCTTTGTTGTCTCTGCTTCTCACAGAGACATAAAACAAGCGCACCTTCTTACATACCTCACATACGTATACGCCCTCGCGGAGCAGAGAGGTAGCGGCATGGGTAACGTTAGCTGTGGTGCGAGTGGTAATACGGGAGAAAGAAGGTGCGAATCTGGTAACAAATGAAGGAAGAATTAATTCCCAAGAAAAACAGCACGGGGTCCATCGTCTGGCGGTGGTTTGGCTTCAAGCGGGAATATGTCGAACAGACAACCGTAATTTGTCAAGTGTGGGGCAAAAGCGTTGCTACAAAAAGTAGCATTACTGCTAATATGTAGCATCATTTCAAAAGTCACCCACTAGAGAATGAAGAGTGCTTGAAACTCCGCATGTCAACATCTCCGTTCGGTGCCACACCAACAAAATGCCGAGGCAACCATTTCCACATCAACACCGTATGAAAGAAATAGTCAACAACAGAAGGAGATAACGTCCGCAGGAACCTACCACATAGCGAAGGACATACACTATTTGATTTCCTATTGTGCAGCTCATTTTCATTTGACAGTTATTGAAATATCTTGTGTGACATCATGCACAAAAGTGCACTTTATTTGTTTTAAACTATTGTAGTGGCGTTATGTACAAAAAGTGCACTTTAATTTAGTGTTGTTTTGATATGACATCATGCACAAAAGTGCACTAATAGCTTGTTTTAAAATGTCTCTGACAATCTTGCACTTTCTGTTTTGAAATGACATAAATGTTTGTACCACTGCTTAATAACTGTTTAATAAATACAGTTTTGGTCAATTGACTTAGTTGTGATTTCCCTCTCTGCATGAAAGTTTAAAATTAGCATATATTAATGCAGTATGAACAAGAAGGTTTTAATGTAGACACATAGAATCATCACACTGCTGTGATTATATGCATCAAGTGTTCATTCAAGGCTAAGGCAAAATATCGAGATATATATCGTGTATCGTGTGACATAGCCTAAAAATATTGAGATATTAAAAAAAGGCCATATCGCCCAGCCCTAATTACAACACCAACCAATTCAGTTCATTTCGGACATTCATGCTCCTAATCGTTTTTAAAAAAAATCCAGCTTTTCCCAAAATTCTCAAATTTCCAGGAAGTTCCCATTGAAATGAATGGGACATGTTTCCAAGTTGCACAAATTCCACATTTTTCAACCTATTCAAACCATTCCAACATCCTGGACATTCAAACTAACACTTTCCCAAGTTCCAAACGAAATTCCGGTTTTCCTGGAAATTCGAACTCTTCAACATTCAAACCATTCAAACATTCAAACCATTTCAGCGTTTAAACGATTTCAACATTAAACCATTTCTACATTCATCCAATGTTCCAATAGCATTTCAGTTTAGCGTCAGCTTTTCAACATTCAAACTATTCCAAGTTTCAAACTATTCTTACATTCATACTCCATTCTGTCAGCATTTCACTTCAACTTCAGCATTGGAGCATTCACAAGCAAGTCCTTCAGGAATTGCCTCATCTAGTTTTGTACTTGTTGTTCCCATTGTTGATGGGATATTGGCAGCTGTATTTTTGATGTGTTTCTTGTCCTTTCGTCTGTCTTCTTCTCTCACCATGTTAGCCAGTCCAGAGTGTTGTCACCTTTGTGTGCTGTGGGCTGTTCGGAGGTCCAGAGGAGATATTGGTCGGTGTGTGTGGGTTTTCCATCAATGACTGACATTATCTTTGCGGTGGATTTTCATGTCCAAAAAAGTTATGGTCCTGTTTATTTCCTCTCCATGTGTGAATTTGATGTTTTCAGTCTTGTCAATCCTGTTGAAGTAGTCTGGAGGATCCTGGGTGTGTGCCATTTGTATTGTCTCCAGAATGTCATCCAGGTATCTTCTCCAGAAGGTGGGTCTGTGTTGATGGCGGTCTTCCGTGAACAAACTGCTCATTATTGCTGATAAGAAGTCTTCCATGACGGATCTGTCTGTTTGTAGACTATTCCTTTATACTGAAAGTACAAACCCTGTTTCCATATGAGTTGGGAAATTGTGTTAGATGTAAATATAAACAGAATACAATGATTTGCAAATCATTTTCAACCCATATTCAGTTGAATATGCTACAAAGACAACATATTTGATGTTCAAACTGATAAACATTTTTTTTTTGCAAATAATCATTAACTTTAGAATTTGATGCCAGCAACACGTGACAAAGAAGTTGGGAAAGTTGGCAGTAAATACTGATAAAGTTGAGGAATGCTCATCAAACACTTATTTGGAACATCCCACAGGTATGCATGCTATTTGGGAACAGGTGGGTGCCATGATTGGGTATAAAAACAGCTTCCCAAAAAATGCTCAGTCTTTCACAAGAAAAGATGGGGATGTTGTGGATCGGTGGAGAGAATACTTCGAAGACCTCCTCAATCCCACCAACACGTCTTCCTATGAGGAAGCCGTGCCTGGGGAATCTGTGGTGGGCTCTCCTATTTCTGGGGCTGAGGTTGCTGAGGTAGTTAAAAAGCTCCTCGGTGGCAAGGCAAGGATGAGATCCGCC
Organism: Nerophis lumbriciformis; assembly: GCF_033978685.3. Lineage (NCBI taxonomy): Eukaryota > Metazoa > Chordata > Actinopteri > Syngnathiformes > Syngnathidae > Nerophis > Nerophis lumbriciformis. Next base: position 32,772,193 of record NC_084570.2, read on the forward strand.
CGGAGTTCCTTAAGGCTCTGGATGCTGTGGGGCTGTCTTGGTTGACAAGACTCTGCTGCATCGCGTGGACATCGGGGGCGGTACCTCTGGATTGGCAGACCGGGGTGGTGGTTCCTCTCTTTAAGAAGGGAAACCGGAGGGTGTGTTCTAACCATCGTGGGATCACACTCCTCAGCCTTCCCGGTCTATTCTGGTGTACTGGAGAGGAGGCTACGCCGGATAGTCGAACCTCGGATTCAGGAGGAACAGTGTGGTTTTCGTCCTGGTCGTGGAACTGTGGACCAGCTCTATACTCTCGGCAGGGTCCTTGAGGGTGCATGGGAGTTTGCCCAACCAGTCTGCTTTGTGGACTTGGAGAAGGCATTCGACCGTGTCCCCCGGGAAGTCCTGTGGGGAGTGCTCAGAGAGTATGGGGTATAGGTCTGATTTTGGCGGTCCGCTCCCTGTATGATCAGTGTCAGAGCTTGTTCCGCATTGCCGGCAGTAAGTCGGACACGTTTCCAGTGAGGGTTGGACTCCGCCAAGGCTGCCCTTTGTCACCGATTCTGTTCATAACTTTTATGGACCGAATTTCTAGGCGCAGTCAAGGCATTGAGGGGATCCGGTTTGGTGGCTGCAGAATTAGGTCTCTGCTTTTTGCAGATGATGTGGTCCTGATGGCTTCATCTGGCCAGGATCTTCAGCTCTCGCTGGATCGGTTCGCAGCTGAGTGTGAAGCGACTGGGATGAGAATCAGCACCTCCAAGTCCGAGTCCATGGTTCTCGCCCGGAAAAGGGTGGAGTGCCATCTCCGGGTTACGGAGGAGACCCTGCCCCAAGTGGAGGAGTTCAAGTACCTCGGAGTCTTGTTCACGAGTGAGGGAAGAGTGGATCGTGAGATCGACAGGCGGATCGGTGCGGCGTCTTCAGTAATGCGGACGCTGTATCGATCCGTTGTGGTGAAGAAGGAGCTGAGTCGGAAGGCAAAGCTCTAAATTTACCGGTCGATCTACGTTCCCATCCTCACCAATGGTCATGAGCTTTGGGTTATGACCGAAAGGACAAGATCACGGGTACAAGCGGCCGAAGTGAGTTTCCTCCGCCGGGTGGCAGGGCTCTCCCTTAGAGATAGGGTGAGAAGCTCTGTCATCCCGGGGGAGCACAAAGTAAAGCCGGTGCTCCTCCACATCGAGAGGAGCCAGATGAGGTGGTTCGGGCATCTGGTCAGGATGCCACCCGATCACCTCCCTAGGGAGGTGTTTAGGGCACGTCCGACCGGTAGGAGGCCACGGGGAAGACCCAGGACACGTTGGGAAGACTATGTCTCCCGGCTGGCCTGGGAACGCCTCGGGATCCCCCGGGAAGAGCTGGACGAAGTGGCTGCGGAGAGGGAAGTCTGGGCTTCCCTGCTTAGGCTGCTGCCCCCGCGACCCGACCTCGGATAAGCGGAAGAAGATGGATGGATGGATGGATGGATGGTTTCTCAAAGTGCAATTGCAAGAAATTTAGGGATTTCAACATCTACGGTCCATAATATCATCAAAAGGTTCAGAGAATCTGGAGAAATCACTGTATGTAAGCGGCATGGCCGGAAACCAACATTGAATGACCGTAACCTTCGATCCCTCAGACGGCACTGTATCAAAAACCGACATCAATCTCTAAAGGATATCACCACATGGGCTCAGGAACACTTCAGAAAACCACTGTCACTAAATATAGTTCGTCGCTACATCTGTAAGTGCAAGTTAAAGCTCTACTATGCAAAGCAAAAGCCATTTATCAACAACATCCAGAAACGTCGCCAGCTTCTCTAGGCCCGAGATCATCTAAGATGGACTCATGCAAAGTGGAAAAGTGTTCTGTGGTCTGACGAGTCACATTTCAAATTCTTTTTGGAAATATTCGACATCGTGTCATCCGGACCAAAGGGGAAGCGAACCATCCAGATTGTTATCGACGCAAAGTTCAAAAGCCAGCATCTGTGATGGTATGGGGGTGCATTAGTGCCGAAAGCATGGGTAACTTACACATCTGTGAAGGCACCATTAATGCTGAAAGGTACATACAGGTTTTGGAACAACATATGCTGCCATCTAAGCGCCGTCTTTTTCATGGACGCCCCTGCTTATTTCAGCAAGACAATGCCAAGCCACATTAAGCACGTGTTACAACAGCGTGGCTTCGTAAAAAAAGAGTGTGGGTACTTTCCTGGCCCGCCTGCAGTCCAGACCTGTCTCCCATCGAAAATGTGTGGCGCATTATGAAGCGTAAAATACGACAGCGGAGACCCCGGACTGTTGAACGACTGAAGCTCTACATAAAACAAGAATGGGAAAGAATTCCACTTTAAAAGCTTCAACAATTAGTTTCCTCAGTTCCCAATCGTTTATTTAGTGTTGTTAAAAGAAAAGGTGATGTAACACAGTGGTGAACATGCCCTTTCCCAACTACTTTGGCACGTGTTACAGCCATGAAGTTAATTATCATTTGCAAAAAAAAAATAAAGTTTATGAGTTTGAACATCAAATATCTTGTCTTTGTAGTGCATTCAACTGAATATGGGTTGAAAAGGATTTGCAAATCATTGTATTCCGTTTATATTTACATCTAACACAATTTCCCAACTCATATGGAAACGGGGCTTGTATGTGGGTTCAGTGACCATTTGGAAGAAGAGTGCAGATGAAGAAGAATTCCATCCAGTGTACCTAAGATATTGACTTGTTGACACTTCTTGAGCACAGGTGTCAAACTCAAGGCCCAGGGGGCCAGATCTGGCCCACGACATCATTTTATCTGGCCCACAAACACCTGGAAATGATATGTGTCAATAAATGACTTCATATTTTCCTCACTAAATGCAATTGATTTTTTTCCATTTTGACAGAAAAAAATATATAGTCCAGGCCAAAAGTTTGGACACAGCTTTTCCTCATTCAAAGGGTTGTCTTTATTTTCATGACTATTTACATCATAGATTGTCACATCAAAACTATGAATGAACACATGTGGAGTTATGTACTTAACAAAAAAAGGTGAAATAACTGAAAACATGTGTTTTCACTAAATGTAATTGATTTTTTTCATTTTGACAGAAAAAATATATGTACTGCTTGAAGTTTTATACATTTTAAGCTTTAATATTATCCATTATTGCAACAAATAGTACAGTATATTATCATACTTTCCAAACATGTTTTTTGTCTAAATAAAAATACTTAACTTTACAGCAAAGTACCCGACAAATTCATTAAAATATCAGTACATTTTACGTTGTTCTTTACAGCATGTTACTGTAAATTGAAAAACGTTAAATTTCTGTTGACACAGCTGCCAGTTTTTCCATTTACGTAAAATGTTGTAAAAAAATGAAATTATTTAACAGTAAAATGTTGTACATGTAAAGATTGTACTGTAAAATATACAGTCTACTTAAAATAATAATAATGAAATCCAGAGGCAAATTCATACATTATTCAATGTTACACGCGGCCCTCTGATGGCAGCCATAACCCCCATGTGGACCTCAATGAAAACCAGTTTGACAACTCTGTTCTTGAGTGACTCATAGTTACAAGTTAGTAAATGCTGCTGTCAGCAAATATGTTGATACTACTGCAGTGGTTCTTAACCTTGTTGGAGGTACCAAACCCCACCAGTTTCATATGCGCATTCACCGAACCCTTCTTTAGTGAAAAATAAAATGTTTTTTTTCAAATTCAAGACAAAGTTATATGTTTTTGGTAACACTTTAGTATGGGGAACATATTCTAAGTAACAAAGACTTAATTTAGAGTTTTTTGGACACTAAGGGAACATATTCTAAGTAACAAAGACTTAATTTAGAGTTATTTGGTTAGGGTTAGGGCTAGAGGGTTAGGGCCGAATAAGGCATTAATAAGTACTTAATAATGACTAGTTAAGAGCCAATATGTTACTAATTTGCATGTTAATAAGCAACCAGTTAATGGTGAATATGTTCCCCATACTAAAGTGTTACCATGTTTTTTTACTGGTGCACAAAATGAACCGTGCATGAACATCACCTTGTTCGAAGAACAAAACCAACACAGTCATAAACTCACAACAAATTACACACCTGCAAATCAGTCTGACTTCTGCTGTTGCCGTATCTGTAATACGCCGATAGGGAGAAGTTTTTATTTACACGTTGTCGGGTGTGTCTTGACCTCCGCCGAACCCCTGAGCTCGACTCACCGAACCCCTAGGGTTCCATCGAACCCAGGTTAAGAACCACTGTACTACTGACACACAACGAGAACATGAAGCAGGGAAACTAAGGCCCAGCAATCCTGCACAGTGATTATAGTCAAGATGGACCAACAAGTCCCTTTAATGCTGTGGGTCAATCCAAAACATTCATACACTTTAAAGTAGGGTTGTCCCGATACCAATATTTTGGTACGGTACCAAAATGTATTTCGATACTTTTCTAAATAAAGGGGACCACGAAAAATTGTATTATTGGCTTTATTTGAACAAAAAATCTTAGGGTACATTAAACATATGTTTATTATTGTATATTAGTTCTTAAAAAAATAGTGAACATACTAGAATACTTGTCTTTTAGTAGTAAGTAAACAAACAAAGTCTCCTAATTAGTCTGCTGACGTATGCAGTAACATATTGTGTCATTTATATTCTATTATTTTGTCAACATTATGAGGGACAAATTGTAAAAATGGATTATCAATCTACTTGTTCATTTACTGTTAATATCTGCTTATTTTCTGTTTTAACATGTACTATCTACACTTCTGTTAAAATGTAATAATCACTTATTCTTCTGTTGTTTGATACTATACATTAATTTTGGATGATACCACGAATTCAGGTATCGATCCGATACCAAGTAGTTACAGGATCATACATTGGTCATATTCAAAGTCCTCATGTGTCCAGGGACGTATTTACTGAGTTTATAAACATAATATGAATTTTTAAAATAGGAAAAAAGATTTTGTGACGATAAAAAATATTGATGTAATCATAGTAGTATCGACTAGATATGCTCTTATACTTGGTATCATTACAATGGATGTCAGGTGTAGCTCCACCAATGGCATTTGTTTACATTGAGACGCCAGTGAGCTATTGTATCCTCCTACGGTGTGTAGTGAAGCATGTTTAGCTATTCCTCGTCCTCCAGTGATAATGCTACTTGTAAGAACCTTACTTTGGCACCATGGAGGCCAGGATTAGTGATTTAGAAGTAGCTAAAACACTGCTTACTGCAGATGGATGTTAGCCGCTAGCTAGCTAGCCATGATTTAAAGCACCTCTTCCTGAGTGTGTTTCAGTGTTATAACTTCACCTTTATCTTTACTTTTTAGACCAAAATGCGTCCATTCTCCCTTTTCTGTCTCCACAATGTGTCTGCTTGTAAGTACTTCGTGTGTGTGCGCTGCCGAACATGCTCCTCTGCTCATAAAACCAGCAATGACGTGACATTAAGCTGTTAAGCTTGTTAAAAAAAAAAAAAAATATATATATATATATATATATATATATATATATATATATATATATATATATATATATATATATATATATATATTTATATATATATATATATATATATGGGGAATCTGTACCGTTTTTTTATTCATTAGTACCGCGATGCTATACTTACGGTACCGGTATACCGTACAACCCTAGTTTAAATGAAGTTTGGACTTTCTCAGGACAATATTTATGTGTGCAGAATTGTTAGTGTGCACAAATATGAAAAACTAAATCAAATGTTGCCATCTGATTTGTTTACTGCTTCAATATCATTTTGTACTGAGTTTTCTCAGAGATTGGTTCCAATGTTGGACTTTTCAGAATTATTTCAATGCATTGTCCCATTTAGCCTGGGGCCAAGGAGCTGCCTAGTTGTGCACTCGCTGATCTCATTAGGCTCACACACCCTCTCTCATTACATGAACTGACATCAGTTAGGCTTTAACACAATAAACACTTAACTTTATATGGCTTGGAATTGAACAAAATCATCATAATCTGTCAAATATTTACTTGTGCTCAATGTCATTTGGATTAGAGATTCAAAAATGCCCACGTTAAAGGGGAACTGCACTTTTTAAAACAAATACTGCCTATGATTCACAACCCTTATGAGAGACGAGAGCACTTTTTTTTTAATGCATTCAAACTCGTTAATAAACATAAATAAAAGTCAGCTCACAATGAAGCCAATGGGAGCCAGGCCCTTGTGTCTAATCAGACCATAAAACTCAGTAAATAAACAATCAAAAAGTGCCAACACTACTCTGTTTACATTTCATGACATGAATATTGACCAAGTATTAGCAATATTGTTATTACAAGCGCTACCGCTAAGGAACTACGCTTAGCGGTGCATTGACCTAACTTCCTTTTGCTCGCCTCGGAACTGGTGGAAGTTTTTTGTAAACCATAAAGCATGACTCTCGCCTGGATAGTATAATGATGTAGACATAAACGGAGAAGCTGGTGTACTTTGACAGCCAATTTAGACCTAGAAATGACAAACAATACACAAAAAGACACTCGGTTCCACGTCCCTTTTTTTTCTTTGGAGGATTATGAGTCTTCATCTAAACGGGAAGATATAAACATCCCAACAGTCTTTATCTCAGTGACAGTAGACATTGTACAGTATTTGCTTGTTTTATTATGTTGGTTGTCTCTCATCAAGTCTGCCATGATTAGTAGTGTTGTTGTTGTTGAAGGGAAAGTGAGCGCCGTGATCCGTCCGTGAAATTAATACGTTGACATATTTTTTAAATGATGAAAATATATGAATATTACATGTTATTATGAATGTTACGACATTACTTATATACTTACATCATGTACATATTAAATGTTATTATGAATGTTACTAAATTGCATATATACTTAAATCATGTATATATTACATCTTATTATAAATGTTACTACATTAAATATATACTTGCAACCTGTATACATCACATTATTATGAATGTTACTACATTACATATATAATTACATCCTGTATACATCACATTATTATGAATGTTATTACATTACATATATACTTACATCATTTATAAATTACATGTTATTATGAATATTACCACATTACATATACACTTACATCATGTATATATTACATCTTATTATGAATGTTACTACATTACATATACACTTGCATCCTGTATATATCACGTTATTGTGAATGTTAATACATTACATGTATACTGTACTTACATCATGTATATAATACATGTTATTATGAATGTTACTACATTACATATACAGTATACTTACATCATGTATATATTACATGGTATTATAAATGTTACTAAATTACATATATACTTACATCATGTATATATTAGGGCTGCAACTAACGATTAATTTGATAATCGATTAATCTGTCTATTATTACTTTGATTAATCGATTAATAATCGGATTAAAGAGACAAACTACATTTCTATCCTTTCCAGTATTTTATTGAAAGAAAACAGCATACCGGCACCATGTTCTTTCAACTTGCCAAATAAAACAAGGAAAATGTAACAAAAATGCACACTTTTGACCCCCTGCTATAGATATTGAAAAATTAAATCTGATAAATCTATCGATAGAAAGCAGAGCCTGACGACGCATGCGCGTTTATCATAACTGTCTCGCCCTCGCTCTCTGCCTCTGCCCCTCCCTCACGAATGCTGCTGCGCGCACAATTTGTTGTGTTTTTAACCTTCTTAACCCTGAACGTACATTGAAAATACACGTAACCCTAACTCAAAATGCCGGACATTTGAGGCATTTAAGAAACACCGCCTGACAGCCCCGCAAAAGAGGACATGTCCGGTGAAAAGAGGACGTATGGTCATGCTAGCAGCGACCGGGTTCACCGGACATTTCCTCTTTTGCTAGCATGCCAGCAGCTAACGGGCTACGATAGACTGACCATATGTCCTCTTTTGCGGAGCTGTCAGGGCGGAGTTTCATAAATGCCTCAAATGTCCGGCATTTTGAGTATTGTTTACACAACGTGCAGTACGCTACTTAATATGTCCGTGTGGAAACTCGTTCGGTACACTTAAGTTAAAGTTAAAGTTAAAGTACCAATGATTGTCACACACACACTAGGTGTGGCAAAATTATTCTCTGCATTTGACCCATCACCCTTGATCACCCCCTGGGAGGTGAGGGGAGCAGTGGGCAGCAGCGGTGGCTGCGCCCGGGAATCATTTTGAACCGAAACGAAACCCCCGTACCGAAACGGTTCGATACAAATACACGTACCGTTACACCCCTATTATTTTGATTATTGTTTCTCAGCTGTTTGTAAATGTTGCAGTTTATAAATAAAGGTTAAAAAATAAAAAAATAAAACGCATAGATCCAACAAATCGATGACTAAATTAATCGCCAACTATTTTTATAATCGATTTTAATCGATTAGTTGTTGCCGCCCTAGTATATATTACATAGTATTATGAATGTTACTACAATATACTACATACATACTTACATGATGTATATATTACATGTTATTATGAATGTTACTATATTACATATATACTTACATGATGTATATATTACATGTTATTATGAATGTTACTACATTACATATATACTTACATCATGTATATATTACATGTTATTATGAATGGTACTACATTACATATATACCTACATGATGTATATATTACATCTTATTATAAATGTTACTACATTACATATATACTAACATCCTGTATATATCACGTTACTATGAACGGTACTACATTACATATGCAGTATACTTACATCATGTATATATTACATGGCATTTTAAATGTTACTACATTACGTATATACTTACATCATGTATATATTATATGTTATTATGAATGTTACTACCTTACTGGTACATATATATTTACATCATGTATATATTACATGTTATTATGAACGGTACTACATTACATATATACTTACATCATGTATATATTACATGTTATTGTGAATGTTATTACATTACATGTATACTTACATCATGTATATATTACATGTTATTATGAATGTTACTACATTACATATATACTTACATCATGTATATATTACATGTTATTATGAATGTTACTACATTACATATATACTTACATCATGTATATATTACATGCTATTATGAATGTTACTACATTATTTATATATATACTTACATCATGTATATATTACATGGCATTTTAAATGTTACTGCATTACATATATACTTACATCATGTATATATTACATGTTATTATGAATGTTACTACATTACATATATACTTACATCATGTATATATTACATGTTATTATGAATGTTACTACATTATATATGTATACTTACATCATGTATATATTACATGTTATTGTGAATGTTACTACATTACATATATACTTACATCATGTATATATTATATGTTATTATAATGTTACTACATTACATATGTACTTACATCATGTATATATTACATGTTATGAATGTTACTACATTACATATATACTTACATCATGTATATATTACATGTTATTCATGTATATATTACATGATATTGTGAATATTACTACATTACATATATACTTACATCATGTATATATTACATGTTATTATGAATGTTACTACAAACCCTGTTGCCATATGAGTTGGGAAATTGTGTTAGATGTAAATATAAACGGAATACAATGATTTGCAAATCCTTTTCAACCCATATTCAATTGAATGCACTACAAAGACAAGATATTTGATGTTCAAACTCATAAACTTTTTTTTTTTTTTGCAAATAATAATTAACTTAGAATTTCATGGCTGCAACACGTGCCAAAGTAGTTGGGAAAGGGCATGTTCACAACTGTGTTACATCACCTTTTCTTTTAACAACACTCAATAAACGATTGGGAACTGAGGAAACTAATTGTTGAAGCTTTGAAAGTGGAATTCTTTCCCATTCTTGTTTTGTGTAGAGCTTCAGTCGTTCAACAGTCCGGGGTCTCCGCTGTCGTATTTTACGCTTCATAATGCGCCACACATTTTCGACCGGAGACAGGTCTGGACTGGAAACGAGCTAGGAAAGTACCCGCACTCTTTTTTTACGAAGCCAAGCTGTTGTAACACGTGCTGAATGTGGCTTGGCATTGTCTTGCTGAAATAAGCAGGGGCGTCCATGAAAAAGACGGCGCTTAGATGGCAGCATATGTTGCTCCAAAACCTGTATGTATATGTAAGTTACCCATGTCTTGGGCACAAATGCACCCCCATACCATCACAGATGCTGGCTTTTGAACTTTGCGTCGATAACAGTCTGGATGGTTCGCTTCCCCTTTGGTCCGGATGACACGATGTCGAATATTTCCAAAAAGTATTTGAAATGTGACTCGTCAGACCACAGAACACTTTTCCACTTTGCATCAGTCCATCTTACATGATCTCGGGCCCAGACAAGCAGGCGGCGTTTCTGGATGTTGTTGATAAATGGCTTTCGCTTTGCGTAGTAGAGCTTTAACTTGCACTTACAGATGTAGCGACCAACTGTATTTAGTGACAGTGGTTTTCTGAAGTGTTCCTGAGCCCATGTGGTGATATCCTTTAGAGATTGATGTCGGTTTTTGATACAGTGCCATCTGAGGGATCAAAGGTCACGGTCATTCAATGTTGGTTTCCGGCCATGCCGCTTACGTGGAGTAATTTCTCCAGATTCTCTGAACCTTTTGATGATATTATGGACCGTAGATGTTGAAATCCCTAAATTTCTTTAAATTGCACTTTGAGAAACGTTGTTCTTAAACTGTTTGACTATTTGCTCACGCAGTTGTGGACAAAGGGGTGTACCTCGCCCCATCCTTTCTTGTGAAAGACTGAGCATTTTTTGGTAAGCTGTTTTTATACCCAATCATGGCACCCACATGTTTCCAATTAGCCTGCACACTTGTGGGATGTTCCAAATAAGTGTTTGATGAGCATTCCTCAACTTTATCAGTATTTATTGCCACCTTTCCCAACTTCTTTGTCACGTGTTGCTGGCATCAAATTCTAAAGTTAATGATTATTTGCAAAAAAAAAAAAACGTTTATCAGTTTGAACATCAAATATGTTGTCTTTGTAGCATATTCAACTGAATATGGGTTGAAAATGATTTGCAAATCATTGTATTCCGTTTATATTTACATCTAACACAATTTCCCAACTCATATGGAAACGGAGTTTGTACATGTTATTATGATCGTTACTACATTACAATAAATACTTACATCATGTATATATTACATGTTATGAATGTTACTACATTACATATATACTTACATCATGTATATATTACATGTTATGAATGTTACTACATTACATATATACTTGCATCATGTATACATCACATGTTAATATGAATGTTACTACATTACATATATACTTACATCATGTATATATCACGTTATTATGAATGTTATTACATTACATATGTCCTTACATCATGTATACATTACATGTTATTATGAATGTTACTGCATTACATATATACTTACATCATGTATTTATTACATGTTATTATAAATGTTACTACATTACATATATACATCACATGTTATTATGAATGTTACTACATTACATATATACTTACATCATGCATATATTACATGTTAATATGAATGTTAACATTTGTTAACCTCTATAAACATTAATGGAGGTTTTTGGATGTTGTAAGTGCTTTATAGGCAGAATAGAGCAACTTCCATTGACCCCATTGTTAGCCGACTCTTGCTGGTATTTATTTACGAGTTAGAAAAAAAGCAAAACATACGTGTTCTTGTCTTATATACGGATTGTGAATGATGGACAACATTCCCCCAAAAATGTGCAGTTCCCCTTTAGTATACATTATTGACATAAATGATAATATTTTCCATATGTAGTGGAGGAGAGGAGGGTTGAAGGAGAGATGGAAGCTTGGTGGAAAAGTGGTTTCATGCTGCCAACAAGCAAACACGGCTAGCTAACAAACACACACACACACGCACACACACACACACACACACACACACACACACACACACACACACACACACACACACACACACACACACACACACACACACACACACACACACACACACACACACACACACACACACACCTCCTCCACCCTCTGGCATGAAGGACTTTTCTGTTGGTGAACTTTGAACTGAAAAGCCAGCGGTCATGTGATTTCAGAGGCTGGGAATCACACGGAGGAACCAACAACACAGTCACAGGTCACCTACAGAGAGTGAGGAGTCACACTCCAACAATGAAACCAACAACACAGTCACAGGTCACCTACAGAGAGTGAGTAGTCACACTCCAACAATGAAACCAACAACAGTCACACGTCACCTACAGAGAGTGAGTAGTCACACTCCAACAATGAAACCAACAACACAGACAAAGGTCACCTACAGAGAGTGAGTAGTGGCACTCCAACAATGACACCAACAATGCAGACACAGGTCACCTACAGAGTGAGTAGTCACACTCCAACAATGAAACCAACAACACAGACACAGGTCACCTACAGAGTGAGTAGTCACACTCCAACAATGAAACCAACAACGCAGACACAGGTCACCTACAGAGTGAGTAGTCACACTCCAACAATGAAACCAACAACACAGACACAGGTCACCTACAGAGTGAGTCCTCCATGACTACATGCACATTGTGCACAGGCATGCAGGCCAAACATGGCCACGCCCAACTCTCCCGAGCAAACGGCGCATTCCATGGGCGCAGAGCACAGGGTGGAGACCCGCGCACGTAGCGTGTTGCCGGGTTTCCTGTTGGCACGTTGCCGGGGCAGCGGTGTGACGATGCAACAAACCACAGGGATACTCGCGGCAGCGTCTACAGTCTGAACGGGGAAAGCACACCACTGTCAAGTCAAGTTTCACCACATGGAGTGAGTGAATTGTGGAAACTGCTGCTGCCAAACATGACACACTCAAACTATTTCTGAGTACAATCTCAGCAAAGAGATTCCGTCACAGAACTCGAAGTTCTGTGCTTTATTACAATAGGAAATAGTGAATGGATGTGTTCTGGGGTCAAAGCGTTGCCATAATAAAAGGTTGCATAGGTTACCATCATGTTTTTCACACACAAATATGACACACACTTGTGATCTTTCAGATTGAAATCAGGTTCTATTAATGATTGACTACAGGAGGGCCAAGCAATCATTGAAACACCTTTCAGCTCAGGATGCTAACACACCACAGTTGTGTTTTTTTACCCATTAGTAGTAGTCAAGAAGACCGACACGCGATAATTAGATATTATATTCATTTGCAGTAAATGTAAAAAACCCAAAACCAGTGAAGTTGTCACATTGAAAAATGGTAAATAAAAACAGAATACAATGGTTTGCAAATCCTTTTGCTCACACCTAAAATCACTCCGTAGAGCTCACACTATATCCGACCTTTTACCACAAACCATGAAGCCCTAAACATTTCTGCTCTAGACAAAAGGAGTCGTCACGCAGACTGTTAGGAACTGAAAACCAAAGTTTTGATTCATTAAAAAATACGCTGACATGGCTAAGCAAGTGCTGACTTTGGATGATCCAAGTGCAAAACCAGTGAAGTTGTCACGTTGTGTAAATGGTAAATAAAAACAGAATACAATGATTTGCAAATCCTTTTCAACTTATATTCAATTGCATAGACTGCAAAGACAAGATACTTAACGTTCAAACTGGAAAACTTTGTTATTTTTTGCAAATATTAGCTCATTTGGAATTTAATGCCTGCAGCATGTTTAAAAAAAGCTGGCACAAGTGGCAAAAAAGACTGAGAAGGATGACGAATGCTCATCAAAGACTTATTTGGAACATCACACAGGTGAACAGGCTAATTGGGAGCAGGTGGGTGCCATGATTGGGTATAAAAGCAGCTACCATTAAATGCTCAGTCATTCACAAACAAAGTTGGGGCGAGGGTCACCACTTTGTCAACAAACACGTGAGCAAATTGTCAAACACTTTAAGAACAACATTTGTCAACCAGCTATTGCAAGGAATTTAAGGATTTCACCATCTACGGTCCATAATATCATCAAAAGGTTCTAAGGCTGCAGCTAACGATTATTTTTCTATCGATTAATCTATAGATTATTTTTTCGATTAATCGGTTAATCTATAGATTATTTTTTCGATTAATCTATAGATTATTTTTCCTTTTACCGATTATTTTTTTTATTTAAAATGAAGATGAAAAAATAAATGTAGGCCAGTTTTTTCAAAAGGCATGGCTTTTATTTACAAAAAAAAAAGTATTGCCACTCAGTCAACATTGACAACAACATGACAAAATATTCTGTAACAATGTAAACATTTAACAAAATTAAAAGTAGCTTATTTGCTTTTAATGTGCAAATATAAAAGTAAACATCCAGTGCAAATCTTAATATTCTGCAATAGTATAAGCATTTCAAAAGTAAAAGTATTGCTTATTTTGCTTTAAAATGTGCAAAAATAAAGATAAACATCCAATTCAAAAAAGTGCAAAACGGAAATATTCTGTAACAACAGTGTAAACATTTCAACAAAAGTAAAAGTATTGCTTATTTGCTAAAATGTGCAAAAATAAAGATAAACATCCAATACAAAAAAGTGCAAAACGAAATATTCTGTAACAACAGTGTAAACATTTCAACAAAAGTAAAACTTTTGCTTATTTTGCTTAATAACCCAACAATGATAGTATGATTAAAGTGAAAGTTAATTGTTGGTTTGTACATAGTATACGTAATTGTTAATGTTGTAAAAGGTATTTGCACAACTAATTAACGTTAGCGTTAAAGAGGAGCGCGTCTTTGTAAACACTGAACAGGCACGCCAAACGCTCCTCTCAGAGCGAAACGGTGCTTTAGTTTATGAATTTACAACGCAGATACAAATGACACATTCATGTTTTTGTGTAATGATGACAACGTATACTCACGCGGACGATTGACTAGTTGATGGTGATGGCAAGAACGCTGCCGTTGTGCTGCTATGATAGGCCATTTCCGCTCGACACAGTGTGCATACAACAACATTATTAGCAGAGGTGGGTAGAGTAGCCAGAAATTGTACTCAAGTAAGAGTACTGTTACTTTAGAGATTTATTACTCAAGTAAAAGTAAGGAGTAGTCACCCAAATATTTACTTGAGTAAAAGTAAAAAGTATGTTGTGAAAAAACTACTCAAGTACTGAGTAACATACACACACATATATATATATATAAATATATATATATATATATATATATGTGTATATATACACACACACACACACACACACACACACACACACACACACACACACACACACACACACACACACACACACATATATATATATATATATATATATATATATATATATATATATATATATATACATACATTGATATATACAGTATATAATTTATATTTATTTATTTTGCCGTTTTTGTTTACATGTTAAAGGTGTTTTAATGAATATACATGCATGTTTAACACATATAGATTCCTTTCTTTCATGAAGACAAGAATATAAGTTGGTGTATTACCTGATTCTGATGACTTGCATTGATTGTAATCAGGAAGCAGTGCTGGTAACGTCCACGTTTTCAAATGGAGGAGAAAAAAAGTTCCTCCTTTTTGTCTAATACCACATGAAAGTGGTTGTTATTTGGCATCTTATTTGTCCAGCTTCCATATTCGTTTTTATACCCTTTACAAGAAATACATTGGCGGCAAACTCCGTAGCTTGCTAGCTTGTTTGCGCTGGCTTTCGGAGACTCTTATTTTGAAAGCGCAGGCGCGATGGAGCGGGACTTTTATTGTGAAGACAGGAACTGTGCAGTCAGTCTTTACGGTTGAAATAAAAAAAAGGGTCTTTTTTCCTTCACACTTTTGATTGATTGATTGGAACTTTTATTAGTAGATTGCACAGTACAGTGCATATTCCGTACAATTGACCACTAAATGGTAACACCCGAAGTTAGCTCGGAGCCAGTCAGGTCATGTGACCCCTGGCTCTGTTTGATTGGTCCAACGTCACCAGTGACTGCATCTGATTGGTGGAACGAAGTGAAACGTCACCAGTAAGGCAGGCACTTTGAAGGTCTGTCTGACAGACCAAAACAAACAAAGCGTGCATTAACAGATCGATAAAAATTAGTAGCGAGTAGCGAGCTGAATCTAGATAAAAGTAGCGGAGTAAAAGTAGCGTTTCTTCTTCGGCCGTTTATTGAAATACTCCCACACTTTTGACGACTTTTGGCGTGCTTTTTTCCCCTCGCTCGCACCGCTCGCATCGTCTGCTTTGCGCTCCGCCATGACGGTAGTGTGACGTAAATATGCGACGCGTCGACGAACAAAAACGTCCTCGACGTATTTACGTAACCTATGACGTCGACTACGTCGACGCGTCGTTTCAGCCCTAAAAGGTTCAGAGAATCTGGAGAAATCACGGCAAGGCCGAAAACCAACACTGAATGCCCGTGACCTTTGATCCCTCAGGCGGTACTGCATCAATAACCAATATCAGTGTGTAAAGGATATCACCACATGGGCTCATGAACACTTCAGAAAACCCATGTCAGTAACTACAGTTGGTTGCTACATCTGTAAGTGCAAGTTAAAACTATACTATGCAAAGCCAAAGCCATTTATCAACAACACCCAGAAACGCCGCCGGCTTTGCTGGGCCCGAGCTCATCTAAGATGGACTGATGCAAAGTGGAAAAGTGTTCCGTGATCTGACGAGTCAACATTTCAAATTGTTTTTGGAAACTGTGGACGTCGTGTCCTCTGGACCAAAGAGGAAAATAACTATCCGGATTGTTCTCGGCGCAAAATTGAAAAGCCAGCATCTGTGATGGTATGGGGGTGTATTAGTGCCCAAGGCATGGGTAACTTACACATCTGTGAAGGCACCATTAATCCTGAAAGGTACATACAGGTTTTGGAGCAACATATGTTGCTATCCCAGCAACGTTATCTTGGATGCCCCTGCTTATTTCAGCAAGACTATGCCAAGCGACGTGTTACAACAGCATGGCTTCATAGTAAAAGAGTGCGAGTACTAGACTGGCCTGCCTGTAGTCCAGACCTGTCTCCCATTGAAAATGTCTGGCGCAATATGAAGCCTAAAATAGCAGAAGGGAGACTGATGAACAACTTAAGCTGTACATCAAGCAAGAATGGGAAAGAATTCCACTTCAAAAATGTGTCTCCTCAGTTCCCAAACGTTTACTGAGTGTTGTTAAAAGGAAAGGCCATGTAACACAGTGGTAAAAATGTCCCTGTGACTACTTTTTTGCAATGTGTTGCTGCCATTAAATTCTAAGTTAATGATTGTTTGCAAAAAAAAAATTTAAGTTTCTTAGTGTGAACATTAAATATCTTGTCTTTGCAGTCTATTCATTTGAATATAAGTTAAAAAGGATTTGCAAATCATTGTATTCTCTTTTTATTTACCATTTACACAACGTGACAACTTCACTAGTTTTGGGGTTTGTAATTCAAACATGAATATTAGAGGCCAGTAAACATCTGGACTTTTAAGTTTTTTTAACATTATTTTGTAGGAAAGGTGGCACCAGTAGTGACATAATGTTTGATATTGTGTTTAATTTAGCATAAA
Organism: Nerophis lumbriciformis; assembly: GCF_033978685.3. Lineage (NCBI taxonomy): Eukaryota > Metazoa > Chordata > Actinopteri > Syngnathiformes > Syngnathidae > Nerophis > Nerophis lumbriciformis. Next base: position 32,789,816 of record NC_084570.2, read on the forward strand.
AAAACATCAAACACCTTTATTACGTGTGTCTAAGAGGAGCATCAACATTTGATTTCTAAATACGGAAACTCTCCTGGGAAAATTGGTCAAAATATGTTTTTTTCTCTACATCACAATAACTCATCTACTCCATGTTATACTATTTTATAACAGTTGTTAGTACATTGTAAGGTTTCGGAAATATTGTCAGCATTTCAATAAAAACTATTGACTGTTAGGTCACATAGACCTAACAGCCCACGCTGCAGAGTCCCAAGACGTCAGGAGTTTTTGGTTGACCAACATACTCTGCCACAGCCCCACTGGCTGGCCTCCATGACACAAGCAGACTTAGTTGGGACTCTGCTCTGGTCAAAATGCAATAACTGCTGGAAAGTGCGCCTTGTCTGCCCGCTGGCACTTTGCACCACAAACTGATCATGCACTATTTACGGTCATAGTCTATCATGCATGGCGACTGCCCACTGTGCTGTGGTGCTCCTCTAGTATACTACATTGTGCTTGGTTATTTTTGTCTGATCAGGCATGAAGATACTGACATGAGACCCATCAAGTGTGCAGCCGACATCAGATTGGCAGATCCTTGCCCTGACATTTTAACCTTGCTAGCAAATGTAGAACAAAACGGGTCTAAACTTGAGAGCCAGAGCAGAGCTGTTGTTAGCTACCGTACTACGTTTGCGTGCTTTTCACAGAGAGACATCAGACGGTACAAAATGCAGCTGCCAGACTTTAGACCGGTGCACCCAGAACAGCCCATATCACCCCCATTTGATCCAGTCTTCATTAGCATCCGGTCAAATTCAGTTGAAGATTGTAGTCCTGACTTTCCATGCGTTGCATGGTGGGGCCCCTCAGTACATCACCGACTTGTTATGCCCCTACTCTTCAGGGTCTTCAGGCCAGGGTCTTCTAAAGCAGTGTTGTTCAACCACTGTGCCGCGGAAAACTAGTGTGCCGTGAGATACAGTCTGGTGTGCCGTTGGAGATTATGTAATTTCACCTACTTGGGTTAAAAATATTTTTTGCACACAAGTAATTATTAATCCGTAAATAATGTGTTGTTGTTGAGTGTCTGTGCTGTCTAGAGCTCGGTAGAGTAACCATGTAATACTCTTCCATATCAGTAGGTGGCAGCAGGTGGGAACACGTCGTGTCATGATCACAATATGCAGACGACAGCGGAAAGCAGCATGCAGGTAATAAGGTATCTTATGCTTAAACAAAAATAAACAAAAGGCGAGTGCCACTAAGAAAAGGCATTGAAGCTTAGGCAAGGCTATGCAACACAAAACTAAATCTGAACTGGCTGCAAAGTAAACAAAACACAAAAATGCTGGACAGCAAAGACTTACAGCGTGTGGAGCAGAGACGGCGTCCACAAAGTACATGCGTACATGACATGACAATCAACAATGTCCCCACAAAGAAGGATAGCGTCCGCACAATTTAAATAGTCTGGATTGCGAAAACAAAGCAGGTGTGGGGAATAGCGCTCAAGGAAGACATGAAACTGCAACAGGAAAATACCAACAAAACAGGAAAAAAACACCAAAATAGGAGCGCAAGACAAGGACTAAAACACTACACACAGGAAAACAGCAAAAAACTCAAAATAAGTCAGGGCTTGATGTGATAGGTGGTGACAGTACACCTACTTTGAGACAAGAGCTATAGTGATGCATGCTTGGTTATGGTTTAAAGTCATATCCAACAATTGCGAGAACGACTTTTTATTGTCAATATCGGCTGCTGAGTTTCGTTTTTTATTGCTTTCTGCTGGTGGTGTGCCTCAGTATTTATTCAATGAAAAAATTGTGCCTTGGCTCAAAAAAAGGTTGAAAAACACTGTTCTAAAGATCCCAGAAACTCATTTTAAAACCCGTGGAGACCTGGCATTCCAGGCTATAGCGCCCAGACTCTGGAACAACTTGCACCAGTCCCTCCGTGATCTTGAGTGTGTTGACACTTTTAAGAAACATTTGAAAACTTCTCTGCTAAGCTAACAATCTCCTTACCAGGGAGTCATGACTCCACTCGACTCCACATCCAGTTGCGAAAGCTGTTATTGTCTCAGCCAGAAGCTGATCAAACTGGAGGAGAGAATATCGGAGCTATATATATTTTTCAGGAAGCCGAAAAGCAAGTGGATAGGATTATCCTTGCAAAACGTAGTGCTCAGCTAGCAGACACAACAACCTATCCAGGTAAGGTCGCCTTTGTACCATGGGCTTCTCCGCCTGCCTGCGTCTCGTGTGCTCCAACTCGGTGCTAGACCTATAGCACCGGTCAGATCCACCCCATTGCAGGCAGAGACGTGAACTTTGGAAGTCCTTCTCCCTTCCCTCTGTGTTGGCTGGCAGCTCTGGTCGCCCTCCACCGTCGCCAGAGGCATACCTTGGGAAGATTAACTTCACCCCAGCTCCACAGAACAAGAAACCGATGGCGTGGGCCTCGCCTCACCGAAGCAACTCCCACGATCTGGATCCCGACTCCGGGACCCCCGGAGCCATGATGTGGGAGCCACTGCCCGTCATCCACACCCGGAGGTTCCCCCTGCCCCCACCCTCCTCATGTGGACTCTATAGGGAGGAACATGCGAGTGAGAGGACTTTCCCAGGTGCCACTGTTGCTGACATAGCAGGACAGATCCAACATACTGAACTAGGGTTGTATGGTATACCGGTACTAGTATAGTACCGCGATACTAATTAATCATATTCGGTACTATATCGCCTCTAAAAAGTACCGGTCACCACAACCCCTTTTTTTAACGGGCATGACAGCGCGTCGTCGTCACGTCATGACATTGCTGGTTTTACGAGCAGAGGAGCATGTTCGGCAGCGCACACACACACAGAGTACTTACAAGCAGACACAGTGTGTAGACAGGAAAAGGGAGAACGGACGCATTTTGGTCTAAAAAGTAAAGATAGAGGTGAAGTTATAACACTGAAACACCCTCAGATGCTTTAAGACATGGCTAGCTAGTTAGCGGCTAGCGTCCATCCGCAGTCGGCAGTGTTTTAGCTACTTCTAAATCACTAATCCTCGCCTTCATGGCGACAAATAAAGTACGTTTTTCTTACAAGTATCATTATCACTGCAGGACGAGGAATAGCTAAACATGCTTCACTACACACCGTAGGAGGATACAATAGCTCACCTGCGTCACAATGTAAACAAATGCCATGCGTGGATCTACACCTGACATCCACTGTAATTATACCAAGTACATGAGCGCATCTAGTCGATACTACTACGATTACGTTGATATTTTTTATCATCCTTTTCAAAATTCCTATTATGTTTTTAAAGTCTGTAAATACGTCCCTGGACACATGAGGACTTTGAATATGACCAATGTATGATCCTGTAACTACAGCAGACTACTTAGGAGTCTTTGTTTGTTTACTTACGACTAAAAGACAAGTTGTCTAGTATGTTCACTATTTTATTTAAAGACTAAATTGCAATAATAAACATATGTTTAATGTACCCTAAGATTTTTTGTTAAAAGAAAGCCAATTATGACATTTTTTGTGGTCCCCTTTATTTAGAAAAGTATCGAAATACATTAACAGACACCTTCATAACAATATGTAATATGTGCAATATACACACTGCAAGTATATACAGTATATAATGTAATAACATACACCTTCATAACAATATGTAATATGTACAATATACACACTGCAAGTGTATGTATATATATATATATATATATATATATATATATATATATATATATATATATATATATATATATATATACTGCAAGTGTATGTATATATATATATATATATATATATATATATATATTAGGGCTGCAACAACTAATTGATTAAATCGATTATAAAAATAGTTGGCGATTAATTTAGTCATCGATTCGTTGGATCTATGCTATGCGCATGCGCAGAGGCTACGTTGTTTTTTTTGTTTGTTTTTTTACCTTTATTTATAAACTGCAACATTTACAAACAGCTGAGAAACAATAATCAAAATAATAGGGGTGTAACGGTACATGTATTTGTATAGAACCGTTTCGGTACGGGGGTTTCGTTCAGTGCGGAAGTGTACCGAACGAGTTTCCACACGGACATATTAAGTAGCGTACTGCACGTTGTGTAAACAATACTCAATATGCCGGACATTTGAGGCATTTATGAAACTCCTTTACAGCTCCGCAAAAGAGGACATGTCCGGTGAAAAGAGGACGTATGGTCAGTCTATCGTAGCCCGTTAGCTGCTAGCATGCTAGCAAAAGAGGACTAGCAGCGATCGGCTTCACCGGACGTGAAACCGATCACTGCTAGCATGCTAGCAGCAACCGGCTAGGTCCTGACCATACGTCCTCTTTTCACCGGACATGTCCTCTTTTGCGGGGCTGTCTGGCGGTGTTTCTTAAATGCCTCAAATGTCCGGCATTTTGAGTTAGTGTTGCGTGTATTTTCAATGTACGTTCAGGGTTAAGACGGTTAAAAACACAACAAATTGTGCGTGCAGCAGCATTGGTGAGGGAGGGGGAGAGACAGAGAGAGCGAGAGAGTTATGATAAACGCGCATGCGGCGTCAGGCTCTGCTTTTTATCCATAGATTAATCAGATTAAATTTTTTATTATCTATAGCAGGGGTGTCAAAAGTGTGCATTTTTGTAACATTTTCATTGTTTTATTTGGCAAGTTGAAAGAACATGGCGCCAGATGCTGTCTTTTTTTTCAATAAAATACTGGAAAGAATAGAAATGTAGTTTGTCTCTTTTATCCGATTATTAATCGTTTAATCGAAGTAATAATCGCCAGATTAATCGATTATCAAATTACCGTAATCGTTAGTTCATACTTGCCAACCTTGAGACCTCCGATTTCGGGAGGTGGGGGGTAGGCTGTGTTACCATTTAGTGGTCAATTGTACGGAATATGTACTTCACTGTGCAACCTACTAATAAAAGTCTCAATTAATCAATCAAAACACATAGAATCATCATACTGCTGTGATTATATGCATCAAGTGTTCATTCAAGGCTAAGGCAAAATATCGAGATATATATTGTGTATCGCAATATGGCCTTAAAATATCGCAATATTAAAAAAAGGCCATATCGCCCAGCCCTAGTTCAATGATGCCATTTCTGTTTGTCATGTATAATTTTGTCTATTTTGTGTTTATCCTTGAATAAACAGGTCAGTTTCTTGTTACCAACCATTGTGTATTATTCAAACTCCCCTAATTCAGCTGGCTAGTTGTTATCAAGAGTACTAAAACCCTTTTCAACATGATTCTGACAACTAAGTAGGCTAAATAACTTTAAACTTTAATACATGCTCGGATAGGCCAGTATCGGTCAGTATCGGTATCGGTCAGTATCGGATCGGAAATGCAAAAACAATATCGGTATCGGATCGGAAGTGCAAAAACCTGGATCGGGACATCCCTAATATATATATATATATATATATATATATATATATATATATATATATATATATATATATATATAAAAATAAATAAAAGAAATACTTGAATTTCAGTGTCCATTTATTTACACATATACACACACATAACACTCCTCTACTCATTGTTGAGTTAAGGGTTGAATTGTCCATCCTTGTTCTATTCTCTGTCACTATTTCAGAACACACACATTATACAAATACACATTATAAAATCAATAAGAAAACGGGAGCTCTAATTTGGGAGTCTGAATTAGGATCAGAAGTTCCTATATAAACATTGCGTACTCACGTCGCCATTTTGTATTGATTACTGCAGCTGTACACTGGATTCATTCACAAATACAAACTACAACTCACAAACACTTTAGAGTTAGGCTCCACCATCAGAATGTGTACTTAAACTTATAAAGATCACATGGATATTATTCAGTAAGTTGATTCACCAAAACTAACCTGTTATACAGGAGGAAAAAGCACACAGGACGTTTCAATTGTTCACAGACTGGTCGTTCTCATCAGAATGACAAGACACTTCCGGTCTGCAGGTGATTGCATTCAATTGGGAAGAAACGCCCTACTGCCCCCTACTGACCAATGTGAATACTGATAAATGTGTAATGACAGCTCCAAAAACGAATTCAAACCACAAAATAAACTAAATAAAATCAACACAAAAATGTGACACATTATGGGTGGGTCACATATGCATGTACAGTAGATGGCAGTATTGTCCTGTTTAAAAGTGTCACAACATTGCTGTTTACGGCAGATGAACTGCTTTACGGTAGACGAAAACTTGACTGCTGTTGTTGTGTGTTGTTACCGCGCTTGGAGGACGTTAATGAAACTGCCTAACAATAAACCTACATAAGAAACCAAGAACTCGCCATCGATCATCTTACAGTTACAAAGTGATTGGGCAGGCATACTGTTCATATTGTGGGAAAGCAGACGTGAGAACAGGCTGTCAACACGTCACTCAGGTCCGCATGGAGCTGGAGGGGGCGTGGCCTCCAGCTCCGCCTGAATTTCGGAAGATTTTCGGGAGAACATTTGTCCTGGGAGGTTTTCGGGAGAGGCGCTGAATTTCGGGAGTCTCCCGTAAATTCCGGGAGGGTTGGCAAGTATGCGTTAGTTGCAGCCCTAATATACATATACAAACCCCGTTACCATATGAGTTGGGAAATTGTGTTAGATGTAAATATAAACGGAATACAATGATTTGCAAATCCTTTTCAACCCATATTCAATAGAGTGCACTACAAAGACAAAATATTTGATGTTCAAGCTCATAAACTTTATTTTTTTTTTGCAAATAATAATTAACTTAGAATTTCATGGCTGCAACACGTGCCAAAGTAGTTGGGAAAGGGCATGTTAACCACTGTGTTACATCACCTTTTCTTTTAACAACACTCAATAAACGATTGGGAACTGAGGAAACTAATTGTTGAAGCTTTTAAAGTGGAATTCTTTCCCATTCTTGTTTTATGTAGAGCTTCAGTCGTTCAACAGTCCGGGGTCTCCGCTGTCGTATTTTACGCTTCATAATGCGCCACACATTTTCGATAGGAGACAGGTCTGGACTGCAGGCGGGCCAGGAAAGTACCCGCACTCTTTTTTTACGAAGCCACGCTGTTGTAACACGTGCTGAATGTGGCTTGGCATTGTCTTGCTGAAATAAGCAGGGGCGTCCATGAAAAAGACGGCGCTGAGATGGCAGCATATGTTGTTCCAAAACCTGTATGTACCTTTCAGCATTAATGGTGCCTTCACAGATGTGTAAGTTACCCATGCCTTGGGCACTAATGCACCCCTAGACCATCACAGATGCTGGATTTTGAACTTTGCGTCGATAACAGTCTGGATGGTTCGCTTCCCCTTTGGTCCGGATGACACGATGTCGAATATTTCCAAAAACAATTTGAAATGTGACTCGTCAGACTACAGAACACTTTTCCACTTTGCATGAGTCCATCTTAGATGATCTCGGGCCCAGAGAAGCCGGCGGCGTTTCTGGATGTTGTTGATAAATGGCTTTCGCTTTGCATAGTAGAGCTTTAACATGCACTTACAGATGCAGCAACAAACGGTATTTAGTGACAGTGGTTTTCTGAAGTGTTCCTGAGTCCATGTGGTGATATCCTTTAGAGATTGATGTCGGTTTTTGATACAAGGTCACGGTCATTCAATGTTGGTTTCCGGCCATGCCGCTTACGTGCAGTGATTTCTCCAGATTCTCTGAACCTTTTGATGATATTATGGACCGCAGATGTTGAAATCCCTAAATTTCTTGCAATTGCACTTTGAGAAACGTTGTTCTTAAACTGTTTGAATATTTGCTCACGCAGTTGTGGACAAAGGGGTGTACCTCGCCCCATCCTTTCTTGTGAAAGACTGAGCATTTTTTGGGAAGCTGTTTTTATGCCCAATCATGGCACCCACCTGTTCCCAATTAGCCTGCACACCTGTGGGATGTTCCAAATAAGTGTTTGATGCGCATTCCTCAACTTTATCAGTATTTATTGCCACCTTTCCCAACTTCTTTGTCACGTGTTGCTGGCATCAAATTCTAAAGTTAATGATTATTTGCCCCAAATTTTTTTTTTTATCAGTTTGAACATCATATATGTTGTTTTTGTAGCATATTCAACTGAATATGGGTTGAAAATGATTTGCAAATCATTGTATTCCGTTTATATTTACATCTAACACAATTTCCCAACTCATATGGAAACAGGGTTTGTATATGCATTAGAGAATCAATGATTTTTTTCCCACCTGCAGGGTCACAATGAGGAAGCAGTGGATCTTCTCTTCAGCATTCAGTCTTGCAGCACCAGACTGACAGTTGAAGTCAGTCAGTGTCTCCTGTTCACGTCCTGCTCTGATCAATAACTGCAACATGCTCGGCCTGATGTGACGCAGGTTTTGTAACCAGATATGCTCACACCTAAAATCACTCCGTAGAGCTCACACTATGTCCGACCTTTTACCACAAACCCATCCATCCATCCAGTTCTACCGCTTGTCCATTCTGCTCTAGACAAAAGGAGTCGTTATGCAGACTGTTAGGAACTGAAAACCAATGTTTTGATTCATGAAAAAATAAGCTGACATGGCTAAGCAAGTGCTGACTTTGGATGATCCAAGTACAAAACTAGTGAAGTTGTCACGTTGTGTAAATGGTAAATAAAAACAGAATACAATGATTTGCAAATCCTTTTCAACTTATATTCAATTGAATAGACTGCAAAGACAAGATATTTAATGTTCACACTGAGAAACTTTGTTATTTTTTGCAAATATTAGCTCATTTGGAATTTTATGCCTGCAACATGTTTCAAAAAAGCTGGTACAAGTGGCAAAAAAGACTGAGAAAGTTGCGAAATGCTCATCAAACACTAATTTGGAACATCCCACAGGTGAACAGGCTAATTGGGAACAGGTGAGTGCCATGGTTGGGTATAAAAGCAGCTTCCATGAAATGCTCAGTCATTCACAAACAAGGATGGGGCGAGGGTCACCACTTTTTCAACAAATGCCTGAGCAAATTGTGGAACAGTTTAAGAACAACATTTCTCAACAGGCTTTTGCAAGGAATTTCACCATCTACGGTCCATAATATCATCAAAAGGTTCAGAGAAACTGGAGAAATCACTGCATGTAAGTGGCAAGGTCGAAAACCAACATTGAATGCCCGGGACCTTCGATCCCTCAGGCTGTACTGCATCAAAAGCCGACATCAGTGTGTAAAGGATATCACTGCATGGGCTCAGGAACCTTTCAGGAAACCACTGTCAGTAACTACAGTTGGTTGCTACATCTGTAAGTGCAAGTTAAAACTCTACCATGCAAAGCCAAAGCCATTCATCAACAACACCCAGAAAAGCCGCCGGCTTCTCTGGGCCTGAGCTCATCTAAGATGGACTGATGCAAAGTGGAAAAGTGTTCTGTGGTCTGACGAGTCCATATTTCAAATTGTTTATGGAAACTGTGGACGTCATGTCCTCCGGACCAAAGAGGAAAAGAACCATCCGGACTGTTATAGGCGCAAAGTTGGAAAGTCAGCATCTGTGATGGTATGGGGGTGTATTAGTGCCCAAGGCATGGGTAACTTACACATCTGTGAAGGCACCATTAATGCTGAAAAGGTAGGAGCAACATATGTTGCCATCCAAGCAACATCTTTTTAATGGACGCCCGTGCTTATTTCAGCAAGATAATGCTAAGCCACATTCTGCACATGTTACAACAGCGTGGCTTTGTAGTAAAAGAGTGCGGGTACTAGACTGGCCTGCCTGTAGTCCAGGCCTGTCTCCCATTGAAAATGTGTGGTGCAATATGAAGCCTAAAATACCACAACGGAGACCCCGGACTGTTGAACAATTTAAGCTGTACATCAAGCAAGAATGGGAAAGAATTCCACTTCAAAAATGTGTCTCCTCAGTTCCCAAACCTTTACTGTGTGTTGTTAAAAGGAAAGGCCATGTAACACAGTGGTAAAAATGCCCCTGTGACAACTTTTTTGCAATGTGTTGCTGCCATTAAATTCTAAGTTAATGATTATTTGCAAAAAAAAATGTGTTTCTCAGTGTGAACATTAAATATCTTGTCTTTGCAGTCTATTCAATTGAATATAAGTTGAAAAGGATTTGCAAATCATTGTATTCTCTTTTTATTTACCATTTACACAACGTGACAACTTCACTGCTCATATTTAAATGGGCCACTTGGAACAGGAAACGTTGGGCCCCAGGTCAAGGCGGTTAGGAACCTCTGATGTCAACTAAGCATAAACTGCATTTGCATGGACTTCATGAGTCCTTGGTGAGACTTAATTAGACAGTTGACGCCACAAAATGCTCCAAACATATAACAAATCACAAAGTCTGCTTTAGGAGTGGATGTGAGGAGAACAGCTGGACTTGAACATGACACATTGATACACACACACACACACACACACACACACACACACACACACACACACACACACACACACACACACACACACACACACACACACACACACCTGTTCAGTGTGTAAGGACAAGGAAGTGAAATCCTGACTGTGGCCAACACAACATGAGGAAACCATCAAGCCTCCACTTCCTGTTGGCTGCATCTCCGCCCACCATCTGCTCACTTCCTCCTCTTGAGCCAAGGAGAGTATACCGCAACATGAAGAGTACATTTCCCCGACATGCAGTCAAAATAAAACCAAGAAAATGTCACGTCACGTGGAGTCACCGTGCTCTTGCAGGAGACGCGTGTCCAAATAAAGCCGACATATTCGGGTGATGTCATCAGAAGAGAGGAGATGGCAAGCAGATGTCGTACTGTGACGTTCACATTGAATTACAATATACAGGATATCTCCCAGAACCCTTTCAAGTTAAAGTTCATGAAAAGTAACACTTGTTGATGATAAAGATGGTGCCTTAACACCACCGGCTAGCATAGGTTGGAAAAACATGACTGGCGTTCATGGCGGGTCACGCAAAGTGTTTTTTTAAAACACACACACATTCTTGTATTTCTGACCTTCTCGAGACCTCCGATAAATGCCTACCCCTTTAGGACCACCCTTCCTAGATATATAAAGATTTTTATTTACCACATTAACAATATATACATACTATGCAAATATAAAAAAGGTAAGCTTTTAGTGAATTTATTTTTCTTTTGAATGTTTTGTTTGTAAATGGTTTTTAATCTTCATTATTTACGTCAAGTTATTACAGTATGTCTCTATATACCAGAGGTGTCAAAGTCAAGGCCCGGGGGCCAGATCTGGCCCGCACCATCATTTTATCTGGCCCGCAAACACCTGGAAATGATATGTGTCAATAAAGTATTTTATATTTTCTCACTAAACTTAATTGTTTTTTTTTCATTTTGACAGAAAGATATACGGTATGTACTGCTTGAAATTGCATACCTTTTCAACTTTAATATTATCCTTTATTGCAACAAATATTACAGTATATTATCATACTTTCCAAAAATGTTTTTGTCTCAATAAAAATACTTAACTTTACAGCAAACTACCCATCAAATTAATAAAAATGACAATACATTTTATGTTGTTCTTTACAGCATCCATCCATCCATCCATTTTCTACCGCTTGTCCCTTTCGGGGTCGCGGGGGATCGCATATTACTGTAAATTGAAAAAAACGACTACTGTTTTTAGCGTTACAATTCTGTTAATGAGCTGCCAGTTTTTTACTGTAAAATCTACGGTTGTTGTTTTTAACGTTGTATTACTGTAAATGGAAAGATGGTACATTTGTTTTTACGGTAGAAAAACTGGCAGCTAAGTTGTCAGAATAAATAAAGAACTTGTACTGTTTTTCCATGAACAATATCATGTTGTAAAAACCAATGTACATTTAACAATTTAACACAAAAATTCTGGCAACTAAGCCCCCCCCAGAAAACAGTGGTATTGTTTTTCCATTTACCATAAAATGTTGTAAAAAAAAATTACAAACACTATTTTACAGTAACATTTTGTCAATGTAAAGTTTTTACTGTAAAACCAACAGTGTACTTAAAAATATAATATTTTAATTTACATTTTTTAATTTATTTATTATTTTTTAATTTAATTTTAATAATAATGAAATCCAGAGGCAAATTCATACATTATTCACTGTTACATGCGGCTCTCTAATGCCAGCCATAACTGTGATGTGGCCCTCAATGGAAACCACTTTGACATCCCTGCTCTATATACATATTGATTTTATTTTTTAAATTAATTTTGGCCAAAGGGGGCACATTTAAATTTCTTACACACACTTGTTATTACATATGTTGGCCAGAGGAGGGAGCACTTCAAATTTTTACACACACTTGTTATTTCATATGTTGACCAGAGGGGAAGCACTTTTAAAACTGACACACAGTCAATTTGAAAAATCCCTCCTTTTTGGGACCACCCTAATTTTGATAGATTTCACCACCAGGGGTGCAAATGAGACATTCTCTATTAGATGCAATGGTTTTCCGTATTGGGACCATGATTTATGTCCTAAATTGTTCACACCTCCTCATATGGAAGGTAGTTTTCCTTGTTGATGTCTCAAGAAGGGTAGAAATACAAGAACGCACGGGTGAATCAACGCTATATTTAGGGTTTCTACATGTTTCAGTACATCTTATTTAATGCCCTTTTTAATGCCACTGAAAAAAAGTTGTAATACACTTTTCCACCACTTGTGGCAGTATTGACAATATCAAACAGAAGAAATCTTAAGCTAAAGTTTCTTAAGCACAACAAGTGTAGTGTAGTTAATTTACACTTAACTGTTCTTATTTTATTATGAATTTAAAGGGGAACATTATCACAATTTCAGAAGGGTTAAAACCATTAAAAATCAGTTCCCGGTGGCTTATTTTATTTTTCGAAGTTTTTTTCAAAATTTTACCCATCACGCAATATCCCTAAAAAAGCTTCAAAGTGCCTGATTTTAACCATCGTTATATACACCCGTCCATTTTCCTGTGACGTCACACAGTGATGCCAATACAAACAAACATGGCGCATAGAACAGCAAGATATAGCGACATTAGCTCGGATTCAGACTCGGATTTCAGAGGCTTAAGCGATTCAACAGATTACGCATGTATTGAAACGGATGGTTGTAGTGTGGAGGCAGGTAGCGCAAACGAAATTGAAGAAGAAACTGAAGCTATTGAGCCATATCGGTTTGAACCGTATGCAAGCGAAAACGACACGATAGCCAGCGACACGGGAGAAAGCGAGGACGAATTTGGCGATCGCCTTCTAACCAACGATTGGTATGTGTTTGTTTGGCATTAAAGGAAACTAACAACTATGAACTAGGTTTACAGCATATGAAATACATTTGGCAACAACATGCACTTTGAGAGTGCAGACAGCCAAGTTTTCATCAATTAATATATTCTGTAGACATACCCTCATCCGCTCTCTTTTCCTGAAAGCTGATCTGTCCAGTCCAGTTGGAAATGCATCTGCTTAGAGTGTCGCAGGATATCCACACATTCTTGCCATCTTTGTCGTAGCATAGCTTTCGTCGGTAAAGTGTGCGGAACAAACGTCCAATTTCTTGCCACTTTCGCATCTTTGGGCCACTGGTGCAACTTGAATCTGTCCCTGTTCGTGTTGTTACACCCTCCGACAACACACCGACGAGGCATGATGTCTCCAAGGTACGGAAAACAGTCGAAAAAACGGAAAATAACACAGCTGATTTGACTCGGTGTTTGTAATGTGTTTGAGAAAATGGCGGATTGCTTCCCGATGTGACGTCACGTTGTGACGTCATCGCTCCGAGAGCGAATAATAGAAAGGCGTTTAATTCGACAAAATTCACCCATTTAGAGTTCGGAAATCGGTAAAAAAAAATATATGGTCTTTTTTCTGCAACATCAAGAAATATATTTACGCTTACATAGGTCTGGTGATAATGTTCCCCTTTAACTAATAGCATTTATTTTGTAGTCAGCTTACGATAAGCCTTGATGATAATATTTGTGATAAACACGTGCTTTCATAGCATTGATAAGGTTGTAAACTGTAAGGATGTTAAATATAAATATTGAATAAGACTAAAATCAAGAGTAAGAATACTTATTCTGTGTTAATATTTGGCCCCGGAACCCTCTGTAGTGGGGCGCCGAGGTCCAAAAGGTTAAGAACCCCTGATGTAGACCACAAGGAAGTGTTTTAAATGCAGATTACAATCATAGTAGGTTCACTTTAAGGTGTTTACATGCATTTTAAAAAGCTGGTTTCAACCAAATCCATGCATGCATTTATTGTGTGCGTGCCAACAAATAGTGAATGTCATTAGACCCTGGTCTAGTTCTTCCACAGCAAACTTGTCAGGGACTGCCGTCTGTCTTGAACCCCAAGATGCAGAGATAGCAGGCGTAGCACAGGAAACTTGACTTTAACGTAAAAAAAAAAAAATTGTGCAACTGAACGTGCACATGCAGGGAAAACAAGAACCCTGAAACGGGAAATAGACAACAGGAACCAGGATAACAGGTTACAGGAAACAGGAAAAAGGATACAATCATCGAGCCCTGACTGGAGGGCGAGGCAGGCATAAATAGTAGTCTGATTGGCAATTGCAACCAGGTGTGCCAGGCTGCCAATCACGGAGACATGCAGGAAATGGAACCAAAATAAGAGCACTGACAGGAAATAAACTCAAACACAGAGGAAAACCCAAACATAACCAAACTGTCAGTAACAAGCCTGACAAATCTCCAAATATGCCTTCAAAGATCTTGCTTGGTTCATGGAGTCTTCCCCAAGGTGTTCCCTGAAAGTTATTTTGAAAAGGGATTTGTTTCCAACATGTATATTCAACTTTGGGGTGGCAAAAAGCAAACGACTTTTCCAAACTCCACTGTCTAGTTCAGGGGTCAGCAACTCGCAGCTCTAAAGCCGCATGTGGCTCTTTAGCGCCGCCCTAGTGGCTCCCTGGACCTCTTTCAGAGATGTGTGAAAATAGAAAAAGATGAAGAAAACATTTTTTTTGTCTTAATGTATTTTCTGTAGAAGAACAAAGATGACACAAACCTTCCAAATTGTTAAAAATCCCACTGATTATGTTACACATACTTCACTGATGAGAGTATTTGGCAAGCACCGTTTTGTCCTACTAATTTCAGCGATTCTTGAACCCATCGTAGTTTGTTTACATATACAACTTTCTCTGACGCTGCCACAGAAATACGTGTTTTATGCCACTCCTTCTTTGTCTCATTGTGTCCACCAAACATTTTATACTGTGTGTGAATACACAAAGGTGAGCTTTGTTGATGTTTATTGTTTTGCTGAAGGCATATTTGGTCAATCCATGACTGCAAGCTAATCGATGCTAACATGCTATTTAGGCTAGCTGTATGTACATATTGCATCATTATGCCTCATTTGTAGGTATATTTGAGCTCATTTAATTTCCTTTACTTATGTCCTCTGTGTATTTAATTTATATTTGCATGACTCATGACACATTATCTGTATGTAATATTGGCTGCATTTCTTATAGTTGTTTGTGTGCCATGTTGTTCCAGACCACAGCAAACAATACCCATCTTGCAAAGATTAAAATAAATCCACGAGAAGAAGACAGCCTGCCGTTTCCTTAACACTTGGACACACACATCTATACATTTGGCCATTCTGAGCCAGTCATTTCCAGAAGTAATCTCATCCTGTGAGAAGCCTCTATTTCATTAATGATTTCCAATGTTGCAAAAATGTGTAGAATAAAAATTAAAATACAACATTTCTGTCCACGAAAACTTGCGTCAGCCTTTGATAGTAGGCTAATATAGACACTTACATCATGTGTTGTCTTCATTATAACACTTATATACGACTTTTAAAGTCATTTTGATAGTAGGCTAATATAGCTAATATAGACACTTAAATCATGTGCTGTTTTCATTATAACACTTATATAAGACTTTTGAAATCATTTTGATAGTATGCTAATATAGCTAATATAGACACTTACATCATGTGTTGCCTTCATTATAACACTTATATAAGAATTTTAAAGTCATTTTGATAGTAGTCTAATATAACTAATATAGACACTTTCATCATGTGTTGTCTTCATTATAACACTTATATAAGACTTTTAAAGTAATTTTGATAGTAGGCTAATATAGCCAATATAGACACTTACATCATGTGTTGCCTTCATTATAACACTTATAAAAGACTTTTAAAGTCATTTTGATTGTAGGCTAATATAACTCATATAGACACTTACATCATGTGTTGTCTTCATTGTAACACTTATATAAGACTTTTAAAGTAATTTTGATAGTAGGCTAATATAGATATGTACATCATGTGTTGCCTTCATTATAACACTTATATAAGACTTTTAAAGTCATTTAGATAGTAGGCTAATATAGACACTTACATCATGTGTTGCCTTCATTATAACACTTACAGTATATAAGACTTTACATTTTTTGCGGCTACAGACAGATTTTTTTTTTGTATTTCTGGTCCAATATGGCTCTTTCAACATTTTGAGTTGCCGACCCCTGGTCTAGTTCTTTCCTGTGGAGACAGGATTAAACATGGACACCAGTTCACCTTCAGGAGGTGAGAAAAGACACGACAGACGCCACGCTCTTATTATAGCCCAATGATTTGGCCACGTTTACAATTACCTCCACCAAGGAGGTCTGTTGCTGCCTAACTTCCTGTCTATGCGTGATGCCGCGTGCAATCTACATCCAAGTGAACGTTTACATTTCCATCCAGATAACAAACCTTGTTCGGAGCAGTATTGGAAAATGTTTGATTCGAATCTAATCAGGATCTAATCAGACATGTTCTACTGTTTGCCTGAGTTGATCAGTGGGTGAAATCACAGCCACGTTGGATTCTTTGAGAGGGAAAATGTCTCATGTCAGCAAGTGTCTGTTCTCTCGCTGCAAAGAAGCGTCGGTGGCGTCCACACGGAGGTGCCGGCAGGATTGACGACTGTAAGAGGAGCGTGTGAGAGCGCCCCCTGACACGCGCTTACATAACCGCGGCGTGGGCGCAGCTACATGCGGCGCTTGACAGGTGTCTAGTGGGCGGCGTCGTGGGAGTTTGTGTGTGCGTGACAGACAAGCAGAGGGTAGTCAATCAAAGTGTTGCTTGCCATTAATAACGTGTCCGTCACATCCAAAATGGTATCCACATTCGACAAGGAGCAACTTTTAGAAGAAGTGAAACTCAATGATTCAGCCTGGAATTGATGCGCTGCTCTGGCTGAACAGGATTTATACGCTGTGTGCTGAGAGTGCATTCACAATGTCGCTGGGGTCAAAGGTCAGACCTCCAAATTTCAACTGTCTTAAAAACCTCTAAAGGCTTAGTGGCCACATGCGTGGACAGCACCTTTTAGCTCTTATTTCAAAAATTGTGTACACTGCTGAATTGGGGTCTTATGGCCGCTTATGTGGACACTTATACTGCCATCTGGTGGTGTCAGAAGAGTATAACATACAACGGAATTTGAAAAAAAAAGTGTAAAAATAAGAATCAGCATGTCACTAAACATGAAGTACATGTTTGTGTACTTATGGACTAAGTACATCATATCAAAAGATGACTCTTAGTTTTTATTCTAATTAGGGTCCAATAAGCCCAAATAGCAAAGAGAAATAAAAAAAGCATGTAAACAAACAGCTTGGGCCTTAAGAGGCTAAGGTTACACATTTTTGAAAGAATATACCTTACAGGTTGCACTTTGGATTACCATATTTTTCGGACTATAAGGCGCACTTAAAATCCTTTAATTTTCTCAAAACTCGACAGTGCGCCTTCTAACCCGGTGCGCCTAATGTACGGAATAATTTTGGTTGTGCTTACCGACCTCAAAGATCTTTTATTTGGTACATGATGAAAGGATGTGTGACCAGTAGATGGCAGTTACACGTAAGGGAAATGTGTAGACTGCAATATGACTCAAGTAAACAACACCAAAATATTATATGTTCCATTGGAAATATAGAACATTACACACGGCTCCAAATCCAAGTCCATGGTTCTCGCCCGGAAAAGGGTGGACTGCTATTTCCGGGTTGGGGAGGAGACCCTGCGCCAAGTGGATGAGTTCAAGTACCTTGGAGTCTTGTTCAGGAGTGAGGGAAGAGTGGATGGTGAGATCGACAGGCGGATCAGTGGGGCGTCTTCAGTAATGCGGACGCTGTATCGATCCGTTGTGGTGAAGAAGGAGCTGAGCCGGAAGGCAAAGCTCTCAATTTACCGGTCGATCTACATTCCCATCATTACCTATGGTCATGAGCTTTGGGTTATGACCGAAAGGACAAGATCACGGGTACAAGCATTCGAAATGAGTTTCCTCCGCCGGGTGGCGGGGCTCACCCTTAGAGATAGGGTGAGAAGCTCTGCCATCCGGGGGGAGCTCAAAGTAAAGCCGCTGCTCCTCCACATCGAGAGGAGCCAGATGAGGTGGTTCGGGCATCTAGTCAGGATGCCACCCTAACGCCTCCCTAGGGAGGTGTTTAGGGCACGTCCGACCGGTAGGAGGCCACGGGGAAGACCCAGGACACGTTGGGTAGACTATGTCTCCCGGCTGGCCTGGGAACGCCTCGGGATCCCCCGGGAAGAGCTGGACGAAGTGGCTGGGGAGAGGAAAGTCTGGGCTTCCTTGCTTAGGCTGCTGCCCCCGCGACCCGACGTCGGATAAGCGGAAGAAGATGGATGGATGGATGGATACACACGGCACTCAAAAATCTATCAAAATATTTTAGTAGGACTTTGGTAAGTTATGAAGCCGCACCGCATGATGGATTGTACTGTGCTTCAACATAGGAGTATTATTATGGTGTGTGTATAAGGTAAGACATTATCTGGCGTTTTGTTTCGCAATATTATGCAAAATCAACTTTTCTTACCTTCTGGTACATGCTGATCTGTATTTGGGATCTGCATAAGTCCTGAAAATGTGCGCGCCTACGCCTTTGTATTCCGTGCCGACACCGAAGCTTCTTCTTTTTCTCTATTTTCTTCATCCTCCGCTGTTGCCATTTCTAATATAAAGTAGTTAAAGTTCTTATTTATATCTGTTCTTACTTATATCTGTCAGTAAACTCGCCATGAAAGCGCTAAAACATACCGGTGTAGTGAGTTTACATTATTCACCCAAGGAACTTTAGTTATTAGAGAGTTCAGGTCGGACGTTTTTTCACGGGACGCATTTCCGGCGTTGTTGTTGCACTAGTGAGCCATGGATGAGGAGATGCTACTTCATTATTGATTGAAGTAAAGTCTGAATGTCATTAAAACAGTTAGCTCCATCTTTTGACACTTCTTCCACTCCCGTCCTTGCACGCTACACCGCTACAACAAAGATGACGGGGAGAAGACGCTGTCGAAGATGAGCCACGTAAATAAGACCGCCCACAAAACGGCGCATCCTGAAGAGACTGTCAGAAAGCAGCTTGAAGATGATCTGTAAAACATCATCTATGCAACATTTTCAGCAAAGAACCACCATTACATGTTATGTAGACCACAAGGAAGTCTTTTACATTTAGAAAAAAATCATAATAATATGACCCCTTTAATGCGCCCTATAATCCGGTGGGCCTATTGTATGAAAATAGACCTGACTACACCCGCTCATCGGTAGCGCACCTTATAATCCGGTGCGCCCTATGGTCCGGAAAATACGCTTGCTAAACCAGACGTCATTTCAACAAGCACCCAAAAACCTACGCTCTAATTACTAGAACTGTCTTTGACGAAGCATTTTCATAGTCCAATCTGATTGGTTAGGTTCTGATGATTGAAGAATTGTCATAGTCCAATCTGATTGGTTAGGTTCTGACGAGTGAAGAATTTTCATAGTCCAATCTGATTGGTTAGATTCTGACAATTGAAGCATTTTCATAGTTCAATCTAATTGATTAGGTTCTGACAATTGAAGCATTTTCATAGTCCAATCTGATTGGTTAAAAAAACTCCTATGAAAAAGCATTCTTATAGTCCAATCTGATTGGTTAAGTTCTGACAATTGAAGCATTTTCATAGTCCAATCTGATTGACTAGGTTCTGACAATTGTCGACGATCAGTCGAATCGACAGTGTTTTTAGGAGAAATAAAGAGTTGGTGATATGTAGTAGTGGTGTCAGTAACGTCAAATGGGTGTGCTCTAGTGCATGTGCATGTGAATATTCCACGGTTAATTAAAAGTATTTATGACAGAATTACAGCCTTTTATTAAAGTTAACATTAGTGATTTTTTCCCACTTCAAAAAAAGGCTAAATTACAGTTTGTGAGGTCCCAAGAAGACATCAAACTTGACTAAATAGATGACATACAAGCAGTAACAACGTTCCTGGTTGTGAACCTGCAGAAAGATCATTACCCCTTAAGAAGTGAGGCGGGGCATTCCTGCGCCATGTTCCATTACAGACGTATCCCACCGGGGCCGAAGGCGGGATTTTAGCCGGGTAGTGGCACGTGTTGCTAGGCGAGCTCAACCATGTGGAAACATCCTTCCAACACTATAATAATTCAAGATTTTTGCTGCAGAAGATTTGAATAAATAAAATAAAATAATCGATTTTTTTTTGTTCTTGTTCCGGCATATTTTTGGCCAAGGAGCTACCGGTACCAAATTGTATTTCGATACGTATCAATACTTTTCTAAATAAAGGGTACCACAAAAAAATGTCAATATTGTCTTTACTTAAACATACTAGACAACTTGTCATTTAGTAGTAAGTAAACAAAGACTCCTAATTAGTCTGCTGACATATGCAGTAATATGTTGTATCATTTATCATTCTATTATTTTGTCAACATTATAAAAAACAAGCTGTAAAAATTGATTATTAATCTACTTGTTCATTTACTGTTATTTTCTGTTTTAACATGTTCTATCTACACTTCTTGTCAGGTTTGTCACTGACAGTTTAGTTATGTTTTGGTTTTTCCTCTGTCTTTATTTCCTGTCAGCGCTCTTATTTTGTTTATTTCCTGCTTTTCTCCCTGAGCGCTGTTTCCCCTCAGCTGCGGCTGATTGGCACCTGGCCACACCTGGTGTCAATCAGCCGGCTACTATTTAAACCTGCTTTGTCCTCCAGTCAGGGCTGGAGTATTGTCGTTGTCATCACTACCTGTCGTGCTAATACTCGTCGATGTCGTTATTTGCGGTAAGCTGTTCCTGTTGGCTGGTTCCTATAGCTATTTACAGTTTGCTGTCTCCTAGCTCCTTGTTTTGTGTTTTCCTGTTAGCCAGATCCTGTTAGCCGTTAGCTACTTCCAGTTTTTCTGTTTTCTGGTTCCTGTTTCCAGTTTGCCTGTTCCTAGTTCCTGGTTTGTGTTTTTTCTTTATTGTGGACATTAAATCATGTTTTCCTGCACCAAGCCTGCATTCTCTGTATCTTGGGGTTCGTCACCAACACCTCTATGTGACACTTCTGTTAAAATGTAATAATCACTTATTCTTGTGTTGTTTGCTACTTTACATTAGTTTTGGATGATACCACAAATTTAGGTATCGATCCGACACCAAGTAGTTACAGGATCATACATTGGTCAAAATTTAAGTTCTCATGTGTCCAGGGACATATTTCTTGAGTTTATGAATATATTATGAATTAAAAAAAAAAAAAAAAAAGATTTTGTGACGATAGAAAATATCAATGTAATCATAGTAGTATCGACGAGATACGCTCTTGTACTTGGTATTATTACAGTGGATGTGAGGTGTAGATCCACCCATGGCTTTTTTTACATTGTGACGCCGGTGAGCTATTGTATCCTCCTACGGTGTGTAGTGAAGCATGTTTAGCTATTCCTCGTCCTGCAGTGATAACGATACGTGTAAGAAACGTACTTTATTTGTCGCCATGGAGGCGAGGATTAGTGATTTAGAAGTAGCTAAAACACTGCCGATTGCAGATGGACATTAGCCGCTAACTAGCTAGCCATGTCTTAAAGCATCTGAGGGTGTTTCAGTGTTATAACTTCACCTTTATCTTTACTTTTTATACCAAAATGCGTCCGTTCTCCCTTTCCTGTCGACACACTGTGTCTGCTTGTAAGTACTCTGTGTGTGTGCGCTGCCGAACATGCTCCTTTGCTCGTAAAAGCAGCAATGTCACGACGTGACGACATGCCGTCATGTCTGTAAAAAAATATGGCCGAACCGGTACTTTTCACACAGAATATAGTAACGTTTTTGATTGATTAGTACCGCGACACTATACTAGTACCGGTGTACCGTACAACCCAAGTGGAGATATTTATAAAAAAATATTGCCTTCCTTCATACTTCCTCCAAACGAGCCAAATTAGCACAACTCGTGACCTTTTTCCCAAGTGTGACATCAGCAGGTTATCCATATATGATAGGAATGTACCCAGAGTGCCTTGCACACGTCCGCCATTGTAGTCCGAGCTGTAGTCAGTAAGTTCCTTCTTCGTCTTTATGCTCTTGTTGTGGGGCAGACTGGCTCGTACATGCACTGTTGCCATTTTAATACAAATTAGCAGAGTTATAACTTATATCTGTCAGTAGACACGTTATGGAAGGTAAAAACTACAACATTTATAATACAAAGTAGTTTATTGTTCTAACTTACATCTGTCTGTAGACACGTAATGGAAGTTAACTACAACATTTATAATACAAAGTAGTGTATAGTTCTAACTTATATCTGTCTGTAGACACGTTATAGAAGATAAAAACTACAACATTTATAATACAAAGTAGTGTATAGTTCTAACTTATATCTGTCTGTAGACACGTTATGGAAGATAAATACTACAACACGACTGACGTGGAGAAGGCGCAGTCGTGGTGGAGGCACGTAAATAAGAGCGCCCTCAAATCCTGAAGAGACGGTCAGAAAGCGTCTTGAAGATGGTCAGGAAAACATCATCTATGCAACATTTTGAGCAAAGAAGCACCATGACATGTTCTGTAGACCACAAGGAAGTGTTTACATTAGGGCTGGGCGATATATCGATATACGCGATATATCGCGGGTTTGTCTCTGTGCGATATAGAAAATGACTATATCGTGATATTGGAGTATACGCTCTCACGCAGTTGCTTTTAGCTGCTGGCATTACACTACAGGCTCTCCTCGCTCTTTCCTGTGTCTCCTTCTCACAGACAGACAAGCGCACCTTCTTACATTCGTCACATACTGTCACGACATACGCACATACGTATACGCTTGTCTGGCTTCTAGTGGGAATATGTCGAACAGACAACCGCAATTTGTCAAGTGTGGGGCAAAAGCGTAGCTATAAAAAGTAGCATTACTGCTAATATGTAGCATAATTTGAAAAGTCACCTGCTAGAGAATGAAGAGTGCTTACTCCGCATGTCAACATCTCCGTTCGGTGCCCCACGCCCACACCATTAAAATGTCGAGGCAAACATTTCCAGATCAACACCGTATGACAAAAATAGTGATTTTGTTAGTTGTGATTTCCTTCTCTGCATGAAAGTTTGAAAGTAGCATATATTAATGCAGTATGAAAAATAATGTTTTAATGTAGACACATAGAATCATCATACTGCTGTGATTATATGCATCAAGTGTTCATTCAAGGCTAAGGCAAAATATCGAGATATATATCGTGTATCGCGATATGGCCTTAAAATATTGCGATATTAAAAAAAGGCCATATTGCCCAGCCCTAGTTTAGATGCAGAAAATAAATCATAATTTGACAACTTTAACATCTGACGTTTTAACTGAGTTTGATAGCCAAATCAGACTCCTCCAATTGGAATCATAGAACCTTCGACTATTTGACAATAGCCCAACTAATGACTAAATTAGGGCTGGCCGATATTGCCTTTTTTTAATATCGCGATATTTTAAGGCCATATCGCGATACACGATATATATCTCGATATTTGCCTTACCCTTGAATGAACACTTGATGCATATAATCACAGCAGTATGATGACTCCATGTGTCTACCGTACATTAAAACATTCTTCTTCATACTGCATTAATATATGCTACTTTTAAACTTTCATGCAGATAAGGAAATCACAACAACAAAAATCACTTTTTTTCATACGGTGTTGATCTGGAAATGTTTGCCTCGGCATTTTGATGGTGTGGACGTGTGGCACCAAACGGAGATATTGACGTGCGGAGTAAGCACTCTTCATTGTCCAGCGGGTGACTTTTCAAATGATGCTACATATTAGCAGTGTAGCCGAGTGTCCTGGGTTTGCCTATACCAGGGGTCGGCAACCCAAAATGTTGAAAGAGCCATATTGGACCAAAAATACAAAAAAAAATCTGTCTGGAGCCGCAAAAAATTAAAAGCCATATTACATACAAATAGTGTGTCATGAGATATAAATTGAATTGAGAGGACTTAAAGGAAACTAAATGACCTCAAATATAGCTACAAATGAGGCATTATGATGCAATATGTACATATAGCTAGCCTAAATAGCATGTTAGCATCGATTAGCTTGCAGTCATGCAGTGACCAAATATGTCTGATTAACACTCCAACAAGTCAATAACATCAACAAAACTCACCTTTCATGCACAACCTTAAAAGTTTGGTGGACAAAATGAGACAGAAAAAGAAGTGGCATAAAACACGTTTTAGAAAGTTATACATGTAAACAAACTACGGTGAGTTCAAGGACCGCCAAAATTAGTAGGATAAAACGGCGCTCGCCAAATACTCAAATCAGTGAAGCATGTTTAATATAAACAGTGTGCTTTATAACAATTAGGGAGGTTTGTGTCATGTTTGTCCTCCTACAGAAACCATATTAAAACAAAAAATAGATTGTTTTCCCCTCATCTTTTTCCATTTTTCATACATTTCTGAAAAATCTCGAGAGAGCCACTAGGGCGGCGCTAAAGAGCCGCGGGTTGCCGACCCCTGGCCTATACAGTGTACTTATCTAATAAAATAATAAACGGGAGACATTAGAGCAGGTTCGGTAGCCACCGCTTCTTTAATGTCAACATCACACACCTCCTTCCACAACCACACACACCCTACGTCACAGCCCTACGGCAACAACTCTGGAGGGACAATACTCCTCCTCCTTACCTAACACACTCCGGTAACTTGGGACACACTGAACTGTTTGTTACAGCAGTAATGCTACTTTTTATAGCAACGCTTTTGCCCCACACTTGACAAATTACGGTTGTCTGTTCGACATCTTCCCACTTGAAGCCAAACCACCGCCAGATGATGGACCCCCTGCTGTTTTTTTGGGAATTAATTATTCCTTCATTTGTTACCAGATTCGCACCTTCTTTCTCTCGTATTACCGCTAGCATCACAGCTAACGTTAGCCATGCTGCTACCTCTCTGCTCGGGGAGGGCGTATACGTATGTGACGTGTGACGTATGTAAGAAGGTGCGCTTGTCTGTCTGTGAGAAGGAGAGACAGGAAAGAGCGAGTAGAGCATGTAGTGTAATGCCCGCAGCTAAAAGCAACTGCGTGAGAACGTATACTCGATATCACGATATAGTCATTTTCTATATCGCACAGAGACAACCCCGCGATACATCGCGTATATCGATACATCGCCCAGCCCTCGACTAAATATCAATTTAGTTTGACATAACGAGCTGCATCACAAACTAACTGCCATGTTTCTACTCCAGCACTCTCTCTCCCCCTCCTGCTAGCCTGGGCAGGCGAGTAGAGTGGCTACACTGCTCCGGGTTTACGTGCTGATGGCCCAGATCACCCGCAAAGCTCGCTGGCTATCACTCGTCAGCTCAACCGAGGAGCGATCACTTTGATTAGTGACTTTACTTTTGATTGTATTATGTACATGAATGTACTGTCACGTGAACGAGTGCTCCACAGTATGACTTGATGGATTATTTTCACACTACTCATTTCCTGTGTGTGTGTAAAAAAGTGTCAGAAACAGTATTTGTTGGTCTTTTGAAGTATCAGTATTGGAATGGCCAGTATTTGTTGGTCTTTTGAAGTATCAGTATTGGTATGGCCAGTGTTTGTTGGTCTTTTGAAGTATCAGTATTGGTATGGCCAGTATTTCTTGTTTTTTGAGGTATCAGTATTGGTATGGCCAGTATTTGTTGGTCTTTCGAAGTATCAGCATTGGTATGGCCAGTATTTGTTGGTCTTTTGAAGTATCAGTATTGGTATGGCCAGTATTTGTTGGTCTTTTGAAGTATGAGTATTGGTATGACCAGTATTTGTTGGTCTTTTGAAGTATCAGTATTGGTATGGCCAGTATTTTTGTTTTTTTTTGAAATATCAGTGTTGGTATGGCCAGTATTTTTTGCTCTTTTGAAGTATCAGTATTGGTATGGCCAGTATTTGTTGGTCTTTTGAAGTATCAGCATTGGTATGGCCAGTACTTGTTGGTCTTTTGAAGTATCAGTATTGGTATGGCCAGTATTTGTTGGTCTTTTGAAGTATGAGTATTGGTATGGCCAGTATTTGTTGGTCTTTTGAAGCATTAGTATTGGTATGACATGGCGGAACAGATTGCGTCTGACAGCTCCACACTGACAGTCTTCAACGCGTTTCCCAGCGAGGGTTCACACCACGTGAACGTTCTTGATACTTTTTACATCATGTTGTTCTTAACGAGAAGATGAGGAGCTGATAAACCCAAAATGAAAGTGGCTTAGTTCTAAACGGTGACTCAAAATGGGACCTTTTTAATATCGAGGAGGTTCCTCGCTTCATTAAATCATAAATAACTCAAGAGCTTTTTATGATTGATCTCCTTCCATGGGGGGACCTCCTTCCCGCCAGCAGGCCTATCAAATAATAATGAAGGCCAACAGCTCTATTATAGCCACAAACAGAAAGTCAGTCATATCTTAAATATAGGAGCCAGCTTCCCACTGCTGCACTGCGGCCTTTCATAATTGATGTCCACTTATGTAAGAGACAATGCTGGCACTGCTGGATCGCAGGCGGAACCGCAGGAAAGGGGTTCCCCTCACTGATAACAGCATTAAGTAACAGGTCCATGGTCAAAGACACCGTTTTAATCCAACCTATACTCTTTCATCCACGATCTTTAGAAATATGCAGTGCCTACTGTACCATCTAACCCAGACCTGGGAAAATTGCGGCCCATTAAGATTTTCAATCTGGCCCGCCGGACATTCCCAAATAATTTTTTTAGATCTTTAAAATGGAAAGTGTAGCTGCCATTATGATGTGCAGTGTTGATTCCTAATGACCGTAAGTCTTGAACTATACAAAGTATTTCAATGGTTGGAATCTGCACTTTTGCATGATATACTAGTTACTATGGTAATCTAATTAGTTACCACTGTTTCCCACACATTCATTTATTTGTGGCGGCCCGCCACAAAAGAATTACGTCCGCCACAAATAGATTTTTCGGCTTTTGACTCGCTCGACCACTCATAAAAGCAATGGGACTCTGTCTGTGAATGTAGCTTGTAGTTACAACTCCGGTGCAGTAGGTGGCGATAGCCTACTATGCATTGTAACTCCGCCAATAGCACTTAATTCACCTGGTGGGCCAGAAGAAGAAGAAGACGACAACGACGAAGTAAAAGAAGAACGGACCGACCGGATCAAAATACGAAGGTAAGACGTCTTGGCAAACAAGTTCAAAAGTGGTCCGAACCTGAGCAGTGTGCAACACCGACTCGGATTTTCTTAATTTTTATTTTCGGGATTTGAATGCATTTATTTTGAAAGGACAGCTGGAGAGAGACGGGGGAGGGGGGAGAGAGGGTGAGAGGGGGGATTGACGCGAAGCAAAGCGACTGTCAGGTGGGATCGAACTGGGTCGCCGCAGCGGGTGCTCTACCAGGTGAGATAGGTTATAGCTGCATTGCTCGCGGCTCGTCATATAATGAACGTTAATCCGCGATTTCACCGAGCGTTTCACTGACGGTGAGCAGCCTGACGCTGCTTCATTAACACCGCCGCTGTTTGACTCGGGGCCCGGGGCAGACGCACGCAGTAACAGTCAGCTGTTACCATACCGACGAGCTAACGTGTCCAGGTTATAACCCTGTTGTCAATAAACACACGTGGAAACGATGCTTTAGATACTGCATTAATACTGAAGCTAAATTGTCCACTGTCCACTGCAGCATGTGAATGCAATGAAAAGAATAAAATCTGAGCCAACCAGCTGTTAAAATGTTGTCCAGGTTAATGTGTTGGCCATTAAAGGCCCTTCATTTCACGATTTCAACTGTGATCGGGCTTTAAACATGTGGCTGACCTGTTCAGATGGGTGTAACTGCTACTGGTCAAATAATGTGAAATAGCATTTAATTTTACATGTATGCAATGCCATTTAAATGTAATTATAGATAATAATAATAATAATAATAATAATAATAAATACTGTGTAGTGTTGTAAATAGTCAACGGGAAGGATTTTAGTAAGATATAAGCCATGAGCACTACACAGCCAGAAAAAACCTAGGCAGAACAAGTAAAAATATTGGGGCAAGTAGATTTGAGAAGTCGGGCAAGTAGAAAAAAACCTTAACGTTGAACCCTGCATGTGTTGAGCTGCTGCCGCTTAAGGTTGGACGGCACTGTACGTAGAGCGGTTCTGCTCGTTAGTAATAAATTCTAATGTTGGATGTTCACTCCTTCACACAGATGAGTATAGAAAAATATTTTCAACGGCCGAAAAGGGCTCGACTTGGAGAGGAGGTAGGCCTACAGTCCGGACCACAGGAGGTATTATCAAAACGGTGTAAACACTTAGAAATCTCATAAGGAAAGTGAACAGACGTCCATCAGTGTGAAAATTAATTTGCTTCCAATACTTCCAGGCTTCAACTAGTGCCGCAGCTGTGGCAGCTGAGGCAGTAAGAGAGGGTGAGGAGGAAGGGATAGTAAGTACGCAGGGAGATGTTGTAGGAGAGGAGGAAGACAGGCAGCATGTAGAGCCAGCTAGGGCGGAGGCAACAGGTGAGACTCAGCAAACACTGAAAAATAAAGCAGGGTCAGATCAGAAATGCACTTTCCTCATGAAAAGGGTCCTAATTTATATTTTTTATGTGCCTTATAGAGAGGACCACGACAAAACATAGAGCGACTAGCTCCAGTGCGACCTGTTCAGCAGCAGCAGCAGGAGGAGGAGGAGGTTGACTGACTGTGGCAGGACACCTCTGCCTCTGTTTCACTTTATGTTGCTGGTAAATAATATGGTTGTAGTAGTAGGCTAAAGTTAAATTATTTAGTATGCACTAATTAAAGGGGCAGAGCTTTAAGAGACATTTTAGCTTTTAAATTTTATAAGATATAATTTTTGTAAGAACCACAATTAATAAATATATTTCAGTGAATAACGAATTGTTCAAATCTGTATATAAATATGTACATAAAGTGTTGTAATTATATTCCAACTCCGCGTTCTTCTTGGTCATCGCCGCTGCCGCCGCCACCCCCCAACCACACCACCACAAATAGATACCTGTCCTGTGGGAAACACTGGTTACTATGGTCATCTAATTAGTTACTATGGTAATCTACGTCACAGCAGCTCAGACAAGGCACCAAGCAGTGTGGGTGGGGAGCATTTCCACAGAGTGTTTCCAGAGTAGTCAGCCTGAAATGCGGGTGTCAGGGACAGACAAAAAGGAGATTTTTACAACAAAGTTCTAAAGCTTAGTGATATCTCAGATATATCAGATTGTAGGTGGGGTTTTTTTTTTACCCTTCACGTTCATATTTCGCTCTGTTTGTTGTATTTTTGTTTTGTTTCGCTTGATTGTAAAATATGTGGATGGAGAGGGGGTGTGGGTTCATTTGTTGTCAATATTCAGTAATTTATCCTTCATAGTTAATATTGTAAATCCCACATTCTTTATTTTCAAATACATTCTGGGTGTCTCATTCCGTTTTTTAAGGCTGTCTGTCATAACATTTTTAGGATTCAATCAGACATTATTGTGAGGTTTTGTATTAGTGTTTCTAAAAATAGACACATTTTGTTCTCTAAATTTGGCCCCCCCGAGTCTAAATAATTGTTCAGGCCTGATCTAACCTCAAACCACTCAGTAGAATGCAGACCTACACCAAGGCCAAGAATTCCTAAACATGTCTGTCTTTGTCCTTTCATTGAAAAAACGTGGTGTCCGTTCACATTCTCATTCACCCAGGTCATTATAATCTCTGGGCATTCAATCGGAAAAAAAAAACGAAAAAGAAAAAAAAAACGGAAAAAAAAAAAAACAGTCCAGTTGCAATCAATTGAATGCCCTGAGAAAAATCGTGATGTTCAAGGCAATTCTGATTCACTTCAGTCCCGACCTGTCCCCATTGCAGGCGGACTGCAACAGCTAAAACAGTTGAAATATAGCCGCACCTTTTATAAGATCTTCACCAATATGTTATGACATCTGAAATAGCTTTCAATCTTACAAGTGTTGTTTTTTTACGATGTTTTTAAGACATCTTTTAACAAAGGCAAAGCAAACAACAACGCTAACGCTAAACAGGGTTACTGTCATGTGAATGCTCAAATGGAAGAGACTAGTAGAGACTCCTCCCACCCCCACCAAGGACTGCTTTCACTGCTGGACTCTGGAAAGAGGTTCTGCAGCCTACGTAGCAGAACCTCCAGGTTCTGTAACAGCCTCTTCCCTCAGGCCATAAGACTCTTGAACACATCATAATAATCCTCTCAATTCCCCCCAAAAACAGATTAACTCGCTGGACTATAAAGACAATATAACATACATCCATAAACGTGGATGCATATGCAAAAGTGCAATACATTTATCTGTACAGTAATCTATTTAAATCAGCACCTTATTGCTCTTTTATCCTGCACTGCAACCAGCTAATGCAACCAAATGTTGTTCTAATCTGTACTGTAAAGTTCAATAAAAGGAAGTCCAAGTCTAAGTCTAAACAGGTGGTCTGAGTACTCCGATTACTTTATCCAGGAGCAAAGAAAGTACCGTATTTTCCGGACCATAGGGCGCACCAGATTAAAAGGCACACTGCCAATGAGCGGCTCTAGTCAGGTCTTTTTTCATACAAAAAGCGCATTAAAGGGGTCATATTATGATTTCTTCTAAATGTAAAAGTCTTCCTTGTGGTCTACATAACATGTAATGGTGGTTCTTTGGTCAAAATGTTGCATAGATTATGTTTTACAGACCATTTTCAAGTTGCTTTCTGACAGTCTCTTCGGGATGCGCCGTTTTGTGGGCGGTCTTATTTACGTGGCTCACCTTCGACAGCGTCTTTTCCCCGTCATCTTTGTTGTAACGGTGTAGCGTGCAAGGACGGGAGTGGAAGAAGTGTCAAAAGATGGAGCTAACTGTTTTAATGACTTTCAGGCTTTACTTCAATCAATAACGGAGCAGCATCTCCTCATCCGTGGCTCTAGAATGCAACATCAATGCCGGAAATGTGTCCCGTGAAAAACCGTCCGATCGGAACCCTCTAATAACTAAAGTTCCGTGGTTGAATTATGTAAACCCACTACAGTTTTTAGCGCTTTGATAGATATAAATAAGAATTTTACACTACTTTATATTAGAAATGGCAACAGTGGAAGATGAATGTCCCATACAAGAAGATAGAGAAAAAGAAGAAGCTTATCGACTACGGTGTCCTCACAGACTACAAAGGCGGACGCGCACAAATTTTCAGGACTCATGCAGATCCCAAATATACATCAGCAGGTACCAGAAGGTAAGAAAAGTTGGTTTTGCATAATATTGTGGAAAAAAACGCCAGATAATATGTCTTACCTTATACACACCCCATAGTAATACTCGTGTTGAAGCACAGTACAATCCATCAAGCGGTGTGGCTTCATAGCTTACCAAAGTCGTACTAAAACATTTTAATGGATTTTTGAGCTATGTGTGTAATGTTCTATATTTTCAATGGAACATCTAAAATGTTAGTGTTTACTTGAGTCATATTGCAGTCTACAAGCATCTCTTATGTGTGACTGCCATCTACTGGTCACACTTATCATTACACCATGTACCAAATAAAATTGCTTCGAGGTCAGTAAGCACAACCAGAATTATGCCGTACATTAGGCGCACCGGATTGTAAGGCGCACTGTCGGTTTTTGAGAAAATGAAAGGAGTTTAAGTGCGCCTTATAGTCCGAAAAATGCGGTAGGAAAAGATTTGAACAATCAAGTCATCTAAGGAGATACGGAGCATGAACCGGCTGCTAATGCAAGCAAGCCAAGAGACATTTTCTTCCTTGTTTTCTGGTTTGTGACTTTAAATCCACTCGTCCCCTATGGTAGCACAAATGGCTGATTGGTGTTGACAGAGTGAATTAAAAATGTGTAGCGGAAGCCGGTAAAGCATCAAGGCATAACAATGCAGAGACATGATTGTTAATTCACACGCTCAATATTCTATGAGGCCTGTGCAGGGAGCTCTTTGTCTAATTTGTCCGCTTGGATGAATGTGTTAGCTGCTGGGATATCTATCAGCAACTCATTCAGTATGCACGGCGCACCTCCTTTAATGCCGATACCGGCCCAAGCTAAGCTTTTATTTACGCCCAGAACATTCTCGGTGCAAGAGGGCAACCTTGATAGATTTTCTGGGGAAGAAGAGCTGAAGTGCCATTACTGGGAAGGACTAGAAGCCGCCACCCGATTGAGCCATAAATCAGGAGCGGGGAGGCCTGTCCAACATCAGAACACACAATCAAGGTTGATCCGGCTAAAGGCAATAAAATAACCCTCATTGCTTTGTTCATCCGCTCAGAACAGACTGATCCATTTAAAAATCAAAAACACAAAAGGGTTTGCCGCAGGACATGGAGAGCTGCGACGCGCCAACGGGTCGCTGATGCGAACATAAAGCAGCCTCTCATAAACGTCCAGTTCTTCAATATCGGAACGGGAATCCACTCCGGCCCCACGCTGTGAGGCTTTTTCCAATTATCAAACTTCCGCCAAATGAGAATTGAGGGATTGAGCTGCCTGTCTGGCCTCGTCCGGACTCGTGAACACTGACACGCCGGTTTGATTCATGAGTGCCGACATGCGACGCGACATACTCTGGCCCAACTGACACAGTCGTCTTGTTGGCTAATTAAAAACAAGTACTTCTGCGTGCCTTTTCCACCAGGCCCGTCTAACGGCACCTTGTTATTCTAATGACACTAGGCTGAAAGTAACAGCTGAATTATGCTGAATCAGCAGCTGCTGACAAATCAATGGTCAGCATTTGACCATCGCTCCTTTAGAAGTGCGATCACTTTAAAGCAGACCTGGGCAAAATAAGGCCCGCGGGCCACATGCGGCCTGTTATGGTTTTCAATCCAGACCACCGGACGTTCTACATTATTTTTTTAGACCTTTAACATCAAAACTGTAGCCGCCATAATGATGTTAAGTTAAAGTTAAAGTACCAATGATTAGGGATGATGTTCGAAAACCGGTTCTCCCGATTGTTCGCTAAGAAAAGAACCTATTCCATGGATTCAAATCCCTTTTTCAGAAACGGTTCCCATTATCGAAGCCACTATAGTAAAGAAAAAGATTTGGTTCTTTATTCAAATCCCTGGGAACAAATCCCGTGTCACAGGAAATGTCCTGTGGTACCTCACAGGAAATGACGTAGCTCAGTCATTCGGCGGCAGATACAGAAGCAGCAACAACAATGGTCCGGAAAAAACGCTCCAAGGCATGGCTTCACTTTACTAAGAAATACGACGTGGAAACGGCTATCTTCAAATATTGCCTGGCGTCGCTTTCCTGTAAGGCAGGGGTGTCAAACTCAAATACAGAGTGGGCCAACATTTAAAACTGAACAAAGCCGCGGGCCAAGGTTGAACAAATTAACCTTTTAATAGGGACCCAAACAAGTTTTGCATTGAATATTGAACAAGCAAGGCTTATATAACTTTATAGTGACATGCAAATTCGAGTTTCAAATAATAATAATAATAATAATAATAAAAAAATATCAATGGCATATCAAATACAATTAAAGTTAAAATTGAATGCCTCTTTTCTAATTGCAGCCTTCTGAGGTAAATATCAACATTAACTTTTTCCACAGGCTAATAAATTTGAAAATAAAATAACAATGAATAAACCAACCATTCAGTACTTTAAACTGCTCAGTTTGCAACACACTGATCTAATCTGATGTGCCCAAGCCAGATACCTGGCATCTTTTCTTGGATGCTAGTTCATTAATGTCGGGGCTCAGGCTTTGAGCTGAGGCAACTTTCATTATCGAACAAAGGTGTTCATTGGTCACTATATCTCGTAGTCCACCCGGACCACAGTCTTGGGGGCGTACCTTAAAGGCACTGCCTTTAACGTCCTCTACGAGCTGTCGTCACGTCCGCTTTTCATCCATTTTAACAACGTGCTGGCCCAGTCACAAGATATGTGCGGCTTCTGTACGCACACACGCGTGAATGCAAGGCATACTTGATCAACAGCGATACAAGTTACACAGAGGGTGGCCGTATAAACAACTTTGACACTGTTATAAATATACGCCACACTGTGAATCCACACCAAACAAGAATGACAAACACATTTTGGGAGATTATCCGCACCGTAACACAACATAAACCCAACAGAACAAATACCCAGAACCCTTTGCAGCACTAACTCTTCCGGGACGCTACAAAATACACCCTCCGCTACCACCAAACACCCCCCCCACACACACACACCTTGTAGCCGTGGGAAATGATGCAACTTCACCTAATTTGTTCCAAAAATATTACGTGCAAATCAATAATTATAATCTGCAAATAATGTGCCGTTGTCTAGTGTCTGTGCTGTATAGAGCTCGGCAGGGTAACCATATAAAACTCCATATCAGTAGGTGGCAGCAGGTAATTGCTTTGTAGAAGTCGGAACGCGTCAAGGATGGTTTGTCGTGATCCCGATATTCAGAGCACAGCGGGAGACGGCGTGCAGGTAAAAAAGGTATGTAACGCTTAAACCAAAATTGAACAAAACGGAAAGGAAAAGGCAATGAAGCATAGGGATGGCTATGCAAAATGAAAGTAAAACCGAACTGACTACAACGTAAACAAAAACAGAATGCTGGACAACAGCAAAGACTTAAAGCATGTGGAGAGACGGCGTCCACAAAGTACATCCGTACATAACATGACAATCAACAATGTCCCCACAAAGAAGGAAAGCGTCCGCACAACTGAAATAGTCTTGTTTGCCAGTAGAAAGCAGGTCAAGCAATAGCACTCAAAGGAAGGCAGGAAAATGCCAACAAAACAGGAAGGGCCACCAAAATAACAGCGCAAGACAGGAACTAAAACACTACACACAGGAAAACAACAACAAATTAAAAATAAAGCACGACAACCTGGTGGAGTTTCATTTTTTAACGTTTTCTGCCGGTGGTGTGCCTCCGTATTTTTTTAAGGAAAAAAATGTGCCTCGGCTCAAAAAAGGTTGAAAAACACAACTCTATCCACTAGGCCTGCAGTGATGTTTTTAAATCACCGTAGGTCTTGAACTATCGAAAGTATTTCAGTGGTTGAAATCTGCGCTTTTGAGTGTTAAAGGAGTTATTACGGTAATCTACGTCACAGCAGCTGTTTTCAGAGCAGCCAGCCCGAAACGCATGTGTCAGAAACAGATGCGGAAGCAGATTTTTACGTGATAATATATCATACTGTAGGTGTTCATTACACTTTGCATTAATATTTTGCTGTTTGTTACATTTTTGTTGTGTTTTGCTTGATTGTAAAAGATACACAACTATGGAGGAGCTGGTCTGAGAAGTAAAAGATGTTCATATGTTGTTAATATTCAGTGTTTTATTGTTCATCGTTAATATTGTAAATCCCACTTTCTTTATTTTAATGTACATTTTGGGTGTCCCATTCAGTAAAAAACTGTAAAATTCCATTCTGTTTTTTTGAGGTGGTCTGTCATAACATTTTTAGAATTCTATAGGACATTGTGACATTTATATTAGTGTTCCTGAAAAAAAGAGAACCAAACACACAGACTGTTCAGCAGATTTTTACAGCTAAATGTGAATATATCATTTTTACACAAATACACATTGGCCCCCCCAGACACATTTGTTCTCTCAATGTGGACCCTGAGTCAAAATATTTGCCAGTTCTGTGTTAAAGCAAAAGGCAACTTATTGTTTAGAATTATGCCCAATGTCAATGTTATCAGTACATTCTAGCTTTTTGTTGCAGGTGATTTTAAAACCATCCTCTTGTGCCGGCATACTTAACCTGAGAGGAAAATCTAAATTTAAAACATGTGTATGCTCCTACAACACTTAAAACCTTTAGTATATCAGTATGTGGAATTAAATGATGGAATGGATTAAGCAAATAAATCGAACAAAGCACCAATATGATTCAGTTTAAGAGACTGTTCAAGCTACAAGTGTTCACAAAGTACACTGAACAAGAATTCTGATGAACGTCTTGAACCCTTTTTATTTTTATTTTTGAGATAAAGATTATTTATATATTTAATATTTCTTTACTGACTATGGTATATTATTTATTTGTTCACTGTTCTGTTACAGAGAACAAGGAAATAAGATAAAATTGCTATGGTATGAAAAGGGGTAGGATTAAATAAGCTCAGCTTCTTCCTACTCCTTTTCGGACGTGCTGTAATGGAACAACTGGAATCAACTTGTATCGAATGCATGTTCCAAATGAACTGAAACTGAACTGAACTGTCTCAAATGGAAATTGACCTGCGATGTGAATGAGGCCTTGAAGGATAAAACTTGGAAGCACAAAAAGCCAAGAGCTGGTGCTGGAATTGATGGACAGATTCAGTTCAAGTTCTTAATATTGTATCAGCAAAATGTGATTCGTGAATAATCTAGGAGGTAATATCGTGTGATGAGCAGGCGCTAAGTAGATCAGTCACTTCTCAAAAATCAAAGCCTCGAAATTTATCCACTCGCTGTCTTCTTGGAATTCAATTTGGGGCTTTAAGAATCCCAACAGATCGTGGGGCTGAGGGCACAAACACACTGCGGCCGAAGCCTTCTCACCCCAAAAAAAAAGACAACCGGGACGTCCAACCGAGGCTACCCCTCCGAGGCGTCCCAAATGTCGGCTTGGGCGGCGAGGCAGAAGCCGGCGGGGAAGAGAAGGAGCAATGCCCTCATTTGGAGGTCACACGCTGAGGGGGGAGTCTCCATGAGCCAAGATGCGGGATCCCCCCTCCTCCCCAATGCAATAAGTCAGGACACACCCAGATGGAGATGGGAGGAGGGAGCAGCAGCAGGAAAATGACAGGAAAAGGAGGAAAAGAAACAGAGCTGGCACTGTTCATCTTCCAGTCTTACTGCATGACGTCATTTTCTGTTGGGTTGAAAATAAAAATAAAGTCTCTTATTCACAGCGTCTAGCAGGGCGGCCAGGTGGTGTTGACAATGTGGAGGAACCGCTCCGACCGGGGGAACGAGTTTGTGTCCAGCAGACATCTTCATAAGTGGATACATTGCGTTAGGATGAACCCTTGCCGACAAACATCACGGCACACTGCGGGGGAAACTGCTTCCAAACACTACATGAGGCATGACTACTCGCAGCCATTACATCGGGCAGCTCGCACAACACCGCCATTGAGAAATGATCGTTTATAAAAACACTGCCATGTTACGAGTCTCCCCGAGGACGCAGCGCGTCCCCGAGAAGCCCATGACAACAATTAACCGCTGCTTTTTCATTCGGCATAGCTCCCCGGCACCACGTTCACCTCCAAAACAACCATTTGACCAAGTCATCCGCACTGCGGCCAGCACACGGCGGTGGGCGGCAGCAACTGGTCGGCGTCGCGTATCGCCTTCAAAAGTTGATTCCAGATCCAACTTGGATCCGATTCGATTACACGTAACCACGTTGGGAAGCAAAAAGTCGAACAATACGACGTTGTGTGTCCCGCGCGCGTCAAAGTGCGGTGAAAGTTGTCGCTAAAACGTCCACGTTACGAGGCGGGGAGCTGACAGCGAGGGCTGCGGGCGAGGGCAGCTCGTCCCCGGGATTGAAGCGAGCAGACACGCCTGGAGCCTGGAACAAGAGGCGCCCGAAAAGGTTAAATAAATCAAATGGCGGTTACACCTGTGGGAAAAAATACCCGAGTATGCTGGGTAGCGAAAGATTCAAACACGTTGAAAAAAACTCGCCCGCCAAAAACCACGTCGGTTCGCTCGGAGACTTCAAAGGCTTGAAAGTTGGCCTTTGGGTCGAGAAGAAAAGGGCAAAGAAGGGAGAAGAAAAAGGCAAATAAGTGTCTTACCGAGCTCCGGTGTTGGGAATCACGTCCTCCGGTGTCGGCGTGCTGAGCTCACTGACGTTTGTCCATATCCAGCCGCAACTTGACGAGACTACAGCGGGGAAGGTGGGTGGGGGGAAAATGATTGACTGGCCGGGACCGCGATTCGAAACAGGATCAACTAATATCAATCAATATGTTCCGCAGCTGTGGCACACTGCAGCACCGCAGAACCCGGATCCAGATTGGGTCAGGAATCAATCCGACAAAGGGGCAGACCGACTCCCCCTCCTTCTCCCTCCTCCTCCGCCTCCTCCCTGCCGGAACAGGGACTGAAAGCCAGACGAGACCCGGGCAAGGACCACGACTGCTGCTATGCTGGTCCTGTTCGACCAGAGCAGAACCACGGTCTTTTCCCGGCTGGCTGGCTCGGAAGGTAGGTTGTTTTTCAGGTGGATCTCTTTAAAGACAACCTGGTCTTTAGCTCGTGACACATCAGTCAATACAAACCCAGAATCGTCACAGAAAATGTCTTTTAAAATGGTGTCCAAAGTACAGCCTGGGGACCATTTTTAGCCAGCAACTTGTTTTTTTGGCCCGATTACAATCATTTGCTTTGTCATCTATAAGGCAAAGATATACATTTTGGGGCATACTAGTCGTTCCTCGCTGCTTCCCACATGTTTTCTCCTTTTTTAAAACATACTCTACATCAGGGACTAATTTTAGATCAGGGGCCACATGGAGAAAAACCTACTCTAAAATCACGGCACGATAACTTAAAAATAAAGACAACTTCAGATTGCTTTCTTTGTTTTGCAAATAGAACAAGCACATTCTGAAAATGTAGAAATCATAATGTTGTTGGGTTTTTTTACACTTACGTATTGCGGTTAATAGTATGCTACTTTTATTTGTCGTTATTTATACTTTTTGAATAAATTATGGGACGATGTTCATCAGTCAACTCACTTTTTACATATGTAGCATAAAGATACAAAGAATTGCTATTGCGACATCTCATGGACACATATAAAACAACGGTTTCTTCCATTCTAAAATTTCGGCTAATTTTTATACTTAGCAAACTCATCTTGCGGGCCGGGTAAAACCTGTTCGCAGGCCTGATCCGGCCCACGGGCCGTACGTTTGACACCCCTGCTCGACATGTTTTTGGCCGAAATGAAGTGTTACAGTTTGCATCTTCCTCACACCACCAGCTAACTTGTGTGACCACTATTACTTTAACACGGGGATAGGCAACTCTCGATCTTTAGCACCGCCCTAGTGGCTCCCTGGACCTCTTTCAGAGATGTGTGAAAATGAACAAAAATATTATATTTTTTGTTTTAACATATTTCCTGTAGGAGAACAAACATGACACAAACCTTCCTAATTGTTAGAAATACCACTGTTTATGTTATACATGCTTCACTGATGAGAGTATTTGGCAAGCACCGTTTTGTCGTACTAATTTCAGCGATCCTTGAACTCATCGTAGTCTGTTTACATCTACGACTTTCTCCGACGCTGCCACGGAAAGACGTGTTTTATGCCACTCCTTTGTCTCATTTTGTCCACAAAAAATTTTATGCTGTGCGTGAATGCACAAAGGTGAGTTTTGTTGATTTTAGTGATTTGCTAGAGTGCTTATCAGGCATATTTGGTCAATCCATGACTGCAAGCTAATCGATGCTAACATGCTATTTAGGGTATGTACATATTGCATTATTAAGCCTAGGTAGGTTGAACAGGGACTGAAAGCCAGACTAGACCCGGGCAAGGACCACGACTGCTGCTATGCTGGTCCTGTTCAACCAGAGCAGAACCACAGTCTGGCTGGCTTGGAAGGTAGGTTGTTTTTCAGTTGGATCTCTTTGAAGACAACCTGGTCTTTAGCTCGTGACACATGAGTTAATACAAACCCAGAATCATCACAGAAAATGTATTTTAAAAATGGTGTCCAAAGTACAGCCTGGGGACCATTTTTAGCCTGCAACTTGTTTTTTTGGCCCGATTACAATCATTTGCTTTGTCATCTATAACAGTGGTCTCCAACCACTGGTCCGAGTACCCTTCCGTGACGCATTTGCTACAGGGCCGCAGAGAAACATTTAATAATTTCTAAAAGACTGCATTTTCCCCGACTAAACTTTCGCCTGTCCCACTGGACACACCAATAAGCTTGTTTATAGATGTAGAATCAAACGCTCCATAGGAAGTTGCCATTTGTTATAACTTAGTGACATGATGCAATGCACATCAATGAACATATAAAATATAAATGTGACAGATTGTAGCCAAAGGCTGATTTCCATCTGCAGTCCCCAGCAGGTTACCATCAACCTTCTGGGGATCTCATTGCAAAGAAACAAGCCCAGGGCTCCCACTAATTCAGCGTTATAGTGACTTGTATTTTTAATGCACTTATTTTTGCTGTATTTATCTGGCAGAAGTGGAAACCCAGTCCTTGAAAATAATGCCTAAGTTAAACCGGTCCGTGGTACAAAAAAGGGTTGGGGACCTCTGATCTACAAGGCAAAGGTATAATTTTTGGTGGATTTTGTTCGCGATACCTCATCCAGTCATCCCTCGCCTCATCCCACACGTTTTCCCCCTTTTTTAAAACATACTCTACATCAGGGGTGTCAAACTCAAATACAGAGTGGGCCAAAATTTAAAACTGAACAAAGCCGCGGGCCAAGGTTGAATAAATTAACCTTTTTGAGAGGGACCCAAACAAGTTTTGCATTATATATTGAACAAGCAAGGCTTATATAACTTTATAGTGACATGCAAAATCGAGGTTCAAATAATATTAATAATAATTAAAAAATATCAATGGCATATCAAATACAATTTAAATAAAAATTGAATGCCTCTCTTCTATTTGCAGCCTTCTGAGGTAAATATCAACATTATTTTTTTCCACAGGCTAATAAATTTGAAAATAAAATAATGAATAAACCAACCATTTTGGACTAATCTGATGTGCCCAAGCCAGATACCTGGCATCTTTTCTTAGATGCTAGTTCATTAATGTCGGGGCTCAGGCTTTGAGCTGAGGCAACCTTCATTATCCAACCAAGGTGTTCATCAGTCATTATATCTCGTATCCCACAGACTTGGGGGCGTGCCTTACAGGCACTGCTTTAAATGTCCTCTACGAGCTGTCGTCACGTCCACTTTTCATCCCTTCTAAAAACGTGCCGGCCCAGTCACAAAATGTGAGCGGCTTCTGTACTCACACACACGTGAATGCAACGCATACTTGATGAACAGCGATACAGTTTACACTGAGAGTGGCCATATAAGCAACTTTAAACTTTTTAGAAATATACGCACAGTAACACAACAGAACAAATACCCAGAATCCTTTGCAGCACTAACTCTTCCAGGACGCTACAAAATTCACCCCCCCCCACACACACACACACATCTTGTGGCGTCCCGAAAGAGTTAGTGCTGCAAAGGGTTCTGGGTATTTGTTCTGTTGTGTTTATGTTGTGTTACGGTGCAGATGTTCTCCCGAAATATGTTTGTCATTCTTGTTTGGTGTGGATTCACAGTGTGGCGCATATTTCTAACAATGTTAAAGTTTTTTATACGGGCACCCTCAGTGTAACCTGTATCGCTGAAGATCAAGTATGCTTTGCATTCACTTCTGTGTGCGTTGCAAAGCCGCACATTTTATATGACTGGCCAGCATTCGTTGGACTAGGCGAAAAGGGAAAGTGACGATATTCGGGAGGGGCACCGAAATTTGGGAGTCTCCCGGGAAGTTTGGCAAGTATGAGAATTAGCGGTGTACCACGGCACCGCCGCTGTATATGATCGGCGGGCCAGCTCTAGTGTTAATTTGATATTGCCTCAAGGGCCAAGTGAAATTACACGGTGGGCCAAATTTGGCCCGCGGGCCAGAGTTTGACACCCATGCTCGATCTTTAGCACCGCCCTAGTGGCTCCCTGGACCTCTTTCAGAGATGTGTTAAAATGGAAAAAGAGGAAAAACATGTTTTGTTTGTTTTAATATATTTTCTGTAGGAGAACAAACGTGACACAAACCTTCCTAATTGTTAGAAATCCCACTGTTTACGTTATACATGCTTCACTAATGAGAGTATTTGGCAAGAGCCGTTTTGTCCTACTAATTTCAGTGATCCTTGAACTCATCGTAGTTTGTTTACATCTCCAACTTTCTCCGACACTGCCACAGAAAAACGTGTTTCATGCCACTTCTTCTTTGTCTCATTTTGTCCACCAAACGCTTTATGCTGTGCGTGAATGCACAAAGGTGAGTTTTGTTGATGTTATTGATTTGCTGGAGTGCTTATCAGGCATATTTGGTCCCTGCATGACTGCAAGCTAATCGATGCTAACATGCTATTTAGGCTAGCTGTATGTACATATTGCATCATTATGCCTCGTTTGTAGTTATATTTGAGCTAATTTAATTTCCTTTACTTATGTCCCCTGTGTATTTAATTTATATTTGCATGTCTCACGACACATTATCTGTATGTAATATTGGCTGCATTTCTCATAGTTGTTTGTGTGCCATGTTGTTCCAGACCACAGCAAACGTTACCCAGCTTTCAAAGATTGTAATAAATTCATTAGAAGAAGACAGCCTGCCATTTCCTTAGACTTGGACATACACATATATACCTTTGGCCATTCTGAGCCAGTCATTTCCAGAAGTTATCACATCCTGTGAGAAGCCTCTATTTCATTAATGATTTCCAATGTTGCAAAAATGTGTAGAATAAAAATTTTAATACAACATTTCTGTCAACGAAGATTCACGTCAGCTTTTGATAGTAGGCTAATATAACTAACATTATGTGTTGTCTTCATTATAACACTTATATAAGACCTTTAAAGTCATTTTGATAGTAGGCTAATATAGACACTTAATACTATCATGTGTTGTCTTCATTATAACATTTATATAGGACTTTTAAAGTCATTTTTATAGTAGGCTAATATAACTAATATAGACACTTACATCATGTGTTGTCTTCATTATAACACTTATATAGGACTTTTAAAGTCATTTTGATAGTAGGCTAATATAGACACTTACTATCATGTGTTGTCTTCATTATAACACTTATTAGGACTTTTAAAGTCATTTTGATAGTAGGCTAATATAACTAATATAGACACTTACATCATGTGTTGTCTTCATTATAACACTTATATAAGACTTTTAAAGTCATTTTGATAGTAGGCTAATATAGACACTTACATCATGTGTTGTCTTCATTATAACACTTATATAGGACTTTTAAAGTCATTTTGATAGTAGGCTAATATAGTTAATATAGACACTTATTTCATGTGTTGTTTTCATTATAACACTTATATAAGACTTTTAAAGTCATTTTGATAGTAGGCTAATATAGACACTTACATCATGGGTTGTCTTCATTATAACGCTTATATAGGACTTTTAAAGTAATTTTGATAGTAGGCTAATATAACTAATATAGACACTTACATCATGTGTTGTCTTCATTCAAACACTCATATAAGACTTTTAAAGTTATTTTGATTGTAGGCTAATATAACTAATATAGACACTTAAGTAGTAAAACCTTAAGAGTCACATCTTTAGTGCACAGGAAGCCAGTGCAGGTGAGCCAGTATAGGCGTAATATGATCAAACTTTCTTGTT
Source organism: Nerophis lumbriciformis (assembly GCF_033978685.3). NCBI lineage: Eukaryota > Metazoa > Chordata > Actinopteri > Syngnathiformes > Syngnathidae > Nerophis > Nerophis lumbriciformis. The sequence goes on from NC_084570.2 coordinate 32,833,714, forward strand.
CTTGTCAAAAGTCTAGCAGCCGCATTTTGTACCAACTGTAATCTTTTAATGCTAGACATAGGGAGACCCGAAAATAACACGTTACAGTAATCGAGACGGGACGTAACGAACGCATGAATAATGATCTCAGCGTCGCTAGTGGACAAAATGGATCGAATTTTAGCGATATTACGGAGATGAAAGAAGACCGTTTTAGTAACACTCTTAATGTGTGATTCAAAGGAGAGAGTTGGGTCAAAGATAATACCCAGATTCTTTACTGATTCGCCTTGTGTAATTGTTTGGTTGTCAAATGTTAGGGTGGTATTATTAAATAAATGTCGGTGTTTAGCAGGACCGATAATCAGCATTTCCGTTTTCTTGGCGTTGAGTTGCAAGAAGTTAGCGGACATCCATTGTTTAATTTCATTAAGACACGCCTCCAGCTGACTACAATCCGGCGTGTTGGTCAGCTTTAGGGGCATGTAGAGTTGGGTGTCATCAGCATAACAATGAAAGCTAACACCGTATTTGCGTATGATGTCGCCTAGCGGCAGCATGTAAATACTAAAGAGTGCAGGGCCAAGAACCGAACCCTGAGGAACTCCGCACGTTACCTTAACATAGTCCGAGGTCACATTATTATGGGAGACGCACTGCATCCTGTCAGTAAGATAAGAGTTAAACCACGACAAAGCTAAGTCTGACATACCAATACGTGTTGGTCAGCTTTAAGGGCATGTAGAGTTGGGTGTCATCAGCATAACAGTGAAAGCTAACAGCGTATTTGCGTATGATGTCACCTAGCGGCAGCATGTAGATGCTGTAGAATGCAGGGCCAAGAACCGAACTCTGGGGAACCTGCACGTTACCTTAACATAGTCCGATGTGACATTGTTATGGGAGACGCACTGCACCCTGTCAGTAAGATAAGAGTTAAACCAAGACAAGGCTAAGTCTGATATACCAATACGTGTTTTGATATGCTCTAATAAAATATTATGATCGACGGTATCGAAAGCAGCGCTAAGATCAAGAAGCAGCAACATAGATGACGCATCAGAATCCATCGTTAGCAATAGATCATTAGTCATTTTTGCGAGGGCTGTCTCCGTGGAGTGATTTGCCCTGAAACCGGATTGAAAGGGTTCACAGAGATTGTTAGATACTAAGTGTTCATTTAGCTGCTGTGCAACAATCTTTTCGAGGATTTTCGAAATAAACGGAAGGTAGGACACCGGCCGGTAGTTTACCATGAGGTCAGGATCAAGGTTAGGTCTTTTGAGCAAAGAATGAATAACCACTTTTTTGAATGCTAGGGGAACAGTGCCAGAGGAAAGTGATACGTTTATAATATTTAGCACTGATGGACCTAATAATACAAAAAGCTCCTTGATAACTTTCCCAGGAAGTGGGTCAAGTAAACATGTTGTTTGTTTTATCCCATTTACACGCCTTAACAATTCCTCTAATGTTATTTCATCAAAAAGAGAGAGACTATTTTGGAGGGCAGTATCCGTCGTATATACAGTCGTATCTGTGTTAATAGAACCCAGTTGTAGCTGGGATGCGTTATCTTTAATCTCCTTTCTAATTAGTTAAATTTTCTTATTAAAGAAATTCATAAAAGTCATCTGCCGAGTGGGTGGAGCTACTGGGAGGAGTCCCTTGTTGGGTTACTGATGCTACTGTACTAAACAAAAATTTAGGATTGTTTTTGTTGAGGCGGATGAGATTTGAGTAATATTTAGCTTTAGCTAAGGTAAGCATGCGTTTATAAGTTATTAAACTATCACTCCATGCTTGATGGAAAACCTCGAGTTTAGTCGCACGCCATTTGCGTTCCAGCTTTCTACATGATAATTTATGAGCTCTAGTTTCTTCTGTAAACCATGGGGTATGCCTTTTAGGGGCCCTTTTAGCTTTAGTGGCGCTATACTATCAATGGTTTTGCGCAGGGCGTCGTTAAAGTTGTTAGTGAGGTTATCAATAGAGCCCACTTAATTTGGGAATGGTGCCATTACCAAAGGCAGTAAGCCAGCAAGAGTCATCATTGTGGCAGCATTAATGTTGCGGCTGCTATAGCAGTTATTATTATTACAAACCCTGTTTCCATATGTGTTGGGAAATTGTGTTAGATGTAAATATAAACGGAATACAATGATTTGCAAATCCTTTTCAACACATATTCAATTGAATGCACTACGAAGACAAGATATTTGATGTTCAAACTCATACCTACTCAGTGGCCTAGTGGTTAGAGTGTCCGCCCTGAGATCGGTAGGTTGTGAGTTCAAACCCCGGCCCAGTCATACCAAAGACTATAAAAATGGGACCCATTACCTCCCTGCTTGACACTCAGCATCAAGGGTTGGAATTGGGGGTTAAATCACCAAAAATTATTCCTGGGCGCGGCCACCGCTGCTGCTCACTGCTCCCCTCACCTCCCAGGGGGTGATCAAGGGTGATGGTCCAATGCAGAGAATAATTTCGCCACACCTAGTGTGTGTGTGACAATCATTGGTGCTTTAACTTAACTTTTTTAATAAACTTTATTTTTATTTTTTTTGCAAATAATAATTAACTTAGAATTTCATGGCTGCAACACGTGCCAAAGTAGTTGGGAGAGGGCATGTTTACCACTGTGTTACATGGCCTTTCCTTTTAACAACACTCAGTAAACGTTTGGGAACTGAGGAGACACATTTTTTAAGCTTCTCAGGTGGAATTATTTCCCATTCTTGTTTGATGTACAGCTTAAGTTGTTCAACAGTCTGGGGGTCTCCGTTGTGGTATTTTAGGCTTCATAATGCGCCACACATTTTCAATGGGATACAGGTCTGGACTACAGGCAGGCCAGTCTAGTACCCGCACTCTTTTACTATGAAACCACGTTGATGTAACACGTGGCTTGGCATTGTCTTGCTGAAATAAGCAGGGGCGTAACATCAAATATGTTGTTTTTGTAGCATATTCAACTGAATATGGGTTGATAATGATATGCAAATCATTGTATTCCGTTTATATTTACATCTAACACAATTTCCCAACTCATATGGAAACGGGGTTTGTATTATTAACTTGCTGACAATGAGTCAGAACTTCGAATTTTATAAGGTAATGATCGGACATTACTTTAGTATACGGGAGTATCATAACTTTGGAGGTGGTGAGGCCCCTGACAAGCACTAGATCTATTGTATTACCGTTGCGATGCGTGGGTTCATTTATTATTTGTGTAAGACCACAGCAATCAATTATAGTCTGGAGCGCCACGCACGGAGGGTCCGATGGGGTATTCATATGGATATTAGTCCCTCATTAGGATTATATTGTCGGCGTGCGTCACTAGATCAGCAACGAACTCTGAGAATTCACTGATAAAGTCCGAATAGGGCCCTGGGGGGCCGGTAGATAACAGCCAGGTAGAGTGGCAGCGGTGTGACAGACCTCATAGTAAGCATCTCAAACGATTTATATTTATTATTTAGGTTAGGGGTAAGGTTAAAGTTTTCATTGTACAGTATATGAGTGCGACCCCCCCACCCCTTTTAAGTGGACGGGCAATATGCGCATTCGTATAGTTAGGAGGAGATGCCTCATTCAGGGCAAAAAAATCGTCTGGTTTAAGCCAGGTTTCGCTGAGACCAATGACGTTAAGATTGTTGTCTCTAATGACCTCATTAACTAATAACGTTTTGGAAGACAATGATTTTATGTTGAAAAAGCCCATATTATAGGTAGTGGGCTGTTTTGACAAGTTTTTGTTGAAATTATCCGGAGTAGCAATATTAATAATGTTGCGTTTAATATGCGTAGTGCACTTTAAATAATTTCGACCATATCTAGGAATTGATAAATGATAAATGGGTTGTACTTGTATAGCGCTTTTCTACCTTCAAGGTACTCAAAGCGCTTTGACACTACTTCCACATTTACCCATTCACACACACATTCACACACTGATGGAGGGAGCTGCCATGCCAGGCGCTAACCAGCACCCATCAGGAGCAAGGGTGAAGTGTCTTGCTCAGGACACAACGGACATGACGAGGTTGGTACTAGGTGGGGATTGAACCAGGGACCCTCGGGTCGCGCACGGCCACTCTTCCACTGCGCCACGCCGAATTTTCAGATTGTTTGCTTGGTGCTGCGATAAACTGAACGCATCAGAATTTGCCACCTCAATAGAATGCATGTCTACCTACACAGTCACTACAGAAAAAACAATATGTGAGTTGTGTATTATTCTACAAACCCCGTTTCCATATGAGTTGGGAAATTGTGTTAGATGTAAATATAAACGGAATACAATGATTTGCAAATAATTTTCAACCCATATTCAGTTGAATATGCTACAAAGACAACATATTTGATGTTCAAACTGATAAACATTTTTTTTTTTTGCAAATAATCATTAACTTTAGAATTTGATGCCAGCAACACGTGACAAAGAAGTTGGGAAAGGTGGCAATAAATACTGATAAAATTGAGGAATGCTCATCAAACACTTATTTGGAACATCCCTCAGGTGTGCAGACTAATTGGGAACAGGTGGGTGCCATGATTGGGTATAAAAACAGCTTCCCAAAAAATGCTCAGTCTTTCACAAGAAAGGATGGGGCGAGGTACACCGTTTGTCCACATCTGCGTGAGCAAATAGTCAAACAGTTTAAGAACAACGTTTCTCAAAGTGCAATTGCAAGAAATTTAGGGATTTCAACACCTACGGTCCATAATATCCTCAGAAGGTTCAGAGAATCTGGAGAAATCACTCCACGTAAGCGGCATGGCCGGAAACCAACATTGAATGATCGTGACCTTCGATCCTTCAGACGTCACTGTATCAAAAACCGACATCAATCTCTAAAGGATATCACCTTATGAGCTCAGGAACACTTCAGAAAACCACTGTCACTAAATACAGTTGGTCGCTACATCTGTAAGTGCAAATTAAAGCTCTACTATGCAAAGCGAAAGCCGTTTATCAACAACAGCCAGAAACGCCGCCGGCTTCTCTGGGCCCGAGATCATCTAAGATGGATTCATGCAAAGTGGAAAAGTGTTCTGTGGTCAGACGAGTCCACATTTCAAATTGTTTTTGGAAATATTCGACATCGTGTCATCCGGACCAAAGGGGAAGCGAACCATCCAGACTGTTATCGACGCAAAGTTCAAAAGCCAGCATCTGTGATGGTATGGGGGTGCATTAGTGCCCAAGGCATGGGTAACTTACACATCTGTGAAGGCACCATTAATGCTGAAAGGTACATACAGGTTTTGGAACAACATATGCTGCCATCTAAGAGCCGTTTTTTTCATGGACGCCCCTGCTTATTTCAGCGAGACAATGCCAAGCCACATTCAGCACATGTTACAACAGCGTGGGTTCGTAAAAAAAGAGTGCGGGTACTTTCCTGGCTCACCTGCAGTCCAGACCTGTCTCCCATCGAAAATGTGTGGCGCATTATGAAGCGTAAAATACGACAGCGGAGACCCCGGACTGATGAACGACTGAAGCTCTACATAAAACAAGAATGGGAAAGAATTTCCACTGTCAAAGCTTCAACAATTAGTTTCTTCAGTTCCCAATCGTTTATTGAGTGTTGTTAAAAGAAAAGGTGATGTAACACAGTGGTGAACATGCCCTTTCCCAACTACTTTGGCACGTGTTGCAGCCATGAAATTCTAAGTTAATTATTATTTGCAAAAAATAAATAAAGTTTATGAGTTTCAACATCAAATATCTTGTCTTTGTAGTGCATTCAATTGAATATGGGTTGAAAAGGATTTGCAAATCATTGTATTCCGTTTATATTTACATCCAACACAATTCCCCAACTCATATGGAAACGGAGTTTGTAAGAGAATTGCTATGTGTGCGGGGATTATCCAGCCTGGTGCTGGCTAGTTCTAGCTTAACATCATGTGTTGTCTTCATTATAACACTTATATAAGACTTTTAAAGTCATTTTGATAGTAGGCTAATATAGACACTTACATCATGTGTTGCCTTCATTATAACACTTATATAGGACTTTTAAAGTCATTTTGATAGTACGCTAATATAGTTAATAAAGACACTTATTTCATGTGTTGTCTTCATTATAACACTTATATAAGACTTTTAAAGTCATTTTGATAGTAGGCTAAAATAGCTAATACAGACACATCATGTGTTGTCTTCATTATAACACTTATATAAAACTTTGAAAGTCATTTTGATAGTAGGCTAATATAGACACTTATTTAATGTGTTGTCTTCATTATAACACTTATATAAGGCTTTTAAAGTCATTTTGTTAGTAGGCTAATATAACTAATATAGACACTTATTTCATGTGTTGTCTTTATTATGACATTTACATGGGACTTTTAAAGTCATTTTGATAGTAGGCTAATATAGACACTTATTTCATGTGTTGTCTTCATTATAACACTGATATAGGACTTTTAAAGTCATTTTGATAGTAGGCTAATATAACTAATATAGACACTTACATCATGTGTTGTCTTCATTATAACTTTTGTATAATACTTTTAAAGTCATTTTGATAGTAGGCTAATATAGACACTTGCATCATGTGTTGTCTTTATAATAACACTTATATAAGACTTTTAAAGTCATTTTGATTTTAGGCTAATATAGACACTTGCATCATGTGTTGTCTTCATTATAACACTTATTTAGGACTTTTAAAGTCATTTTGATAGTAGGCTAATATAACTAATACAGACACTTACATCATGTGTTGTCTTCATTATAATACTTATATAAGACTTTTAAAGTCATTTTGATAGTAGGCTAATATAGACACTTACATCATGTGTTGTCTTCATTATAACACTTATATAGGACTTTTAAAGTCATTTTGATAGTAGGCTAATATAGTTAATATAGACACTTATTTCATGTGTTGTCTTCATTATAATACTTATATAAGACTTTTAAAGTCATTTTGATAGTAGGCTAACAGCTAATATAGACACAGCATGTGTTGTCTTCATTATAACAATTATATAATACTTTTAAAGTCATTTTGATAGTAGGCTAATATAGTTAATAAAGACACTTATTTCATGTGTTGTCTTCATTATAACACTTATATAAGACTTTTAAAGTCATTTTGATAGTAGGCTAACAGCTAATATAGACACATCATGTGTTGTCTTCATTATACCAATTATATAAGGCTTTTAAAGTCATTTTGATAGTAGGATAATATAATTAATATAGACACTTTCATGTGTTGTCTTCATTATAACATTATAACTTTTAAAGCAATTTTGATAGTAGGCTAATATAACTAATATAGACACTTATTTCATGTGTTGTCTTCATTATAACACATATATAAGACTTTTAAAGTCATTTTCATAGTAGGCTAATATAGTTAATATAGACACGTATTTCATGTGTTGTCTTCATTATAACACTTCTATAAGACTTTTGAAGTCATTTTGATAGTAGGCTAATACAACTAATATAGACATTTACATAATGTGATGCCTTCATTATAACACTTGTATAAGACTTTTAATTTTTTGTGGCTCCAAACAGATTTTTTTTTTTCGTATTTTTGGTTCAATATGACAAAGTTGATGTAATAAAAACCTTTACCAGCCCAAATGAAATGATTGTTGTCTAGAGCGGTCACACACACAAAAAGAGTCCAAGAGAAACAAAGAACATTCAATGACAGCTAATGCTAACAATCCAAATTGCTATTATTAGCTAACAACACCTAAAGATAATGTGCGTGCACGAGTTAAGAAGGCAGGATATACTGAGTAAGATAAATACATTGGAAAGTTGGTGCCCTCTCGGCAGCTGTGTAAATGTTGCAAACAGGCCCTTTAAAGGCATCAACATATATTTCCTTCCCACATTTAAAACACTTCCATGTGTTCTACATCAGAGTTTATCAAGAAAATTATGTGTTTCTCAGCGGTACTCAGTTGTAGTACACTTCTCAAACCACTTGTGGCAGTATCGACAATATCAAACAAACAGAAGAAGTCTGGAACTAAAGGCTTTGAGGCTTTTTCCAACAAAAGGGAACTTTAGGCTACTGGCACCTCCAGTTCCTGGAACTATGAGTTCCTGCTGAAGTGTGTGGTTTGTGTTTCCACCGCGTTTCACAGTTCAGGTAGTTTATACAAATCAGGTTGATGACGTACTATATTTTTACACTAAAACATGAAAATAAACACACAATATTAGGTCACAGTTCTTTTACTGAAAAATAAATCAATGAAATAGAAAGCAAAAATATACAAAACAATTTGATTTATAAGATAAAGTGTACCGAATTGTTCATAAAAAGTCAAACTTGTCCGCAACGTCCAACAGTCGGAAAGTAATTCTCTCAGTAAATGATGAATTTGTGAGGGTAAATAATATATAAATAATAAATGTCAGTGTTTATCTGTAAATAACAATATATATAAAAAATAAATGTCAGTGTTTATATGTAAATAACAATTTATCAATAATACATGTCAGTGTTCATCAATAAATAACAATATATAAATAATACATGTCAGTGTTTATCTATAAATAGTATATAAATAATAAATATCAGTGTTTAGCTGTAAATAACAATATATAAATAATAAATGTCAGTGTTTATCTGTAAATAACAATATATAAATAATACATGTTAGTGTTTATCTGTAAATAACAATCTATAAATAATAAATGTCAGTGTTTATATGTAAATAACAATATATCAATAATAAATGTCAGTGTTCATCAATAAATAACAATATATAAATAATACATGTCAGTGTTTATCTGTGAATAACAATATATAAATAATACATGTCAGTGTTTATCTGTAAATAACAATATGTAAATAATGCATGTCAGTGTTTATCTGTAAATAACAATACATACATAATAAATGCCAGTGTTTATCCGTAAATAACAATATATAAATAATACATGTCAGTGTTTATCTGTAAATAACAATACATACATAATAAATGTCAGTGTTTATCTGTAGATAACTATATATCAATAGTAAATGTCAGTGTTTATCTGTAAATAACAATTTATAAATATTAAATGTCAGTGTTGATCTGTAATTAACAATATATAAATCATAAATGTCAGTGTTTATCTGTAAATAACAATAAATAAATAATAAATGTCAGTGTTTATCTGTAAATAACAATATATCAATCATAAATGTCAGTATTTATCTATAAATAACAATATATAAATAATAAATGTCAGTGTTTATATGTAAATAACAATATATAAATCATAAATGTTAGTGTTTATTTGTAAATAACAATATATAAATAATACACGTCAGTGTTTATCTGTAAATAACAATATATGAATAATAAATGTTAGTTTTGTTTGTAAATAAAAATATATAAATAGTATATGTCAGTGTTTATATATAAATAACAATATATAAATCATAAATGTTAGTGTTTATATGTAAATAACAATATATAAATAATACATGTCAGTGTTTATATGTAAATAACAATATATAAATCATAAATGTTAGTGTTGATCCTTAATTAACAATATATAGATAATAAATGTCAGTGTTTATCTGTAAAAAAAAATATACAAATAATAAATATCAGTGTTTATCTGTAAATAATATATAAATAATACATGTCAGTGTTTATTTGTGAATAACAATATATAAATAATAAATTTCAGTGTTTATCTGTAAATAACAATACATAAATAATACATATCAGTGTTTATCTGTAAATAGCAATATATAAAAAATAATTGTCAGTGTTTATCTGTAAACAACAATATATAAATAATAAATGTCAGTGTTTATCTGTAAATAACAATATATAAATAATAAATGTCAGTGTTTATCTGTAAATAACAATATTTAAAATCTTAAATATCAGTGTTTATCCGTAAATAACAATATACAAATTATAAATGTCGGTGTTTATCTGTAAATAACAATATATAAATCCTAAATGTCAGTGTTTATCTCACGCCGACATCACAAACACTCGGTTTTAGCGTTAGCTTGTTAGCATTAGCATTGTGTTGACTGGGGTTGAGGCTAATAACTACACAAATGGAGTGTCAATGACCACTTTTACAACATTTAATAAAGTAAATAGTTAATATTTGATGTTATTTATCTTTGTTCCACTCAAGCACTGCCTCCTTTATTTCCCATTTATCCAATAAAGTCAGAGTAGTAAGCAGCTGAGGTCGTTGCTTCGAGTCCGGCTTCATACTCCTCCCTAAATACGTTTAAAAGAGTCTGTCGACTTATCGGAGCTTTGCGTAGTGATATGAAGTTTGTAAAAACTAAAAAAACAACAATAAACTGCATGTACAAAATCCAAAACCAGTGAAGTTGTCACTTTGTGTAAATGGTAAATAAAAATAAATTCAATGATTTGCAAATCCTTTTCAACTTATATTCAATTGAGTAGACTGCAAAGACAAGATACTTAACGTTTG
>NC_084570.2:32849160-32861660 GCF_033978685.3 Nerophis lumbriciformis
AACCATTCTCCCGAATTTCTCCCGATTTCCAGCCGGACTTAAAGGGGAACATTATCACCAGACCTATGTAAGCGTCAATATATACCTTGATGTTGCAGAAAAAATACCATATATTTTTTTAACCGATTTCCGAACTCTAAATGGGTGAATTTTGGCGAATTAAACGCCTTTCTAATATTCGCACTCGGAGCGATGACGTCACAACGTGACCTCACATCGGGAAGCAATCCGCCATTTTCTCAAACACCGAGTCAAATCAGCTCTGTTATTTTCCGTTTTTTCGACTGTTTTCCGTACCTTGGAGACATCATGCCTCGTCGGTGTGTTGTCGGAGGGTGTAACAACACGAACAGGGACAGATTCAAGTTGCACCAGTGGCCCAAAGATGCGAAAGTGGCAAGAAATTGGACGTTTGTTCCGCACACTTTACCGACGAAAGCTATGCTACGACAGAGATGGCAAGAATGTGTGGATATCCTGCGACACTCAAAGCAGATGCATTTCCAACGATAAAGTCAAAGAAATCTGCCGCCAGACCCCCATTGAATCTGTCGGAGTGTGTGAGCAATTCAGGGACAAAGGCCCTCGCTAGCACGGCAAGCAATGGCGGCAGTTTGTTCCCGCAGACGAGCGAGCTAAACCCCCTGGATGTCTTGGCTCACACCGTCCCTTATGCCACCGAAGATGATCAAGAGAAGAATATCGACCCTAGCTTCCCTGGCCTGCTGACATCAACTCCAAAACTGGACAGATCCGCTTTCAGGAAAAGAGCGCGGATGAGGGTATGTCTACAGAATATATTAATTGATGAAAATTGGGCTGTCTGCACTCTCAAAGTGCATGTTGTTGCCAAATGTATTTCATATGCTGTAAACCTAGTTCATAATTGTTAGTTTCCTTTAATGCCAAACAAACACATACCAATCGTTGGTTAGAAGGTGATCGCCGAATTTGTCCTCGCTTTCTCCCGTGTCGCTGGCTGTCGTGTCGTTTTCGTCGGTTTCGCTTGCATACGGTTCAAACCGATATGGCTCAATAGCTTCAGTTTCTTCTTCAATTTCGTTTTCGCTACCTGCCTCCACACTACAACCTTCCGTTTCAATACATGCGTAATCTGTTGAATCGCTTAAGCCGCTGAAATCCGAGTCTGAATCCGAGCTAATGTCGCTATAGCTTGCTGTTCTATGCGCCATGTTTGTTTGAGTTGGCATCACTATGTGACGTCACAGGAAAATGGACGGGTGTATATAGCGATGGTTAAAATCAGGCACTTTAAAGCTTTTTTTAGGGATATTGCGTGATGGGTAAAATTTTGAAAAAAACTTTGAAAAATAAAATAAACCACTGGGAACTGATTTTTAATGGTTTTAACCCTTCTGAAATTGTGATAATGTTCCCCTTTAAGGCACGCCCCCTCCAGGTCCGTGCGGACCTGAGTAAGGACAGCCTGTCGTCACGTCCGCTTTTCCTTCATATAAATAGCGTGCCGGCCCAGTCACGTTATAACATCTACGAAAGAGGATGGACAATTCAACCTTAAACTCACTCCTTTCCTGCAAGTTACATTTCAGAGATGCTGCCTGTAATAGAGTGATCTAAGTTGTTTGTTGCCATCTCCTGGTGAATGTTGGGTATAGTGTTCTGTGGTTACTTTTTGGTTGGCCAACGGTTTACGTTGTATTGCGCACCCTGACGGCAAGTATGGGAGTCGGTTCTAAAGTATGAAGTAAAGAGACTTAATGTCATCACCTCGGCTGGTTATTGACTCCAACCCAGAATATTACACTGCCCATACCTATGCTCCTTCAAAGGCTGTGCTACTGGCTGCAAAGCATTGCACTTTCAAATACAACAATGAGTAGAGGAGTGTTATGTGTATTTGTGTAAATAAATGAACACTGAAATTCAAGTATTTATTTTATTTATTTATATATATATATATATATATATATATATATATATATATATATATATATATATATATATATATATATATATATATAATAAAATACATATATATAGCTAGAATTCACTGAAAGTCAAGTATTTATTTTATTTATATATATACAAGAAATAATTGAATTTCAGTGAATTCTAGCTATAAATATACTCCTACCCCCTTAACCCCCAGTATATACTGTATATATATATATATATATATATATATATATATATATATATATATATATATATATATCAGTGACGTGCAGTCGCTAGAGGCAGGTGAGGCAGGGCCTCACCTGCCATCATGGAAAGAAAAAAAAATGTAAAAATGTTTTTTGTTTTATAAAATTGTTATATGTATCCAGTGATTATCCTATAAAGTTATTTTCCATTTAACTTCACCCGTTTTAGATTATTTTTATTTAAAATCGCTGAATTTTCACATTTGCCGTTCAAATACTGAGAAGAGACGGTGCGGTGAACAGCAGCCAGTCGAGGCACGTCACTCAGTGCCTCAACATGGATTGCGGACTCGGCTAACTGCTGGTCTGCTGTGCAGTGAGACCGTATTGCTATATGAATTATATTATACATTTCCATAGTTTAGTTAGCTGAGGTATAGAATGTACAGTGTATTTTGTCAACAACTGTATGTGTGTAAAGTATTTCTTGTGCTGAGCGATCATAAAATGGCTGCAAAAGACGCACTGGCTGAGGCTCGCCTCCTGCACCCCCGCGGTAGAATGCACGGCAACCCCTGATGGGAGTGTTATATCAACTAAAGCCCACACTTAAACTTTCCACGTGCAAGATTGAATCTATTTAAAAAAGTTATTTCATAAGAAGCCAAAAAGTGCAAAAACACTAATGTTCGTGTTGGAGGAGTTGTGAATGACTGCAGGGCCACAACATTAGGTACACCTGCAGACTGCAGGTGTACCTAATCCACAACTCCTCCAACACGAACATTATTGTTTTTGCGCTTTTTGGCTTCTTATTAAATAACTTTTGTAACCTATTTTTATGGGCTTTCCTCTTTGTGATGTTAAGTTCCTGTTATGCGCTGTTATACAGTATATGCCTTGAGCTCTTATTTTGAAGGCGCTAAGAGCGGAAGTGACGACACGTTGGAGTGGAGCGGAAGTTTTTGAAAGAAGGTCAACTGGAGCCTCCGTGTTTGTTATTTTGTAGTTTCATACAGTATAGGCGACATTTATAAACCCTCGGTTACACTTTTTTAAATAGATTCAATCTTGCACGTGGAAAGTTTAAGTGAGGGCTTTAGTTGATATAACACTCCCGTCAGAGATTGCATTAATCCAGCACAATAGCGGCTCATGGATTTATTTTATAAGTAAAGGTATGACCATAATAACGTTTTTTTTTAATTAAATGTGCTTTTTTGTGTGCTACAGTTTGTATGTGTAAAGTTAAAGTTAAGTTAAAGTACCAATGATTGTCACACACACACTCGGTGTAATGAAATTTGTCCTCTGCATTTGACCCATCCCCTTGATCACCCCCTGGGAGGTGAGGGGAGCAGTGGGCAGCAGCGGCGCCGCGCCCGGGAATAATTTTTGGTGATTTAATAACCCCCAATTCCAAGCCTTGATGCTGAGTGCCAAGCAGGGAAGAATGCTGGTATGAGCTTTTAAACATAACCCGTTAACTGCTGCCAATCAAATGGTGAATAAGATACTCTTTAGGGTTCATATGTTTGTAAATCTGACTGTGATGAAGTCAGTGCCTCACCAGCCATCAACCTCACCGCACCTCACTGATATATATATATATATATATATATATATATATATATATATATATATATATATATATATGTATGTATATATATATGTATATGTATATATATATATGTATATATATGTGTATATGTGTGTGTGTGTGTGTGTGTGTGTGTGTGTGTGTGTGTGTGTGTGTGTGTGTGTGTGTGTGTGTGTGTGTGTGTGTGTGTGTGTGTGTGTGTGTGTATTTATAAGGTTGAAGATTGTTTCGGAGAGCAGACATTATGTTTTTCCAGCTCCTCTGCCTCCATAGTGCAGTATTGACATCAATGCTTAATGCTGACTCATCGACATGAGAAAGCGACACTTTTTGAACCTTTCGTTGTGTTTTCAGGTTTGTTGACTTTTTTCTGAGCAAGCTTTATTTCCTGACCACACGATCCTGGAAGCACAGCGTGGATGTAGAAACAGGAGACGGAATCATGGTCTCCAACTGCCAAGTGGCCATTCAATCAGCTGCTCCTCCTACGCTATGTTAATGACGGAGTGCCAGCCAGCGTGTTTAAGACGCCATTTCGCAGCTGACTGACGCTCAAGACAGCATTGCGTCACTCAGCCTTCATCCTGAGTGCAGACATGTTGTCACATCTTGTCAAGGGCTATATTTTAGAGTAGTCAGTGCGCAGCTTGCATAGCAGATTTCCTATCCACTCACAATGAGTCAACACCAGCATTGTTGTGGAAGTAGCAACACCAGGAGTACACGTCCGCTTTGTGTCAAAGTAGGGTTGTACGATATACCGGTACTAGTATAGTATCGTGGTACTAATCAATCATATTCTGTACTATACTCTGTTTGAAAAGTACCGATTCCCGGTCATGATGGTGCGTCATGGCGTCAAGACATTGCTGGTTTTACCAGCAGAGGAGCATGTTCGGCAGCGCACACACACAGAGTACTTACAAGCAGACACAGTGTGTAGACAGAAAAGGGAGAATGGACGCATTTTGGTGTAAAAAGTAAAGATAAAGGTGAAGTTATAACACTAAAACACCCTCTTTAGCTACTTCTAAATCACTAATCCTCGCCTCCATGGCGACAAATAAAGTAAGTTTCTTACAAGTACCATTATCACTGCAGGACGAGGAATAGCTAAACAGTGTTGGGACTAACGCGTTACAAAGTAACGCGTTACTGTAACGCCGTTAGTTTCGGCGGTAACTAGTAATCTAACGCGTTATTTTTTTTTATTCAGTAATTTAGTTACCGTTACTACATGATGCGTTATTGCGTTATTTTACGTTACTTTTGATGTAGTATCGGCTAGAAACAGAAGCGCTGCGGTGAAGTTCTTCTGAATCTTCCTCTGTCACAAGCCGGAGAGAAGAAAAGAGGCGCGGTCTATGTGTGTGTGGGTGTGTGTGTGTGGGTGTGGGGAGGCACACAAGTGAAAAAAAAAAAGTTGTTGGCACGTTCAGTCCACACACAGCGTGGTCATGGCGAGCGGAGTAACGGAGGAGCTTGAACGCCCCCGCCATTGAATCGGTGTGTTTATAAGTGCAGACTCGGTTGTGCAAAACGAGGGTTTTAAACACATGCTGAACGTGCTTGAACCACGTTACGACATCCCGTCGCGCACCCACTTCAGCAATAAGATTGTGCCAGATCTTTATGAGCAGGAGAAGAAAAAAGTTGTGGATGAACTATCCCGAGCATCATCTGTTGCGCTCATGACAGACGGGTGGAAGTCCAGGGGAACTATAAGCGCTCACTTCATCACAGCAGACTGGGAGATGAGAAGACACGCCCCCTCTACGAGAGTCACATTGCGCAGGTACTGACACAAGCAGTGGAGGAATGGAAGATAAAGATATCCCAGTCACACGTGATAATGCCAAAAATCAAATAATTACAGAGAATGAGGCAGGACTGGGACCACAGATAGGTGCTTTGCACATGTAGTGAATTTGGCATCACAGAAGGGAATCTCAGTCAATAGGATGGAGCGCCTCTTTGGGAGGATCAGGAAGGTTTCTTACTTCCACCCAAGCACAACAGCTGCTCATGTGCTTAAGACAAAGCAAGAAATGCTAAAGCTGCCTGCTCATACATGATGTCCCAACGAGGTGGAACTCCATTTATGATATGTTGGAGCAGCAGGCAGCTATATACTCTGCAGTGACCCACAACACCCTGAAGACAAATGTCACCCTGTCTGATGATGATGTGAGAGTGGCAGATGAGGTCCTCCAGGTGCTTAAACCCCTCAAAAGTGTTCCATCTCTACTGAGCACTGAAACTTCACCATCTGTGTCAATGATCCTGCCACTGAAAACAAGGATTCTACAATCCATGGCTCCAAGTGTGGAAGACAGCAGCATCACTCCAGATGTCAGGCTTTATTTCACTACCTATGTTTCAAGGAAGATGATGTTTCTTCTTATGTTGCACTTAAACTTGTTTTTTATTAATGGTCATTGGTCCAAGTTTAAAGAAAGGAGGAATGCCTTTTTATGTTGCACTGTTTTTCATTAATTATATTAAAAGGAAAATAAAAATGTATGTCAAGTTGATCAACAGATTGTATTATTCTCCAGTGCAATAACAGTACTGAAATGAAGGCAAAAAGGGCATTAATGGGAGCTTTAAAAAAAAAAGAAGAAAAAAAGAAGTAACTAAATAGTTACTTTTCACAGTAACGCATTACTTTTTGGTGTAAGTAACTGAGATAGTAACTGAGTTACTTTTGAAATAAAGTAACTAGTAACTGTAACTAGTTACTGGTTTTCAGTAACTAACCCAACACTGTAGCTAAACATGCTTCACTACACACCGTAGGAGGATACAATAGTCGCCATGGAGTCGAAGCCCTTCTGGGAGGTCTTCGTCCTCTCCAACGCGACAGGCACGGTGGTGTGGCAATGTCCCCGGACCAGACGGAGTCAATGGGGACCAGCGAACCCTCGGGGTCCCACATCATACGTTTCAGCTCTTCGGGTGTATATTGGAGGGTCTCCGCTACCCTCTCGTCCATCACGTTCCATGTACCGGGGACATACCCGCAGTCTGTGTCGCGACGATCGGGCATCAGGGAGTTCCATGCCTCCTTCTCCTCGTCTTCTGAGAAATACCATGGCGGTAGCGGATCTGCCTTCAATTGTTGAAAAATTATTTTATTTTCCTGGTTGGAGAGATACACTCCGCCAGGTTGGGGCAATTCACAGCGTCTAGGACGCATGGGCGACAGATAGGGAACTGTGGGGGTTTGAGAAAGGGGCGGGGACTAAGGTCTTTGTGCCGTCTGGTTCCTGATTTGGCACAACAATAGTTTTAGCTCTATTTATTATATTTACAAAAGTATGGAGTGTGAAACTAATCCAAAATGTGTATGGTGTGCGACTATGTGTAGCGATTATCTGATGAGTGTTACCGGACGTGTTGAGCGAGGTGTGGAAGTCCAAGGGGGCAAGACAAGATCGGAGGTCCGTGGGCAGGCGTGAGGTCAAGGGTAGGGGCGAGGCGTCAGAGTACGTGTCCAGGCGGGAGGTCGAGTTTCAAGAGGCAGCCAGGGAACCAGAGGGAATACGGGGAGACGAGACACACAACTTGTGACGCGGGAACGGAGGAATGCTGCTGGAAGACGACAAGGGACACGATACAAATGAACATGGACGGGGAGAAACACAGAGAGAGAGACTGTGCATAGAGCTAAATATATTCGGCTTATTGTACTAGGAACAGGTCGCTACGTTCTGGCCCAGAACGCAGGTTTGAACTGGCTTAAGAGGCCCAGGGAGCTCATCAGCGGCAGGTGTGTTGAGTGCTGACTGATGGGCGATTGAATGCAGCTGCAGTCGAAATGCTGTGTGCAGGCGCGCGCAGCGCAGCGGACAGATGAATGCGCACTGGAGTGTGCCCGGGCTGTGACATTTAATCCTTCATTTAATGTCCAATTACATGACAAGATAATTTACTTTAGTTTTTAGCAAAAATATATGTATATATACAAACCCCAAAACCAGTGAAGTTGGCACTTTGTGTAATTCGTAAATAAAAACAGAGTACAATGATTTGTAAATCCTTTTTAACTTATATTCAATTGAACAGACTGCAAAGACAAGATACTTAATGTTCACACTGAGAAACGCCATTTTTTTTTGCAAATAATTATTAACTTAGAATTTAATTTAATTTGTCACAGGGGCATTTTTACCACTGTGTTACATGGCCTTTCCTTTTAACAACACTCAGTAAACGTTTGGAAACTGAGGAGATACATTTTTGAAGTGGAATTCTTTCCCATTCTTGCTTGATGTACAGCTTAAGTCGTTCAACAGTCCGGGGGTCTCCGTTGTGGTATTTTAGGCTTCATAATGCGCCACACATTTTCAATGGGAGACAGATCTGGACTACAGGCAGGCCAGTCTAGTACCCACACTCTTTTACTATGAAGCCACGCTGTTGTAACACGTGGCTTGGCATTGTTTTGCTGAAATAAGCAGGGGCGTCCATGATAATGTTGCTTGGATGGCAACATATGTTGCTCCAAAACCTGTATGTACCTTTCAGCATTAATGGTGCCTTCACAGATGTGTAAGTTACCCATGCCTTGGGCACTAATACACCCCCATACCATCACAGATGCTGGCTTTTCAACTTTGCGGCTAGAACAGTCCGGATGGTTCTTTTCCTCTTTGGTCCAGAGGGCACAACCAGTCCACAGTTTACAAAAACAATTTGAAATGTGGACTCATCAGGCCCAGCAAAGCCGGCGGCATTTCTGAGTGTTGTTGATAAATGACTTTGGCTTTGCATAGTAGAGTTTAAACTTGCACTTACAGATGTAGCGACCAACTTTAGTTACTAACAGTGTTTTTTTTAAGTGTTACTGAGCCCATGTGGTGATATCCTTTACACACTGATGTCGCTTTTTGATGTAGTACCGCCTGAAGGATCGAAGGTCCGTAATATCATCGCTTACATGCAGTGATTTCTCCAGATTTTCTGAACCTTTTGATGATATTACGGATCATTGATGGTGAAATCCTTAAATTCCCTGCAATTGCTGGTTGAGAAATGTTGTTCATAAACAATTTGCTCAGGCATTTGTTGACAAAGTGGTGACCCTCGCTCCATCCTTGTTTGTGAATGACTGAGCATTTCATGGAAGCTGCTTTTATACCCAATCATGGCACCCACCTGTTCCCAATTAGCCTGTTCACCTATGGGATGTTCCAAATAAGTGTTTGATGAGCATTCCTCAACTTTCTCAGTCTTCTTGCTACTTGTGCCAGCTTTTTTGAAACATGTTGCAGGCATCAAATTCCAAATGAGCTAATATTTGCCAAAATAACAAAGTTTCTCAGTGTGAATATTAAGTATCTTGTCTTTGCAGACTATTCAATTGAATATAAGTTGAAAAGGATTTGCAAATCATTGTATTCTGTTTTTATTTACCATTTACACAACGTGACAACTTCACTGCTTTTGGGGTTTGTAATTAGAAAGTGCTTACTTTAAAGCACCTGGTTCCAAAATTAAATTGCCTTTGAAAGCCTTTAAATAAAATATTACAACATTAAACTTAACATTAGAGAGCGCCGTAAAATGAGTCCCATAACCTTTTTATGTTGATCCCAACAATAAAAGGAATTCCTTGATATAGTAAACAAATGTAAATGATGTACCTGAGAATGAAGACAGTTTAGGACAAGATAGATTGTTTGTAGATATGAGAAGAATAAGAATGAGAAGTCGAAGTGGTGCAGTGCTGCTGAGTGATCTTCTTGTCTACAGTGTAATGGCCTCATACATCAGCGTGTGTTATTGCTGCTGCTGGCCTGCAGTCAGCATCAACTCACATTGGAGGCTGCAGTGCACACAACCACTGAAAACATCCTACAAAATACAACTTGCCCAAAAATGTATGCCCAAATATCATAAGCTGTAAAAGTACACAAATTAAAGTTAAAGTTAAAGTACCAATATTAATAGTGGTGCACACAGTCAACATGGACCCTCACGTTACTGATTATTATTAGTATCATTATTATTACTATTATTAATATTACTATTATTATTAATATTATTACTATTTTTATTATTGCTATTATTATTATTATTACTATTATTACTATTATTATTACTATGACTACTACTACTATTATTAATATTACTATTGTTATTATTATGGATATTATTACTATATTATTACTATTACAATTATTATTATTAATATTATTATTAATATTATTAATATTACCATTATTATTATTATTACTATTTTTACTATTATTATTATGACTATTATTATTATTACTTTTATTATTGCTATTATTACTGTTATTATTATTACTATTATTATTATTATTACTATTTTTTCTGTTACTATTATTATTATGACTATTATTACTATTATTAATATTATTACTATTATTATTATAACTGTTATTATAATTACTATTATTATTATTAGTAGTATTAATAGTAGTAGTATTACCATTATTATTATTATAACTATTATTATTATTATGACTATTATTATTACTATTATTATTAAAACTATTATTATTATTGTTACTATTATTATTGCTATTATTAGACAATGGATGGATGGATGGAACTATTATTATTACTATTACAATTATTATTATTACTATTATTATTATTATTATGATGGCTATTAATTTTATTATTATTATTACTATTATTATTATTATTATTATTATTATTATTATTATTATTATTATTATTATTATACCTCTTATTATTAATACTATTATTATTAGTAGTAGTATTATTATTACTATTATTATTATAAATATTAGAACTATTATTAATATTACTATTATTATTATTATTATTATTACTATTATTACTATAATTATTATTATTACTATTATTATTATTATCATCACTATTATTATTATAACTATTACTATTGTTATTATTATTATTATGTGTCACATATGTTTAAAGGCCTACTGAAATGAATTTTTTTTATTTAAACGGGGATAGCAGATCCATTCTATGTGTCATACTTGATCATTTCGCGATATTGCCATATTTTTGCTGAAAGGATTTAGTAGAGATCATCGACGATAAAGTTCGCAACTTTTGGTTGCTGATTAAAAAAAAGCCTTGCCTGTACCGGAAGTAGCGTGACGTCACAAGTTGAACGTCTCCTCACATTTTCCCATTGTTCACACCAGCAGCGAGAGCGATTCGGACCGAGAAAGCGACGATTACCCCATTAATTTGAGCGAGGATGAAAGATTCGTGGATGAAAAACGTGAGAGTGAAGGACTAGAGTGCAGTGCAGGATGTATCTTTTTTCGCTCTGACCGTAACTTAGGTACAAGGGCTCATTGGATTCCACACTCTCTCCTTTTTCTATTGTGGATCACGGATTTGTATTTTAAACCACCTCGGATACTATATCCTCTTGAAAATGAGAGTCGAGAACGCGAAATGGACATTCACAGTGACTTTTATCTCCACGACAATACATCAGCGAAGCACTTTAGCTACGGAGCTAACGTGATAGCATCGTACTTAACTGCAGATAGAAACAAAAGAAATAAGCCCCTGACTGGAAGGATAGACAGAATATCAACAATACTACCAAACTCTGGACCTGTAACCACACGGTTAATACTGTACTGCCTGACGAAGCCTAGCAATGCTGTTGCTAACGACGCCATTGAAGCTAACTTACCTACGGGACCTCGATAGAGCTATGCTAAAAACATTAACTCTCCACCTACGCCAGCTCCCATCTGCTCATCAACACCCGTGCTCACCTGCGTTCCAGCGATCGACGGAGCGACGAAGGACTTCACTCGATCATCGATGCGGTCGGCGGCTAGCGTCGGATAGCTATCCAAGCTGCTATAGCTGCTATCCAAGTCAAAGTCCTCCTGGTTGTGTTGCTGTAGCCAGACGCTAATACACCGATCGCACCTACAGCTTTCTTCTTTGCAGTCTCCATTGTTCATTAAACAAATTGCAAAAGATTCACCAACACAGATGTCCAGAATACTGTGGAATTTAGCGATGAAAAAAGACGATTTAAGCTGGCGACCGACCTATTCCAAAATGTCTGATTCAACTATTGATGTCACGTGCATACGTCATCATACATAGACGTTTGTTTTCAACCGGAAGTTTCCCGGGAAATTTAAAATTGTACTTTATAAGTTAACCCGGCCGTATTGGCATGTGTTGCAATGTTAAGATTTCATCATTGTTATATAAACTATCAGACTGCGTGGTCGGTAGTAGTGGGTCTCAGTAGGCCTTTAAACCACCATCTGCTTGAGTTTTCTCACTTGGCCCCGATGCGAGTTGACTGAAAAGTGCTGCTGCTCTGTGATTGGTGTGAAATAGAACGTGTGGTCAGCAGTGGTGTTGAGCAGACATGTTAAAATTAAAGTGGACACCAATGCTTCTTATTGCGTAAGAAGATACGTTTTTACATGTTCTGGTTGAAGGTTTGAGTCCTGACTGTGATATGATAGTCACCTGACTGATGTCATGAAGTCACTTCCTGGGGCCACATTTAGTCATCAATTGTAGATGGAAACATCTCAATGTCTCCACGCATGCTTTGGCCAGGCGTATCCATGGCGACTTTCTTATAATAAGTAGGATTGTTATTATCCTGCATTTTCCTTTTTCTTTGCCCCAAGCATGCTAACAGGCTAGCAACGCACACACATCCACTCCTGCACTGTTAGCAGAGGACATGTTGGCAATATTCTGACTCCTCGTCTTCTCTGACAGGAGGACTCTCACAACGGACTTGAAGGAAA
>NC_084570.2:32864160-33096660 GCF_033978685.3 Nerophis lumbriciformis
CAAAGTTCGTACATCCACATGCCCTTTCACTGTACAAACATACATATACACATACTGTACATTTCCATTCACTGTACAAACATACATATACACATACTTTACATATACATTCACTGTACAAACATACATATACACATACTTTACATATACATTCACTGTACAAACATACATATACACATACTGTACATATACATTCACTGTACAAACATACATATACACATACTGTACATATACATTCATTGTACAAACATACATAAACACATTCTGTACATATACAAGTACATATACATACATACACTCATGCACATAATCACGTTTCATCAAACATATATTAACGTTGTTGCTCTAGGGGAAACTGGGTAACACATGGCACACTGACAAAGCTTAACCTATTGTTACTATAACAATCTACAAGGTTAATATAGGTTGCTTCTCTTTCTTCCCCTCCATTCTTCTGCATTCTTTTGTATCTCTAGTTATCATTATGTATATGTATTGTTGCATTTGAACAACTATATTGTTGATAATTGAGGTAAACTATTGGTATTTATTATCAATAGCGCTATTTTTTATGGTATTTGTATTGATCCATTTGTAGTATAATAATGCTCATTGTCACTTCTGTATTATTATTTATTTCGCTAACTATTTCTTTGCTATCACTTGTACCATCATACAAACCGCGTTTCCACATGAGTTGGGAAATTGTGTTAGATGTAAATGAAAACGGAATACAATGATTTGCAAATCATTTTCAACCAATATTCAGTTGAATATGCTACAATGACAACATATTTGATGTTCAAACTGATAAACATTTTTTTTGTTGCAAATAATCATTAACTTTAGAATTTGATGCCAGCAACACGTGACAAAGAAGCTGGGAAAGGTAGCAATAAATACTGATAAAGTTGAGGAATGCTCATCAAACACTTATTTGGAACATCCCACAGGTGTGCAGGCTAATTGGGAACAGGTGGGTGCCATGATTGGGTATAAAAACAGCTTGCCAAAAAATGCTCAGTCTTTCACAAGAAAGGATGGGGCGAGGTACGGTACACCCCTTTGTCAAGTTTAAGAACAACGTTTCTCAAAGTGCAATTGCAAGAAATTTAGGGATTTCAACATCTACGGTCCATAATATCATCAAAAGGTTCAGAGAATCTGGAGAAATCACTCCACGTAAGCGGCATGGCCGGAAACCATCATTGACACGTGACCGTCGATCCTTCAGACGGCACTGTATCAAAAACCGACATCAATCTCTAAAGGATATCACCACATGGGCTCAGGAACACTTCAGAAAATCACTGTCACTAAATACAGTTCGTCGCTACATCTGTAAGTGCAAATTAAAGCTCTACTATGCAAAGCGAAAGCCATTCATCAAAAACATCCAGAAACGCCGCCGGCTTCTCTGGGCCCGAGATCATCTAAGATGGACTCATGCAAAGTGGAAAAGTGTTCTGTGGTCTGACGTGTCCACATTTCAAATTGTTTTTGGAAATATTCGACATCGTGTCATCCGGACCAAAGGGGAAGCGAACCATCCAGACTGTTATCGACGCAAAGTTCAAAAGCCAGCATCTGTGATGGTATGGGGGTGCATTAGTGCCCAAGGCATGGGTAACTTACACATCTGTGAAGGCACCATTAATGCTGAAAGGTACATACAGGTTTTGGAACAACATATGCTGCCATCTAAGCGCCGTCTTTTTCATGGACGCTGCTGCTTATTTCAGCAAGACAATGCCAAGCCACATTCAGCACGTGTTACAACAGCGTGGCTTCGTAAAAAAAGAGTGCGAGTACTTTCCTGGCTCGCCTGCAGTCCAAACCTGTCTCCCATCGAAAATATGTGGCGCATTATCCATCCATCCATCCATTTTCTACGGCTTTTTCCCTTCGAGGCGCGGGGGCGCTGGAGCCTATCTCAGCTAAAATCAGGCGGAAGGCGGTGTACACCCTGGACAAGTCGCCACCTCATCGCAGGGCCGATGTGGCGCATTATGAAGCGTAAAATACGACAGCGGAAACCCCGGACTGTTGAACGAATGAAGCTCTACATAAAACAAGAATGGGAAAGAATTCCACTTTCAAAGCTTCAACAATTAGTTTCCTCAGTTCCCAATCGTTTATTGAGTGTTGTTAAAGGAAAAGGTGATGTAACACAGTGGTTAACATGCCCTTTCCCAACTACTTTGGCATGTGTTGTAGCCATGAAATTCTAAGTTAATTATTATTTGATAAAAAAAATAAAGTTTATGAGTTTGAACATCAAATATCTTGTCTTTGTAGTGCATTCATTTGAATATGGGTTGAAAAGGATTTGCAAATCATTGTATTCCGTTTATATTTACATCTAACCCAATTTCCCAACTCAAATGGAAACGGGGTTTGTATTTGTACATATCATATTTGCTGATGTTGCTCTATTGTTGTTGTGTTTGCTGTTGTTGTTTTTGTCTCTTTGTCTAATCCCCCCTTGTCCCCACAATTTCCCCCTATGTCTTCCTTTTTTTCTCTTTCCATCCCCTCCTGCTCCGGCCCGGCTGCATCAAATGATAATATGAATACATTTAATTGTTATATGTGGACAAGGGGGAAGGAGACGGCACAACAACAGGAGGTGTAGCTCAACAGGTTTTATTTGAGCTTTTGATGTATACCTGGGGTGTGTATGCTACTATGTGTGTGGATGTAATACTATGTGTGGAGATTAACACAATGTGAATTACCGAGGGTTTGTTGAAGGTGCGTGTTGGTTGTGGCAGCATCCAAGTCCAGAGGGGGAAGATCCAAAAGGGGTTCGTGATCCGAGCAAGGTCCGTTTGGCAGGAGAGAGGCGTCAGGGGTCCAAATCCGGGTGTGAGGGTCGAGAATCGGGGAAGGCTCCACAGTGGAAGCGCAAAGGCAACGACTGAGACACGGAGGCTGTGGAAACAGGAGATGACAAAGACAAGATCAGGGCCAGGCATGAGAAAGACAAAAATGAGCAAAAGAGAAAGCACAGGAGGGAAGCCAGAGACGTAAGAGCTTACTGAAAACAGGGCTACGTTCTGGCGACGAGAAGTCAGCGGCGAGTCTCTTTATCCTGTCGCCTCACATTAGTCCCAGGTGTGCGCGGTCTGCGCAACGAGAGCGGAGGCGTGTCCTGCTTGGGTCGCAGCGGAGCCTCTAGGTGCTGCCGCAGCGGAGGAAGAGACAGACAGCGCGAGTGCCGTAACATTAATAAAGTCAAATACAAATAAGGCAACAAGAGAAGTATCCTACTTTTCTCTTTTGTAAAGTAAATCTGAACAGCCGATATGGGCATCTACATCAACTATATGATTTGCCTGAGAAGCTGGACAGGACAAAAAAAAAAAAAAGGAGGTGGGAGGGACTTATCCCCAGGTGCATCTCTTTGGAGGTGGGAGGGGCCTATCCCCAGATGTTTGTCTTTGAAGGTGGGAGGGGCCAATCCCCAGATGCTTGTCTTTGAAGGTGGGAGGGGCCTATCCCCAGATGTTTTTGGTGGTGGGAGTGGCCTATCCCCTGGTGCATGTCCTTGGAGGTGGGAGGGGCCTATCCCCAGGTGCATGTCTTTGGAAGTGGGAGGGGGCCTATCCCCAGATGTCTTTAAAAGTGGGAGTGGCCAATCCCCAGGTGCATGTCTTTGGAGGTGGGAGGGGCTTATCCCCAGGTGCATGTCTTTGGAGGTGGGAGGGCCTCTCCCCAGATGCATAACTTTGAAGGTGGGAGGGGCCTACCCCCACTAGTATTTGGAGGTAGGAGGGGCCTAACCCGAGGTGCATGTCTTTTGAGGTGGGAGGGGCCTATTCCCAGATGTCTTTGGAGGTGGAAGTGGCCTTCCCCAGGTGCATGTACTTGGAGATGGTAGGGGCCTATCCCCAGGTGCAATGTCTTTGCTGGAGCCACGGTGAGGTGGAAGGGACCTATCCCCAGATGCATGTATTTGGAGGTGGGAGGAGCCTATCCCCAGATGTCTTTGGAGGTGGGAGTGGCCTATCCCCAGGTGCAATGCCTTGGAGGTGGGAGGGGCCTATCCCCAGGTGCATGTCTTTGGAGGTGGGAGGGGCCTATCCCCAGGTGCATGTCTTGGAGGTGGGAGGGGCCTATCCCCAGGTGCATGTCTTTGCAGGGGGGAGGAGCCTATCCCCAGGTGCATGTCTTTGGAGGTGGCAGGGGCCTATCCCCAGATGCTTGTCTTTGGAGGTGGGAGGGGCCTATCCCCAGATGTTATTGGAGGTGGGAGGGGCCTATCCCCAGATGCTTGTCTTTGGAGGTGGGAGCGGCCTATCCCCAGGTGCATGTCTTGGAGGTGGGAGGGGCCTATCCCCAGATGTCTTTGGAGGTAGGAGGGGCCTAACTTCAGGTGCATGTCCTTGGAGGTGGGAGGTACCTATCCCCAGATGTCTTTGGAGGTGGGAGGGGCCTATCCCCAGATGTCTTTGGAGGTGGGAGGGGCTTTACTCCAGGTGCATGTCTTTGGAGGTGGGAGGGGCCAATCCCCCCAAAAATGTCTTCGGAGGTGGGAGGGGCCTATCCCCAGATGTCTTTGGAGGTGGGAGGAAGCTGTAGTATGTTAATAATATATATTCTAAATGATATATATTTTAAATGAAAATAATTTATGTAATAATATATAATCTAAATAAAAAAACGGCTCAAACAAAAACTAATTGCTGTAACGTATCAATTTAATTAGTTTTAATCAGCCCCTTAAATCAAGCAGCAGGCAGCTATACAATTATGAAAGGATGTTGCTGATTATTAACATTGTTTCCTTTCTGACAAATATGTTGAGACACGCACGCATGACGGAGAATTCTCTGTCAACCATCTGTCTTTGCTGCGCCAGCATCGAGTGTGTGTCAGTTGGCACAAACCTGCTAAATAAAAGGCTAAATAGCGCTCACAAAATGCTGATGAAAGTTGATAAGTCACTTTGCGTGTGCTAAATAATGATGTTGTGGGCGTTTTGCAAATGGCATATTCATGACGGGAGAGACGCAACATGGATTGCACGCCTCATTCTGCTGATAACAGACGTTTAGCAGGTCAGCTTTGTCAAGTTTGCACGTGTTTTAGCACATGCAAACTTTTAGTAAATCATGCCCCTGTGTTTTTGGTAGCATCACAGTCAGCCATGTTTGTTTGTTGTTTTGAAAAATGATCAATGCTACTAGAAGATTAGGTGTGTTGTCAGGAACAACTGGAGGTGTCAGTTGATAATCCCCAGTTGGGATATTTACCACTTTCCAGTGGTCTTGAATGCAGGATTACGTTTGCACACTTTCCTGCCTCCTATGGATGCTAGCCGCCAACGTAGGTGTACGGAAACAGGAAGTGATCTGGTCCTCTTGTCGCACGCACACTACACACGTGTGTGTTTGTGTGTGTGTGTGTGTGTGTGTGTGTGTGTGTGTGTGTGTGTGTGTGTGTGTGTGTGTGTGTGTGTGTGTGTGTGTGTGTGTGTGGGCATGCTCTGGCCTTTTTCCTCCTCTTCTCCCACGCCCTCCATCGCTGCTGCAGCATTAGCATGCAAGCAGTGCTGCACCCCATTGCTCACTTCAAACACAGCATTACTACTCTCCTACCACCACACACACACACACACACACACACACACACAAAGAGGCCACAATGAAGACAATCCATCTTTTCTGACTTTGGCAAGACGTGGCTCCAGCAAATAGTCACCTCCCAGTGAATGGCCGCCATCCAAAACACTTGATTCTACTCTAAAAATCATACATTTAACTTTTTTAGTGATCTCACCGTATTTTTGGGGACTACCGGACGCTAGTTTTTTCATATGCTTTGAATCCTGCGGTCTATAAAACGGCGCAGCTAATTTATAGAGTTTGTATTTGTATTTGTATGCAACATTTCCAGAGACACTGAAAAGGTGCGGTATTGTTTGTTACGGCGCCATCGTTTGAGCAAGTTCACTCACTGCAGGTTGAAAATGTACTTCCTGTTTCATGCCTTGAACCGTAAATATAACCGCCCATAGCGTTTCTGCTCACACGGATTCTTCAAT
This sequence comes from Nerophis lumbriciformis, assembly GCF_033978685.3. Taxonomy (NCBI): domain Eukaryota; kingdom Metazoa; phylum Chordata; class Actinopteri; order Syngnathiformes; family Syngnathidae; genus Nerophis; species Nerophis lumbriciformis. The sequence goes on from NC_084570.2 coordinate 32,870,210, forward strand.
CATCACTCCAAGCAACATTTGAATGTTTTACAATACAACTAAAACTATTTTTACTCACTAAACTGTTCCATGTGTGATGTCTGTAGTGTTTTCATGCATATGTGTACGTGCTATCATAATGTAATAGTATTAGCTTGTATGCTAACAGGTTTAAAAGTGTCTGTTAGTATTATTAATGTGACGATCTGTCACTTCATTTCGGTTTGTTTCCATGTTTTTGTATTTACTTCCTGTCAGTGCTCTTATTTTGTTATACTTCCTGTTTGTTCCGCTGAGCACTGTTTTCTCCTCACCTGCCGTTGATTGGCAGCCTGTCCACACCTGCTGCCAATCAGCATATGTCTATTTATGTTTTCCCTCGAGCACTCCTCAGTGCTCGACGATAGACTATGTTAGGAACTGTTGTATGCAAGACTGCTACATTTCTCTGTTGTTTTATTATTAAAATCATCTTACCTGCTCATCCTCCTCCTGGTTCTTGCATCTTGGGGTCACACAAACGGCAGCCATGCGAGTTCCTCACAGTATAGTCGAGCCAGAAGATTGTGTCCTCGCGAGAACCCCTGTCGGCGATGCACAGCCGACCTTCTGGACCGCACAATTTTTGGAGGACTTAAAAGCCAGGTTTGTGCGGTCCCAGCCCACAGCAGGCTCGGACCTTCCCTCTCCGCCTCGACCGCCGGTTCCGGCTCTTCGACCGGCGAGGCCACCGCCGCCTTCGCTCCTCCCGGCTCGGCCGCTGGTTCCGGCTCTCCGACCGGCTAGGCCACCGCCGCCTTCGCTCTTCCCAGCTCGGCCGCCGGTTCCGGATCTCCGACCGGCGCGGCCACTGCCGCCATCTTCCCCGTCGCCTGCTGTGCATCCTGTCCCGGCTCCACGGCAACCGCCTGTGCCAGCGCGTCGACCACCGGTTCCCACACCGCGTCGCACGCCAGTCGCAGCCCCGTGTCTTACGCCGGTCGCGGCGCCACGACGACCAACACCGACTGAGTGCCCAGCACCCGTTCCTGCTCCAAGGCAGCTTCCAGCAGCTGCACCACGGCTGCTATCCCTTCCAGCACCCGCTCATCCTGCCAGTCCGGCGAAGGCTCCAGTGGAGCCCACCGTGATGTCATTCCTGGCCTCCTGCTGGGACTCGGCGAGGGACGTATCGTTTCCCTCCTCCTGGCCCCCTTCCGCCCGTCCCTGGTTTTCGCACCGGGGGACATAAAAAACCTAGAACTCCTTCTCCCAGTGGTGGACGGCGTCTGGCATCCGCCTAGTGGAGGGGGGGCTACTACCAGCAGCAGTGCACCCAAGCACACGCCGCTGTCATCCCCGCCATCGTCTCCTCCCACGTAGACATCATCGTCTCTTTCCACGGCGCCGCCACCTTCATCTTCTCTGGCGCGCCTTCGCACTGCGCGGACATCTTCTGCGTCACCGGTGGGACTCCGCATGACACCGCCATCTTCCTGGTCGGCAGCGGATCCACCCACAACCACATCGTCTCTGGCGGGCTTTCGCAAGGCGCCGCCATCTTCATGGTCATCATCATCGTCGCCACCGGCTGCGCAACCTCCTCCTCATCCGCCAAAGATGCGGCGGTGTTATGGACTTCATCCGCGCTGTCGGCAGCGATCTGCAGAACCTGCGTGTGGACCTTCGCAGCTGTTGGTGCTCAGGTACCACGCGCTTCCGCCTCCTTGTCGGCCACTAATGTGGCCCTTCCGTGGTCGCCCGCCTCGCCAGTTCCAGCGGCGTTCAACGCGTCGCCGCCACCTGACTTTCCCTCGCTGGCTGCGGGGACACTTGGCCTGGCGACCCTCCGCCATGTCCTCCCTCCACCCTCCCGTAATTTTTGGACTTATTTCCGTTCTTGTTTCCAGGGAACATCTGGAATCTGTTCCTTGAGGGGGGGGTCCTGTGACGATCTGTCACTTCATTTCGGTTTGTTTCCATGTTTTTGTATTTACTTCCTGTCAGTGCTCTTATTTTGTTATACTTCCTGTTTGTTCCGCTGAGCACTGTTTTCTCCTCACCTGCCGTTGATTGGCAGCCTGTCCACACCTGCTGCCAATCAGCATATGTCTATTTATGTTTTCCGTGCTCGACGATAGACTATGTTAGGAACTGTTGTATGCAACACTGCTACATTTCTCTGTTGTTTTATTATTAAAATCATCTTACCTGCTCATCCTCCTCCTGGTTCTTGCATCTTGGGGTCACACAAACGGCAGCCATGCGAGTTCCTCACAATTAACTTACAAACCCCGTTTCCATATGAGTTGGGAAATTGTGTTAGATGTAAATATAAACGGAAAACAGTGATTTGCAAATCATTTTCAACCCATATTCAGTTGAATATGCTACAAAGACAACATATTTGATGTTCAAACTGATAAACATTTTTTTTTTGCAAATAATCATTAACTTTAGAATTTGATGCCAGCAACACGTGACAAAGAAGTTGGGAAAGGTGGCAATAAACACTGATAAAGTTGATGAATGCTCATCAAACACTTATTTGGAACATCCCACAGGTGAACAGGCAAATTGGGAACAGGTGGGTGCCATGATTGGGTACAAAAGTAGATTCCATGAAATGCTCAGTCATTCACAAACAAGGATGGGGCGAGAGTCACCACTTTGTCAACAAATGCGTGAGCAAATTGTTGAACAGTTTAAGAAAAACCTTTCTCAACCAGCTATTGCAAGGAATTTAGGGATTTCACCATCTATGGTCCGTAATATCATCAAAGGGTTCAGAGAATCTGGAGAAATCACTGCACGTAAGCAGCTAAGCCTGTGACCTTCGATCCCTCAGACTGTACTGCATCAACAAGCGACATCAGTGTGTAAAGGATATCACCACATGGGCTCAGGAACACTTCAGAAACCCACTGTCAGTAACTACAGTTGGTCGCTACATCTGTAAGTGCGAGTTAAAACTCTCCGATGCAAGGCGAAAACCGTTTATCAACAACACCCAGAAACGCCGTCGGCTTTGCTGGGCCTGAGCTCATCTAAGATGGACTGATACAAAGTGAAAATGTGTTCTGTGGTCTGACGAGTCCACATTTCAAATTGTTTTTGGAAACTGTGGACGTCGTGTCCTCCTGACCAAAGAGGAAAGGAACCATCCGGATTGTTATAGGCTCAAAGTTGAAAAGCCAGCATCTGTGATGGTATGGGGGTGTATTAGTGCCCAAGACATGGGTAACTTACACATCTGTGAAGGTGCCATTAAGGCTGAAAGGTACATGCAGGTTTTGGAGCAACATATGTTGCCATCCAAGCAACGTTACCATGGACGCCCCTGCTTATTTCAGCAAGACAATGCCAAGCCACGTGTTACATCAACGTGGCTTCATAGTAAAAGAGTGCGGGTACTAGACTGGCCTGCCTGTTGTCCAGACCTGTCTCCCATTGAAAATGTGTGGCGCATTATGAAGCCTAAATTACCACAATGGAGACCCCCGGACTGTTGAACAACTTAAGCTGTACATCAAGCAAGAATGGGAAAGAATTCCACCTGAGAAGCTTAAAAAATGTGTCTACTGAGTTCCCAAATGTTTACTGGGTGTTGTTAAAAGGAAAGGCCATGTAAATCAGTGGTACTTTGGCACGTGTTGCAGCTATGAAATTCTAAGTTAATTATTATTTGCAAAAGAAAAATACAGTTTATGAGTTTGAACACCAAATATCTTGTCTTTGTAGTGCATTCAATTGAATATGGGTTGAAAAGGGTTTGCAAATCATTGTACTCCGTTTATATTTACATCTAACACAATTTCCCAAATCATATGGAAACGGGGTTTGTACAATGGCATTCTTTTTGTATTATTTCAGTTTTGTAAATTCGGTTAATACACGACTATTTAACTCTCTAATCAGTTTATTCTCTAAATATTTGTCAAAACACATCAGCTCGAATGAAAATGTGCAAAACAAATCAAATTTTTCTTAAAAGGGAGAAAATAAAAAACATGTATTTCTATTTCTCCAAGCAACGTTTGTAAGTTTTACAATATACCTAAAACAATTCATACTTACTAAACCGTCCCATGTGTGATGTCTGTCGGAGTGTTTTCCTGCATATTTGTACGTGTTATCGTCATGTAATCAAGCTGGCGTCGTTAGCATTAGCTAATATGCTAACAGGTTTACAAGTGTCTGTTAGTATTATTAACTTACAATGGCATTCTTTTTGTATTGTTTCAGTCTCGGAAATTTGGTTAATACACGACTATTTTACTCTCAAATCAGTTTATTCTCTAAATATTTGTCAAAACACATCAGCTAGAATGAAACTGTTGTGCAAAAAAAATCTAATTTTTCTTAAAAAGGAGAAAATATGTATGTATGTATATATATGTGTATGTGTACATATGTGTATGTATATGTATATATGTGTATGTGTGGGTATGTATACATGTATGTGTGTATGTGTATGTATATATGTATGTATGTATGTATATTTCTGGGGGTACGCTCTGGGCCTGCCTGTCAGACGGGGGTCGACGCCTCAGGCTACTGCATCCGAACTGCGTGTCTGGAGCTCCTGGGTCCCGCTGTCCATCCCTTCCGGGTGCCCGTCTTGGTTGGGGCCTGTTGGGCCTAGTCCCTGCGTCTATTGTGGTAGCTTGGTGCTGCAAGGTATTCCGAGGTGCTGCGAGTCGGCCAGTTGCTGGGGTAGTGACCTTGTTTGTCAACATGTCTGTGATCTTCTTTTAATTCTTTTTTTTAATTTATTTTATTTTTTTAAATTTTTAAAAAATATATTTTATTAATATTATTTTTTAATTTTTCCCCTCCCTCAGGGGGGGGGCTCGGCGGGGCGGTTGCTGGTTGTTCCATCTCCATCGTTGGGGTCCCTGCGGGTGGGGTGGGTGGTTCCCGTGGCCCTGTGCCTGGGTGGTCCTGCGGCGGCCGATTTGGGTGGGGTGGCCGGGGGCTGGCCTCGCCGCGCTCTCCGGGGGTGGGGGGTGGGCTCGTGGGGGCCCGGTTGCCGGTGGGGCGGGGGCGGTCTTCCCGTCCGGTTGCGGGGAGTCTCTGGGTCCCTCGGGCGGGGCGTCTCGCCTTTCTGCCCGTGTGGGGTGTGGTCTCTCGCTGGCTTGGGGTCTGGCTGTCCCCTGCTTTTCTCGTGCCCTGTCCTCTGCCGGGTGCGTCTGTCTGCGGCCTGCTGCTGGCCCTTGTGGGCGGTACGGTGGGCCGGGCTTTTGGGTTCCTGTCGCTGGCCGGCTTGGCTGCGTGGGGGCGGTGGTCCCTGGTTCCCTGGGCACCACGCCTCCTGTTTGTGGGTTGGGCTCTCGGGGGTGATGGGGCCGTGCTCTGGCTCCCACGCACTCTGGGAGTCGAATGTATTGTACATGCAAATTCACATATGCTCACATACGTACATAGGTACCTACGCTCCCACATACATACACAAATACAGTACATATTTACCTACCTAATGTTCGTACATCCACACGCACATTCAATATACAAACATACACATACACATACTGTACATATACATTCACTGTACAAACACATATACACATTCTGTACATATACATTCATTGTACAAACACATATACACATTCTGTACATATACAAGTACATATGCATACTTACACTCATGCGCATAATCACGTTTCATCAAACATATATTAACGTTGTTGCCCTAGGGTAAACTGGGTGTAACACATGGCACACTGACAAAGCTTAACCTATTGTGACTATAACAATCTACAAGGTTAATGTAGGTTGCTTCTCTTTCTCCCCCTCCATTTTTCTGCATTCTTTCGTATCTCAAGTTATCATTACGTATATGTATTGTTGCATTTAAACAACTGTATTGTTGATAATAAAGGTAAATTATTGGTATTGTTCATTATCAATAGCGCTATTTCTATTGGTATTTGTATTGATCCATTTGTAGTGTAATAATGCTCATTGTCATTTCTGTATTATTTTTTATTTTTCGCTAACTGCTTATTTGCTATTACTTTTACCATCATATTTGTACATGTCATATTTGCTGATGTTGCTCTATTGTTGTTGTTGTTGTTGTTTGCTGTTGTTGTTTTTGTCTCTCTGTCTAATCCCCCTCTTGTCCCCACAATTTCCCCCTCTGTCTTCTTTTTTTTTCTCTTTCTATCCCCTCCTGCTCCGGCCCGGCTGCACTAAATGATAATATAAATACATTTAATAAAGTCAAATACAAATAAGGCAACAAGAGAAGTATCCTACACTTCTCTTTTGTAAAGTAAATCTGAACAGCCGACATGGGCATCTACATCAACTATATGATTTGCCTGAGAAGCTGGACAGGACACAAAAAAAAAAAAAAAAGAAAAAAAAGGAGAAAATAACAACATGTATTTCTATTTCTCCAAGCAACGTTTGTAAGTTTTACAGTATAACTAAAACAATTCATACTTACTGAACCGTCCCATGTGTGATGTCTGTCGGAGTGTTTTCCTGCATATTTGTACGTGCTATCGTTATGTAATCAAACTAGCGTCATTAGCATTAGCTAATACGCTAACAGGTTTACAAGTGTCTACTAGCATTATTAACTTACAACGGCATTCCTTGTGTATTGCTTCGGTTTCGTAAATTTGGTCAATACACGACTATTTCACTCTCAAATCAGTTTATTCTCTAAATATTTGTCAAAACACATCAGCTAGAATGAAAATGTTGTGCAAAAAAAATCTATTTTTTTGGAAGGGAGAAAATTAAAACATGTATTTCTATTTCTCCAAGCAATGTTTGTAAGTTTTATAATATACCTAAAACAATTCATACTTACTAAACCGTCCCATGTGTGATGTGTGTTGGAGTGTTTTTCTGCGTATTTGTACGTGCTATCGTCATGTAATCAAGCTAGCATTGTTAGCATTAGCTAATACACTAAGAGGTTTACAAGTGTCTGTTCGTATTATTAACTTACAATGGCATTCTTTTTATATGGTTTCAGTTTCGTAAATTCACCAAAACATCACTGTGGAGTTATTGAGTCTGTTTAGCCGATTGGAGAGCTAGCTTGTGCCGTTAGCGGGTCTGTGACAATGACTTCTGTTTTGTGTGATCATCCGCTTTACTGCCGTGTTACAGACACCATTTGGAAACGAATGAGGTATGTAAATGTAATGGAGTTAAAAATGCACTTTATTAATATTTCTGAATGTTTTCATTTGGTTGTTTAAGTATTCCGTTTGTGTGAATTTAATCTCAAAGACTTCTTTATTTTTGTTTATTGACTGTTATTATATTTGACTACTTCCTGTCATTGCATGCCCTGTCAGGCGTCCGTAGTTCCCTCTAGCTTCTGTAGCTCCTTCCCTTCCGCCTGCAATGCTTAGGTCAGTTTTGTCCAAACAGCCGTCGTGCTGTGTGTCCTTTTCTAACAAAAACGAACGGTTTATTTTTGTAATGCTTGCCATATATTGTTTACTTTTATGTACCCTCAAGATATCAAGTGTTTTTGTGTTATTTTAGCCGCTACTTTGAGCGCTACAAGCGTTTATCGAGTGACACTTGTTGGCGCGATTTGTCTGAAGCGGTCCTCTATGATGTCACGTGACCACATTACGTGTCCTATTGGTAAAAACTATTTTTTTTATTTTTGTAGGAAGCAGAGCAGCACAAGGAGTCACAGAGAAGGACTTTATGTGGTTTTTACTTCATTTTCAGGTATGTGTAATACTGTAAATGTGCTTTTATTTAACGCCTTCCCCACGCAGTTCTTGTATTGGCCGCTAGTCAGCAGTTTTCTTTTTGCATCTTATATTGCGTCAATGCTGTATAACACAGGTGTCAAACTCATTTTTATTGATTATTTTTATATTTTTAAGTAGACTGTCGATTTTACAGTAAAAACTTTACATTTACTAAATGTTACTCTAAAATATAGCGTTTCTTTTTTTTTTTTTTTACAACATTTGACAGTAAATGGAAAACGGTATCACTGTTTGTTTTGGGGGGTTTTTACGGAAAAAGCTGGCAGCTTAGTTGCCAGAATTTTTGTGTTAAATTGACATTGGTTTTTTACAACATGATATTGTTCATGGAAAAACAGTAGGAGTAATTTTTTTATTCTGGCAACTTAGCTGCCAGTTTTTCTACCGTAAAAACAAATTTACCGTCTTTCCATTTACAGCAATACACCATTAAAAACAAGATTTTACAGTCAAAAACTGGCAGCTCAGTCGACAGAATTTTAACGCAAAAAACATTAGTAATTTTTTTTAATTTACAGTAATATGCTGTAAAAACACTGTAAAATGTATTGTCATTTTTATGAATTTGATGGGTAGTTTGGGGTAAAGTTAAGTATTTTTACTTAGACAAAAACATGTTTGGAAAGTATGATAATATACTGTAATATTTGTTGCAATAATGGATACTATTAAAGTTTAAAAGGTATGCAATTTCAAGCAGTGCATATATTTTTTCTGTCAAAATGAAAAAAATCAATGACATTTAGTGAGAAAATAGGAATTACTTTATTGACACATATCATTCCAGAAGAAATTATGTGGCGGGCCAGATCTGGCCCCCGAGCCTTGAGTTTTGACACGTGTGATGTATAATGATCAAATGTTGTGTATTTCATAAAACAAATTCAAAGTTAACTTTGCTACTTGCAATGCTGAGGAAGAAGTCAGAGAGAAGGAGTTGATGTGGTTTTTACTTCATTTTCAGAATAAAACCTCCTGTGAAGAAGTCCATCGTGTGATCGCCGTTTGCAAACCCATCACCTGTCACATAAACTAGGGTTGTGCAGTATACCGATACTAGTATAGTACCGCGATACTAGTGAATCATTCGGTACTATACCGGCTCTAAAAAGAGGCGGTATAGGCGGGTTTTTTTTAAATGGCATGACTGCGTGTCGTCGCATTGTGACATTGCTGGTTTTACAAGCAGAGGAGCATGTTCGGCAGCGCGCACATACGGAGTACTTACAAGCAGACACAGTGTGTAGACAGAAAAGGGAAAATGGACGCATTTTGTTGTAAAAAGTAAAGATAAAGGTGAAGTTATAACACTGAAGCACCCTCAGGAAGAGGTGCTTTAAGACATGGCTAGCTAGCTAGCGGCTAAAGTCCAACCGCAGTCCGCAGTGTTTTTGCTACTTCTAAATCACTAATCCTTGTCTCCATGGCGACGAATAAAGTAAGTTTCTTACAAGTACCATTATCACTGCAGGTCGAGGAATAGCTAAACATGCTTCACTACACACCGTAGGAGGATACAATAGCTCACCGGCGTCACAATGTAAACAAATGCCATGGGTGGATCTACACCTGACATCCACTGTAATGATACCAAGTACAAGAGCGTATCTAGTCAATACTACTATGATTACACCAATATTTTTTAATTATCACAAATGTTTTATTTATTTATTTTTGTATTCATATTATGTTTATAAACGCAGGAAATTCGTCCCTGGACACATGAGGACTTTGAATATGACCAATGCATGATCCTGTAACTACTTGGTATTGGACGATACCTACATTTGTCATATCATCCAAAACTAATGTAAAGTATCAAAGAAGAGAAGAATGAGTGATTATTACATTTTAACAGAAGTGTAGATAAAACGTGTTAAAAAAGAAAATAAGCAAACAACAGTAAATGAACAAGTAGATTAATAATAAATTTTTACAGTTTGTCCCTCATAATGTAGACAAAATAATAGGAAGATAAATGACACAATATGTTACTGCATACGTCAGCAGACTAATTAGGAGTCTTTGTTTGTTTACTTACTACTAAAAGACAAGTTGTCTAGTATGTTCACTATTTTATTTAAGGACTAAATTACAATAATAAACATATGTTTCATGTACCCTAAGATTTTTTGTTAAAATAAAGGCATAATTACATTTTTTGTGGTCACCTTTATTTAGAAAAATAACGAAAAGTATCGAAATACATTTTGGTACCGAGACAACCTTTCTAACATAAACATTTACAAAATCCTTGGCACTGGTATCTGCGGCTAATATAAGGAATAATATAATTTCTTATAAAATTTGCTCGGCTGGCTCTACCGGAAAAATACGGTAAATAGTTTTGCTATGATGAATAAAATCAAACATAAATTGAATATAGATTAAGTTACTTGAAGTCAGGAGATAGGCCTTCTGAGTAGTAAGACTGCATCACTTCCTTTTACACTTGTATGACAGGAATGTGACTTAAAAGATTGCCTAAAACTGGCAAAGATTGGATTGCAATCTGCATCTGAAAACAACAACATTGTTCCTGATTTAAAACGGATGACGGTTCAACGTTATATCAACGCAAACATAAAAATCGGACTTTTAGTGAACGTGTTGTGTTCTCAGCCTGGTTCCTCCCCACTCTTTCACAAAGAACAACATTTACAACGCATGTCAACCTCCAGTCGACGGTTGCCCTGTGAGACCGGATCAGTCCTTCAGGCGAGGTTTTTGTTTGGATGGGGAGGGGGTCTGCTTTTTCTTGTGCTTTCTCGGCGACCGCCCTAACAGGTAATGATGTCTTAAGGAAGTCTGGCAAGAATGTCAAGTTCTCCAACTGTCACTCGCAAGGTCAAATATTTGGAATGGCTCTTTTACGTCAACAATGAGTACTAATCTGCACAATCGTATAGGATAGTATACTTGGGAAACATTCAAATTTAAACTCTTTTAGCTTTTTTATGTGAATTTAAACACTTTTAGCAGTTTGAATGTCAATTTAAACACTTATAGCGATTTAAGTGTGAATTTAAACACTAATAGCGATTTAAGTGTGAATGTAAACACTTTTAGCTGTTTGAATGTGAATGTAAACACTTTTATCTGTTTGAATGTGAATGTAAACACTTATAGCTGTTTAAGTGTGAATTTAAACACTAATAGCGGTTTAAGTGTGAATGTGAACACTTATAGCTATTTGAATGTGAATTTAAACACTGATTGATTGATTGATTGATTGAGACTTTTATTAGTAGATTGCACAGTGAAGTACATATTCCATACAATTGACCACTAAATGGTAACACCCGAATACGTTTTTCAACTTGTTTAAGTCGGGGTCCACTTAAATTGATTCATGATACAGATATACTGTATACTATTTTCATAATACAGTCATCACACAAGATAATCATCAGAGTATATACATTGAATTATTTACATTATTTACAATCCGGGGTGTGGAGGGGTTAGGTTTGGTTGGTATCAACACTTCAGTCATCAACAATTGCATCATCAGAGAAATGGACATTGGAACAGTGTAGGACTGACTTGGTAGGATATGTACAGCAAGTAGTGGACACAGAGAGAGAGATCAGAAAGTATAAGAAAAAGTGTCTACATTTGATTATTTACATTTGATTATTTACCATCCGAAGAGGTATGATGTGGAATGGAGGGTGTTAGTTTAGGGTTGAAGTTGCCTGGAGGTGTTCTTTTAGTGTGGTTTTGAAGGAGGATAGAGATGCCCTTTCTTTTACACCTGTTTGGAGTGCATTCCATATTGATGTGGCATAGAAAGAGAATGAGTTAAGGCCTTTGTTAGTTCGGAATCTGGGTTTAACGTGGTTAGTGGAGCTCCCCCTGGTGTTGTGGTTATGGCGGTCATTTACGTAAAAGAAGTAGTTTGACATGTACTTCGGTATCAGGGAGGTGTAGCGGATTTTATAGACTAGGCTCAGTGCAAGTTGTTTTACTCTGTCCTCCACCCTGAGCCAGCCCACTTTGGAGAAGTGGGTAGGAGTGAGGTGTGATCTGGGGTGGAGGTCTAGAAGTAATCTGACTAGCTTGTTCTGGGATGTTTGGAGTCTAGATTTGAGGGTTTTGGAGGTGCTAGGGTACCAGGAGGTGCATGCGTAATCGAAAAAGGGTTGAACGAGAGTTCCCGCCAAAATCTTCATGGTGCTTTTGTTCAGGCCCGGCCCTAATCAATCTGGCGCCCTAGGCAAGATTTTAGGTGGCGCCCCCCCACATCGGCAGTGAAGTGTATATACTCACAAGAACCCGAATAGCTTTGTCTTTGACCTTTTTATTTTTACTTACAACTATACCTAATATATAAAGGGGTGGAAAAGTGACTATTACCTGCAGGGCAAACATTAGCTAACCAGAAGGCAATAACAATGTAAACAAAAACACCTGCTTAAAAGATCTAATACAAATGTCCCTGAGGAATGTAAGGTGGGAGTACTGTAATTACCTAACGTTACATTATTATTTTCCATAACAATTCAGCCCCCTCCACAATATTAACCCGACGTTAAAACAGAACTAGCTATTTATTGATTAGCAATTGCCGAATCATGTAACATTAGCTTAATGCTAAAAAGCCAGGTTACTATCACATTCTGTAACAGACAAATAATTTCATGTAGGCTAACATTACCTACCTGCTACCTCTGTCTTTTCTCGTTTCTCCTCTTCTTTTCTCTTTTTTCTTCCCTGGGCACCTGACAGTTTTGGCCGTTTTGACATCTTGTGTTGATTTTTTGATGTGGTGGCGTCCAAAAAGAGTCATGATACGGGAAGGGAGGGGGCGCACCGTGCGGGGGGAGGAGGGGGGGCGTAATGTTGTAACAAATAATATTTCTATTAAATAGGCTTTACTTTGCATTGTAATTAACGTGAGATTACTTTTTTGTATTTAGAAATAATAGTAACAACTTTTTTTTTTTTTTTTCCTCCAATATTTGTGGCACTGGCATGGCGCCCCCTGATGGACGGCGCCCTTAGCATTTGCCTATACGGCCTATGCCACGGGCCGGCCCTGCTTTTGTTGACCAGAGAGGAGATTCTATAGAGAAATCTCGTTCGTTGGTTGACCTTTTTGATTACCTTGGTTGCCATTTTATCACAGGAAAGATTAGCCTCTAGAATGGAACCTAGGTAGGTGACCTCATCTTTCCTTGTGATAACAATGTCACCCACTTTTATAGTGAAGTCATTGACTTTCTTAAGGTTGATGTGGGACCCAAATAGGATGGATTCCGTTTTACCCAAGTGTATGGATAGCTTGTTGTCAGTGAGCCAGGTGCAAGTTCTACAGAGTTCAGAACTGAGGATTTTCTCCACCTGTAACTTGTCCTTGCTGGATACCAGCAGGGCCGAGTCATCCGCAAACAAAAACAATTCACAGTCGCATGCTGATGACATGTCGTTTATGTATATTAGGAACAGTAAAGGCCCTAATATACTGCCTTGGGGGACTCCACAGCTTACTGAGAGGGGGGGGCACAGTGCCCTTCAACTGTACCACATGTTCCCTCCCCTCCAAGTAAGATTGCATCCAGCTCGATGAGGTTTTATCAAATCCGATTGCTCTGAGCTTATCCAACAGTATAATGTGGTTAACGGTGTCAAAGGCCTTCTGACGGTCCAGCATGACCATGCCGCAGTATTTGCCCGCGTCCACCTCATGTTTGATGTGGTCGGTCAGATAGAGAAGGCATGTGTCAGTGGAGTGGTTCGTTCTGAAGCCAGATTGGAATTTGTACATGAGTTTATTAGTGGCAAGGTAACTATCGACCTGTTCATAAACTATTTTTTCAATTAATTTCGAAATGGAACTGAGAATTGTAACAGGTCGGTAGTTGCCAGGTTCTAATTTGCTTCCTTTTTTTTTAAAGAGGGGAGTTACTCTTGCTATTTTGAAATCTTTTGGTACTTGGCCTTGAGTAATTGAGAGGTTTATTATGTGCGTGATGATTGGGGCAATGGTGGTGGCAGAGTCCCTGAGGAATCTGGAGGGGATATTGTCAAGGCCGGTGGCCTTGTTTGGGTGGAGCGCGCTCAATTTTTTAATCACCTCGTCAGCTGAGATCATTTCTAATTTGAAATCATTGTTGGATACTCCTAGCTTTCTGTAGAAGGCTTTAATGTGTTCTACACCAAAGCGACCAGAGTGATAGGACAGCTTGTTGGCTAGAGTTGTGGCTATGCTGGTGAAAAAGGTGTTAAGTCTGCTTACTACCTCCATTTTGTCTGTAATAGGGAGTCACTGTCCTTGATGTTGATGTTGGTGAGTCTGGTTTTAAGTTTCTGGCTGCAACCAGGAAGCTGGGGAGGATTTTCCAGAGCTCACGTGGCTTATTTGTGTTTTCCTCTATTTTGTCGGTAATGTAATTATTTTTTTAAGGATTTAGTCAGGTTAGTTGTCTTATTTTTTAATTTATTGCATTGCTTTTTGAGTGTTGTAAGGAGTGATTTGAGGTTATTATTGGGTTGTTTATCTACTTCGGTTTTGCACTTTTGGTATTCGGAGTATTTTTTGTCTGTGTCTTTTATCGCAGCTAATAGGTCTGGATTCATCCATGGTTCAGAGCGGGCTTTGATCCTGACTGTTCTAATGGGAGCCATATCATTTAGTATCGCTAGGAACGCTGTTTTGAAGCGATCCCAGGCATCTTCGACCAGGTTGCTCGTGAGCACAGGGGACCAGTCCCACTCACCTAATTTAAGGTTGAAATTATCACTGGAGTATGTTTTAACGGATCTGGATTGAACTGTTATGTGGCCATTGGCTTTGGGTTTAGTTATTTTGCGGGTGCAAAAGGTTAGATAGTGGTCGCTAAGACCACAGATCATGACCCCACTATTTTTTATGTTATGCCGGTCTGATGAGAGAATGAGATCTATGGTTGATTGGGTGGAATCACACACCCTTGTGGGTAGTGTTATTAGTTGGGAGAGGCTGTGCAGATTACAAAGCTTGCTGTAAGATTTGAAGACAGGCGCATCTCTGCTTTGAATATCTGTGTTCAGATCTCCAGTTATAATTTTCTCCACGTTGTCTACACCAGCTAAGCACTCCTCGAGAGCACCATAGAAATCACTCTGATTAGGGGGTCTGTAAACAGTCCCTATCAGTACCGGCTTAGCGTTTGTGAATTTGATTTCTGCCCACACAGATTCAAGGTTATTGTGGTTAAGATCGGTGCGAGTTATGTATTTAATATCTTGGTGAATATACATACAAACACCACCACCATGTTAGCTATTTAAGATTGAATTTAAACACGTTTAGCTAGTAAAGTGTGCATTTGAACACTTATAGCTGTTAAAGTGTGAATTTAAACACTGACAGCTGTTTAAGTGTGAATTTAAACACTTTTAGCTGTTAAAGTGTGAATTTAAACACTTTTAGTTGTTAAAGTGTGAATTTGAACACTTTTAGCTGTTAAAGTGTGAATTTGAAC
Organism: Nerophis lumbriciformis; assembly: GCF_033978685.3. Taxonomy (NCBI): domain Eukaryota; kingdom Metazoa; phylum Chordata; class Actinopteri; order Syngnathiformes; family Syngnathidae; genus Nerophis; species Nerophis lumbriciformis. The sequence continues at coordinate 32,885,394 of NC_084570.2, forward strand.
ACTTTTAGCTGTTAAAGTGTGAATTTGAACACTTATAGCTGTTTCAGTGTGAATTTAAACACTAATAGCTGTTTAAGTGTGAATTAAAACCCTTTTAGCTGTTTGAATGTGAATCTAAACACCAATAGCGGTTTAAGTGGGGATTTAAACACTTATAGCGGTTTAAAGAGTGAATTTAAACATTTATAGCTGTTTAAGTGTGAATTTAAACACTTAGCTGTTAAAGTGTAAATTTAAACACTAATAGCGGTTTAAGTGTGAATGTAAACACTTATAGCTGTTTGAATGTGAATTTAAACACTAAAAGCTGTTTAAAAGTGAATTTAAACACCTATAATTGTTTAAATGTGAATTTAAACACTTTTAGCTGTTAAAATGTGAATTTAAACACTTATAGCTGTTTAAGTGTGAATTTAAACACTTAGCTGTGAATTTAAACACTAATAGCGGTTTAAGTGTGAATGTGAACACTTTTAGCTGTTTGAATGTGAATTTAAACACTGATAGCTGTTTAAGTGTGAATTTAAACACTTAGCTAGTAAAGTGTGCATTTGAACACTTATAGCTGTTAAAGTGTGAATTTAAACACTGACAGCTGTTAAAGTGTGAATTTGAACATTTATAGCTGTTTCAGTATGAATTTAAACACTAATAGCTGTTTAAGTGTGAATTGAAACACTTTTAGCTGTTTGAATGTGAATTTAAACACCAACGGCGGTTTAAGTGGGAATTTAAACAGTTATAGCGGTATAAGTGTGAATTTAATCAGTTACAGCGGTTTTAAGTGTGAATTTAAACATTTATAGCTGTTTAAGTGTGAATTTAAACACTTTTAGCTGTTTGAATGTGAATTTAAACACTAATAGCGGTTTAAGTGGGAATTTAAACAGTTATAGCGGTGTTAGGTGGGAATTTAAACAGTTATAGCGGTTTTAAGTGTGAATTTAAACATTTATAGCGGTTTAAGTGTGAATGTAAAAAAATATGAATATATGAATATGAATGTAAACACTAATAGCTGTTTAAATGTGAATTTAAACACCTATAGTTGTTTAAAGGTGAATTTAACCACTTGTAGCTGTTAAAATGTGAATTTAAACACTAATAGCGGTTTAAGTGTGAATGTGAACACTTATAGCTGTTTGAATGTGAATTTAAACAGCTATAGTTATTTAAATGTGAATGTAACCACTTTTAGCTGTTTAAGTGTGAATTTAAACACTTACAAAGCCTGTCAACCTCCAGTGGATGGTTGCCCTGTGAGACTGGATCAGACCTCAGGCAAGGTTTTTGTTTGGAATGGGAGTGGGGGTGCTTTTCTTGTGTGCCCACTTTCTCAGCGACCGCCCTGACAGCTACGATGTCTTTAGGAAGTCTGGCCAGCTGACGAGGTCAGAAGGAGACTATGATTATCAGGTCGTCCAGGAAGGGTCCGAGCCAAGACTGGAAACCTGGACCAGTTCTAGAACTTTTAAAGAAAAGGTTAGCAAAAATATGTTCAACATTTTTACGGGACTGTTAGAGGCCGCACGGAGGTCAAGTGTTTAGCATGTTAGCATGTTCTTGCTGCATGCGTGTGTTGTCACACAACACGCATGTCACGTTCTCCAACCTTCACTTTCAAGGTCAAATATTTGGAATGACTCTTTTACGTCAACAATGAGTACTAATCTGCACAATCGTATAGGATAGTACTTGGGAAACATTTAAAAACGTTTAGCTTTTTTCATGGGAATTTAAACACTAATAGCGATTTAAATGTGAATTTAACACTAATAGTTATTTAAATGTGAATTTAAACACTAATAGTAGTTAAAATGTGAATTTAAACACTAATAGTTGTTAAAATGTGAATTTAAACACTGATAGCGATTTAAATGTGAATTTAAACACTTTTAGCCGTCTGCAGAGGTGGGTAGTAACGCGCTACATTTACTCCGTTACATCTACTTGAGTAACTTTTGGGATAAATTGTACTTCTAAGAGTAGTTTTAATGCAACATACTTTTACTTTTACTTGAGTATATTTATAGAGAAGAAACGCTACTTTTACTCCGCTACTTTTATCTACATTCAGCTCGCTACTCGCTACTAATTTTTATCGATCTGTTAATGCACGCTTTGTTTGTTTTGGTCTGTCAGACAGACCTTCATAGTGCCTGCGTTTCAACAAATACAGTCACTGGTGACGTTCACTCCGTTCCACCAATCAGATGCAGTCACTGGTGACGTTGGACCAATTAAACAGAGCCAGGCGGTCACATGACCTGACTTAAACAAGTTGAAAAACTTATTGGGGTGTTACCATTTAGTGGTCAATTGTACGGAATATAATAAATAAATAAATGGGTTGTACTTGTATAGCGCTTTTCTACCTTCAAGGTACTCAAAGCGCTTTGACACTACTTCCACATTTACCCATTCACACACACATTCACACACTGATGGAGGGAGCTGCCATGCAAGGCGCTACCAGCACCCATCAGGAGCAAGGGTGAAGTGTCTTGCTCAGGACACAACGGACATGACGAGGTTGGTACTAGGTGGGGATTGAACCAGGGACACTCGTGTCGCGCACGGCCACTCTTCCACTGCGCCACGCCGTCCCCTAATATATACTGTACTGTGCAATATACTAATAAAAGTTTCAATCAATCAATCAAAAGTGTGAAGGAAAAAAGACCCTTTTTTATTTCAATCGTACATCCCGTCAAAAGCCTAAAGACTGACTGCACAGTTCCTGTCTTCACAATAAAAGTGCCGCTCCACCGCGCCTGCGCTTTCAAAACAAGAGTCTCCGAAAGCCAGCGCAAACAAGCTAGCAAGCTACGAAATTTGCCGCCAATGTATTTCTTGTAAAGTGTATAAAAACGAATATGGAAGCTGGACAAATAAAATGCCAAAAACCAACCACTTTCATGTGGTATTAGACAGAAAGGAGGAACTTTTTTTCTCCTCCATTTGAAAACGTGGACGCTATCAGCACTACTGTCTGATTCCAATCAATGCAAGTCATCAGAATCAGGTAATACACCAAATTATATTCTTGTCTTCATGAAAGAAAGGAATCTATATGTGTTAAACATGCATGTATATTCATTAAAACACCTTTAACATGTAAACAAAAACGGCAAAATAAATAAATATAAATTATATACTGTATATATATATATATATATATATAAATAAATGTGTGTATATATATATATATATATATAAATGTGTGTGTGTATATATATATATAGATATATATATATATATATATATATATATATATATATATGTGTGTGTATGTATATATATGTGTGTATGTATATATATATATATATATATATATATATATATATATATATATATATATATATATATATATATATATATATATATATATATATATATATGTGTGTGTGTGTGTGTGTGTGTGTGTGTATGTATATATATATATATATATATATAAATATATATATATATATATATATATATATATATATATATATATATATATATATATATATATATATATATATATAGATGATATGTGTGTGTATGTTACTCATCAGTTACTCAGTACTTGAGTAGTTTTTTCACAACATACTTTTTACTTTTACTCAAGTAAATATTTGGGTGACTACTCCTTACTTTTACTTGAGTAATAAATCTCTAAAGTAACAGTACTCTTACTTGAGTACAATTTCTGGCTACTCTACCCACCTCTGGCCGTCTGAATGTAAATTTAAACACTAATAGCGGTTAAAATGTGAATTTAAATACTTACAGCTGTTAAAGTGTGAATTTAAAAACTTACAGCTGTAAAAGTGTGAATTTAAACACTTTTAGCTGTTAAAATGTGAATTTAAACACTTATAGCTGTTAAAGTGTGAATTTAAACATTTATAGCTGTTAAGGTGTGAATTTAAACACTTACAGCTGTTTAAGTGTGAACTTAAGCACTTTTAGCTGTTTAAATATGAATTTAAACACTAATAGCGGTTTAAGAGTGAATGTAAACACTTTTAGCTGTTAAAATGTGAATCTAGACACTTGAGTTTAAGTGTGAATTTAAACACTTTTAGCTGTTTAAGTGTGAATTTAAACACTTATAGCTGCTAAAGAGTGAACTAAAACACTACGGTAATAGCGATTCAAGTGTGAATTTAAACACTAATAGCGATTTAAGTGTGAATTTAAACACTTATAGCTGTTAAAGTGTGAATTGAAACACTTCCAACTGTTTAAGTGCATGGAAACACTAATATCTGTTTAAGTGTGAATTTAAATATTTATAGCTGTTTTAAGTGTGAATTGTGCTACATGCACCACTCGTGGTAAATAGGCTCCATCTTGTGGTAGGCCAAAGTATCCCTTGAATAAAGTACAGTGCTGTATTTTCCTATATTCAAACACAGTGTGACTGTTCAAACTGTGTGTCATGTTACATATGCAGGACTTGTTAAATAAAACCTTTGCCTTGTTTTTAATAAAAACTTAGGCATACTACACTACTGTACTTTAATGTGGGGGTGGTTATGGTGGTACTTGATGAATACTTAGGTCTACTACACTGCTGTACTTTAATGTTGGTCATTATGGTGGTACTTGATGAATACTTAGGTCTACTACACTACTGTTTTTAATGTTGGTCATTATGGTGGTACTTGATGAATACTTAGGTCTACTACACTACTGTATTTTAATGTTGTCATTATGATGTTAATTGATGAATACTTAGGTCTACTACACTACTGTACTTTAATGTTGGTCATTATGGTGGTACTTGATGAATACATAGGTCTACTACACTACTGTATTTTAATGTTGTCATTATGGTGGTACTTAATGAATACTTAGGTCTACTACACTACTGTATTTTAATGTTGTCTTTATGATGTTACTTGATGAATACTTAGGTCTACTACACTACTTAAGTACACTGTGAACACTGTATACTTAACTACACATTAAACTCAGTATACTTAAGTACACAATAAACACATTATTCTTAAGTATACAATGAACCGGTATACTTAACTACACATTAAACTCAGTATACCTAAGTACACAATGAACACAGAATACTTAAGTACACAATAAACACGGTATACTTAAGTACACAATGAACATGGTATACTTAACTACACATTAAACTCAGTCTACTTAAGTACACAATGAACACAGTATACTTAAGTACACAATGAACAGGGTATACTTAACTACACATTAAACTCAGTATACATAAGTACACAATGAACACAGTATACTTAAGTAAATAAATAATGGTAAATGGGTCGTACTTGTATAGCGCTTTTCTACCTTCAAGGTACTCAAAGAGCTTTGACACTACTTCCACATTTACCCATTCACACACACATTCACACACTGATGGAGGGAGCTGCCATGCAAGGCGCTAACCAGCACCCATCAGGAGCAAGGGTGAAGTGTCTTGCTCAGGACACAACGGACATGACGAGGTTGGTACTAGGTGGGGATTGAACCAGGGACCCTCGGGTTGCGCACGGCCACACTCCCACTGCGCCACGCCGTCCCGACACACAATGAACACAGTATACTTAAGTACACAAATAACACACTATACTTAAGTACACAATCAACACAATATATTTGCGTACACAAAAGACTCGGTATACTTAAGTACACAATGAACACCGTATACTTATTGAGGTGTACTGATGAAAGTATTTGATTTGAGACACAGCTGAGGAATACATGCCGGGACTCTAAGAATACTTCCATTGTAAGTCAAACAACACAAATAGAAGTTGTGTAATTTTAAGACTACTTCCATTGTAAGTCAAGCAATAAAATAGAAGTTGTGTATTTTTAAGAATACTTCCATTGTAAGTCAAACAACACAATAGAAGTTGTGTATTTTTAAGAATATTTCCATTGTAAGTCAAACAACAAAATAGAAGTGTATTTTTAAGAATACTTGTATTGTAAGTCAAACAACACAAATAGAAGTTGTATATTTTTAAGAATACATCCATTATAAGTCAAACAAAATAAAACTTGTGTATTTTTAAGAATACTTCCATTGTAAATCAAACAACAAAATAGAAGTTGTGTAGGTTCCAATGAACTATGACCATCTCTCTCTCTCTCTCTCTCTCTCTCTCTCTCTCTCTCTCTCTCTCTCTCTCTCTCTCTCTCTCTCTCTCTCTGTGGAGTTTACATTTACTTTCTCCATATTCCCAAAAAACTTTGTTAGGTTTAATCGGGGGTCAGCAGCCAGCGAATCACGAGCCGCATGCGGCTCTTTAGTTCCGCTCTAGTGGCTCCTGGAGCATTTAAAAAAAAAAAAGGCTTGAAAATGGAAAAAGATGGGGGAAAAATAATGTTTTTGTTTCAGTATGTTTTTTGTTTGAGGACAAACACGACACAAACTTTCCCAATTGTTAGAAAGCCCACTGTTGAATATGTTTGTGTGTATGCTTCACTGATGAGAGTATTTGGTGAACATCATTTTGTCCTGCTAATTTCAGCGGTTCTTGAACTCACTGTAGTATGGACTGTGACGCAACAGTTTGTTTACATGTAAAATCTTACACTCCTTCTTTGTCTCATTTTGTCCACCAAACGTTTTATACTGTGCGTGAATGCACAAAGGTGCGCTTTGTTGATGTTATTGACTTGTGTGGAGTGTTAATCAGGCATATTTGCAAGCTAATCAATGCTAACATGCTATTTAGGCTAGCTGTATGTACATATTGCATCATTATGCCTCATTTGTAGGTATATTTGAGCTCATTTAATTTCCTTTACTTTTATCCTCTTTGCATATACATTTATATTTGCATGTCTCATGACACATTATCTATATGTAATATTGGCTGCATTTCTCATAGTTGTTTGTGTGCCATGTTGTCACAGCAAACATTAAAAGCCAGTAATTTCCAGGAGTTATCTCACCTTCTGAGTAGCATCCGATTTACTAATGGTTTCTAATGTTGTATAAATGTGTAGAATAAATATTACATTTCAACATTTCTGTCAGCGAAGATTTGCTTCAGCCTGCGACACAGTAATTTTGATATTAGGCTAATTTTGCTGATATAGACACTTACATTATGCGTTGCTTTCATTATCCACTTGTATAAGACTTTTAAAATCATTTTGATAGTAGGCTAATATAACTAATATAGACACATCATGTGTTGCCTTCGTTATAAGACTTATACAAGACTTTTGAAGTCATTTTGATAGTAGGCTAATATAGACACTTACATGATGTGTTGTCTTCATAATAACACATATATAAAACTTTTAAAGTCATTTTGATAGTAGGCTAATATCAAGGTTCAAGGGTTTTATTCGTCACATGCAGAATACACCACAGTGAAATGCTTTTTTCCATGCTCTTCAGATATTGCGTACAGTGGGATCCAAACACTAGTTGCTGAATCTAATACACCAAATACAAAAAATACAACAATTTGTATAGCTCTGATGTACATTAATTACAAGACAATAAGTTGCACAATAAGTCCCAGTAGTTATGGTAGAAGTATCAGTACAAGTAAAAGTACAGTAGTCACATACAGTACCAGTGCAATATGAAATAGTATAAAAGTATATACAGTATACACAGTATATACAGTATAGGAAGTAATAAATATTAAGGTGTCTACAGTTCTTTTGGCAGTTGAGTAGTGACAGTAGTATGAACAAACAGTATGACTTCTTTATACTCTTGTTTTTACATTATTTACAGTCATTGAATGAAGAGTATTGTAGTCCGGTAATTACAGTGGTAAGTAAAGTGATTCTTGTGCGTCCGTTTTGTGCAATTGTGATAAGTGTTAATCAGCGATGCAGTTGAGCAGTCTGATGGCTTGGGGATAGAAGCTCCTCCTGAGTCTCTCCGTGTTGGCCATAAGACTCCGGTAGCGCTTGCCTGACTGCAGCAGTGAGAAGAGGCAGTTGCTTGGGTGGCTAGAGTCCCTCACTATCCTCTTGGCCTTGGATCTACAACTATCCTCTTGGCCTTGGATCTACACCGCCTGGTTGTCACCACGTTGTCTATGTGTGTGGTCCAGGACAGGTCTTCTAATATAGACACTTACATCATGTGTTGTCTTCATTATAACACTTATATAAGACTTTTAAACTAATTTTGATAGTAGGCTAATATAGCTAATATAGACACTTACATTGATTGATTGATTGAATTATTTATTTCAAACCTGCACAGTACAACACACACTTTTCTTTTTAAACATTTTGGCAGGGACATTTATGCAAGGCTTGAAAAGGGGTTGGATGAAGCAAATGCTTATAATATCCCAACCCCTCTCACTCATTCCACATTTAACATAAACAATATAATACAAGAACAATACTATACAAACAAAAACAAGAAAAGCTCCTGTACACTAACAATACAATAGTACCACTGTTACTATAAAACAAGACAAGACGAGACAAAACACACACACACACACACACACACACACACACACACACACACACACACACACACACACACACACACACACACACACACACACACACACACACACACACACACACAGGCCCAAACACTCTCTGACCATACACCTCTCTCCCATCGCTCTGTGCTGAGGGCATCACTCTCTTTCCTCCTCGTACTTCTTCAGTACTTCTTTTTTAAACAGTCTTTTAAATGTAATCATGTTAGAACAGGTTTTTAACTCGTCCCCTAAGTTGTTCCACAGACTGACTCCACGCACTGAAATGCACATTGATTTTAAAGTTGTTCTAAATTTAGGCAAATATAATTTGTTGTTTCCTCTTAGACTGTAACTATGATGAGCATCTCTATCCTGGAATAGGTTTTGTATATTGGATGGTAGAGAGTTTTGGGATGCCCTAAACATAATTTCATGTGTTGTCTTCATTATAACACTTATATAAGACTTTTAAACTAATTTTGATAGTAGGCTAATATAGCTAATATAGACACTTACATCATGTGTTGTCTTCATTATAACACTTATATAAGACTTTTAAACTAATTTTGATAGTAGGCTAATATAGCTAATATAGACACTTACATCTTGTGTTGTCTTCATTACAACACTTATATAAGACTTTTAAACTAATTTTGATAGTAGGCTAATATAGCTAATATAGACACTTACATCATGTGTTGTCTTCATTATAACACTTATATAAGACTTTTAAACTAATTTTGATAGTAGGCTAATATAGCTAATATAGACACTTACATCATGTGTTGTCTTCATTATAACACTTATATAAGACTTTTAAACTAATTTTGATAGTAGGCTAATATAGCTAATATAGACACTTACATCTTGTGTTGTCTTCATTACAACACTTATATAAGACTTTTAAACGTATTTTGATAGTAGGCTAATATAACTATTATAGACACATCATGTGTTGCCTTCATTATAACACTTATATAAGACTTTTAAAGTTATTTTGATAGTAGGCTAATATAGCTATTATAGACACTTGCATCATGTGTTGTCTTCATTATAACACTTATATAAGACTTTTAAACTAATTTTGATAGTAGGCTAATATAGCTAATATAGACACTTACATCTTGTGTTGTCTTCATTACAACACTTATATAAGACTTTTAAACATATTTTGATAGTAGGCTAATATAACTAATATAGACACTTACATCATGTGTTGCCTTCGTTATAACACTTATATAAGACTTTTAAAGTCATTTTGATAGTGGGCTAATATAGACACTTACATCATGTGCTGTCTTCATTATAACACTTATAAGACTTTTAAAGTCATTTTGATAGTAGGCTAATATAGCTATTATAGACACTTACATCATGTGTTTTCTTCATTATAACACTTATATAAGACTTTCACAGTCATTTTGATAGTAGGCTAATATAGCTAAAATAGACACTTACATCATGTGTTGTCTTCATTATAACACTTATATAAGACTTTTAAACTCATTTTGATTGTAGGCTAATATAACTGATATAGAAACTTACATCATGTGTTGTCTTCATTATAACACTTATATAAGACTTTTGAACTCATTTTGATAGTAGGCTAATAAGCTAATATAGACACTTACATCATGCGTTGCCTTCATTATAACACTTATATAATACTTTTAAACTCCTTTTGGTTGTAGGCTAATATAGCTAATATAGACACTTACATAAAGTGTTGTCTTCATTACAACACTTATATAAGACTTTTAAACTTATTTTGATAGTTGGTTAATATAACTAATATAGACACTTACATCATGTGTTGCCTTCATTATCCACTTATATAAGACTTTTAAAGTCATTTTGATAGTAGGCTAATATAACTAATATAGACACATCATGTGTTGCCTTCGTTATAACACTTATATAAGACTGTTGAAGTCCTTTTGATAGTGGGCTAATATAGACACTTACATCATGTGTTGTCTTCATTATGACACTTATATAAGACTTTTAAAGTAATTTTGATCGTAGGCTTATATAGCTAATATAGACACTTACATCATGTGTTGCCTTCATTATAACACTTATATAAGACTTTTAAACTCATTTTGATTGTAGGCTAATATAGACACTTACATCATGTGTTGTTTTCATTATAACGCTTATTTAAGACTTTAAAACTAATTTTGATTGTAGGCTAATATAGACACTTATATCATGTTTTGCCTTCATTATAACACTTGTATACGACTTTTAAACTAATTTTGATAGTAGGCCAATATAGCTAATATAGACACTTACATCATGTGTTGTCTTCATTATAACACTTATAAGACTTTTAAACTCATTTTGATAGTAGGCTAATATAACTATTATAGACACTTACATCATATGTTGCCTTTATTATAACACTTATATAAAACTTATGAACTCATTTTGATTGTAGGCTAATATAACTAATATAGACACTTACATCATGTGTTGTCTTCATTATCCACTTATATATGACTTTTAAAGTCATTTTGATAGTAGGCTGATATAACTAATATAGACACATCATGTGTTGCCTTCGTTATAACACTTATATAAGACTGTTGAAGTCCTTTTGATAGTGGGCTAATATAGACGCTTACATCATGTGTTGTCTTCATTATGACACTTATATAAGACTTTTAAAGTCATTTTGATCGTAGGCATATATAGCTAATATAGACACTTACATCATGTGTTGCCTTCATTATAACACTTATATAAGACCTTTAAACTCATTTTGATTGTAGGCTAATATAGACACTTACATCATGTGTTGTTTTCATTATAACGCTTATTTAAGACTTTAAAACTAATTTTGATTGTAGGCTAATATAGACACTTATATCATGTGTTGCCTTCATTATAACACTTGTATACGACTTTTAAACTAATTTTGATAGTAGGCCAATATAGCTAATATAGACACTTACATCATGTGTTGTCTTCATTATAACACTTATAAGACTTTTAAACTCATTTTGATAGTAGGCTAATACAACTATTATAGACACTTACATCATATGTTGCCTTTATTATAACACTTATATAAAACTTATGAACTCATTTTGATTGTAGGCTAATATAACTAATATAGACACTTACATCATGTGTTGTCTTCATTATCCACTTATATAAGACTTTTAAAGTCATTTTGATAGTAGGCTGATATAACTAATATAGACACATCATGTGTTGCCTTCGTTATAACACTTATATAAGACTGTTGAAGTCCTTTTGATAGTGGGCTAATATAGACGCTTACATCATGTGTTGTCTTCATTATGACACTTATATAAGACTTTTAAAGTCATTTTGATCGTAGGCATATATAGCTAATATAGACACTTACATCATGTGTTGCCTTCATTATAACACTTATATAAGACCTTTAAACTCATTTTGATTGTAGGCTAATATAGACACTTACATCATGTGTTGTTTTCATTATAACGCTTATTTAAGACTTTAAAACTAATTTTGATTGTAGGCTAATATAGACACTTATATCATGTGTTGCCTTCATTATAACACTTGTATACGACTTTTAAACAAATTTTGATAGTAGGCCAATATAGCTAATATAGACACTTACATCATGTGTTGTCTTCATTATAACACTTATAAGACTTTTAAACTCATTTTGATAGTAGGCTAATACAACTATTATAGACACTTACATCATATGTTGCCTTTATTATAACACTTATATAAAACTTATGAACTCATTTTGATTGTAGGCTAATATAACTAATATAGACACTTACATCATGTGTTGTCTTCATTATCCACTTATATAAGACTTTTAAAGTCATTTTGATAGTAGGCTGATATAACTAATATAGACACATCATGTGTTGCCTTCGTTATAACACTTATATAAGACTGTTGAAGTCCTTTTGATAGTGGGCTAATATAGACGCTTACATCATGTGTTGTCTTCATTATGACACTTATATAAGACTTTTAAAGTCATTTTGATCGTAGGCATATATAGCTAATATAGACACTTACATCATGTGTTGCCTTCATTATAACACTTATATAAGACCTTTAAACTCATTTTGATTGTAGGCTAATATAGACACTTACATCATGTGTTGTTTTCATTATAACGCTTATTTAAGACTTTAAAACTAATTTTGATTGTAGGCTAATATAGACACTTATATCATGTGTTGCCTTCATTATAACACTTGTATACGACTTTTAAACTAATTTTGATAGTAGGCCAATATAGCTAATATAGACACTTACATCATGTGTTGTCTTCATTATAACACTTATAAGACTTTTAAACTCATTTTGATAGTAGGCTAATATAACTATTATAGACACTTACATCATATGTTGCCTTTATTATAACACTTATATAAAACTTATGAACTCATTTTGATTGTAGGCTAATATAACTAATATAGACACTTACATCATGTGTTGTCTTCATTATCCACTTATATAAGACTTTTAAAGTCATTTTGATAGTAGGCTGATATAACTAATATAGACACATCATGTGTTGCCTTCGTTATAACACTTATATAAGACTGTTGAAGTCCTTTTGATAGTGGGCTAATATAGACGCTTACATCATGTGTTGTCTTCATTATGACACTTATATAAGACTTTTAAAGTCATTTTGATCGTAGGCATATATAGCTAATATAGACACTTACATCATGTGTTGCCTTCATTATAACACTTATATAAGACCTTTAAACTCATTTTGATTGTAGGCTAATATAGACACTTACATCATGTGTTGTTTTCATTATAACGCTTATTTAAGACTTTAAAACTAATTTTGATTGTAGGCTAATATAGACACTTATATCATGTGTTGCCTTCATTATAACACTTGTATACGACTTTTAAACAAATTTTGATAGTAGGCCAATATAGCTAATATAGACACTTACATCATGTGTTGTCTTCATTATAACACTTATAAGACTTTTAAACTCATTTTGATAGTAGGCTAATACAACTATTATAGACACTTACATCATATGTTGCCTTTATTATAACACTTATATAAAACTTATGAACTCATTTTGATTGTAGGCTAATATAACTAATATAGACACTTACATCATGTGTTGTCTTCATTATCCACTTATATAAGACTTTTAAAGTCATTTTGATAGTAGGCTGATATAACTAATATAGACACATCATGTGTTGCCTTCGTTATAACACTTATATAAGACTGTTGAAGTCCTTTTGATAGTGGGCTAATATAGACGCTTACATCATGTGTTGTCTTCATTATGACACTTATATAAGACTTTTAAAGTCATTTTGATCGTAGGCATATATAGCTAATATAGACACTTACATCATGTGTTGCCTTCATTATAACACTTATATAAGACCTTTAAACTCATTTTGATTGTAGGCTAATATAGACACTTACATCATGTGTTGTTTTCATTATAACGCTTATTTAAGACTTTAAAACTAATTTTGATTGTAGGCTAATATAGACACTTATATCATGTGTTGCCTTCATTATAACACTTGTATACGACTTTTAAACTAATTTTGATAGTAGGCCAATATAGCTAATATAGACACTTACATCATGTGTTGTCTTCATTATAACACTTATATAAGACTTTTAAACTCATTTTGATAGTAGGCTAATATAACTATTATAGACACTTACATCATATGTTGCCTTTATTACAACACTTACATAAAACTTATGAACTCATTTTGATTGTAGGCTAATATAACTAATATAGACACTTACATCATGTGTTGTCTTCATTATCCACTTATATAAGACTTTTAAAGTCATTTTGATAGTAGGCTGATATAACTAATATAGACACATCATGTGTTGCCTTCGTTATAACACTTATATAAGACTGTTGAAGTCCTTTTGATAGTGGGCTAATATAGACGCTTACATCATGTGTTGTCTTCATTATGACACTTATATAAGACTTTTAAAGTCATTTTGATCGTAGGCATATATAGCTAATATAGACACTTACATCATGTGTTGCCTTCATTATAACACTTATATAAGACCTTTAAACTCATTTTGATTGTAGGCTAATATAGACACTTACATCATGTGTTGTTTTCATTATAACGCTTATTTAAGACTTTAAAACTAATTTTGATTGTAGGCTAATATAGACACTTATATCATGTTTTGCCTTCATTATAACACTTGTATACGACTTTTAAACTAATTTTGATAGTAGGCCAATATAGCTAATATAGACACTTACATCATGTGTTGTCTTCATTATAACACTTATAAGACTTTTAAACTCATTTTGATAGTAGGCTAATATAACTATTATAGACACTTACATCATATGTTGCCTTTATTATAACACTTATATAAAACTTATGAACTCATTTTGATTGTAGGCTAATATAACTAATATAGACACTTACATCATGTGTTGTCTTCATTATCCACTTATATAAGACTTTTAAAGTCATTTTGATAGTAGGCTGATATAACTAATATAGACACATCATGTGTTGCCTTCGTTATAACACTTATATAAGACTGTTGAAGTCCTTTTGATAGTGGGCTAATATAGACGCTTACATCATGTGTTGTCTTCATTATGACACTTATATAAGACTTTTAAAGTCATTTTGATCGTAGGCATATATAGCTAATATAGACACTTACATCATGTGTTGCCTTCATTATAACACTTATATAAGACCTTTAAACTCATTTTGATTGTAGGCTAATATAGACACTTACATCATGTGTTGTTTTCATTATAACGCTTATTTAAGACTTTAAAACTAATTTTGATTGTAGGCTAATATAGACACTTATATCATGTGTTGCCTTCATTATAACACTTGTATACGACTTTTAAACTATTTTTGATAGTAGGCCAATATAGCTAATATAGACACTTACATCATGTGTTGTCTTCATTATAACACTTATACAAGACTTTTAAACTCATTTTGATAGTAGGCTAATATAACTATTATAGACACTTACATCATATGTTGCCTTTATTACAACACTTACATAAAACTTATGAACTCATTTTGATTGTAGGCTAATATAACTAATATAGACACTTACATCATGTGTTGTCTTCATTATAACACTTATATAAGAGTTTTTAAAAGTCATGACAGTAGGCTAATACAGCTAATAGGTTAGGCGGGGTACACCCTGGACAAGTCGCCACAGACACAGATAGACAGACTACATTCACACTCACCTTCACACACTAGGGCCAATTTAGTGTTGCCAATCAACCTATGCGGCTCCAGATAGATTAGTTTTTTGTATTTTTGGTCCAATATGACTTTTTCAGCGCTTTGGGTTGTCGACCGATGGGTTAAATCCTTCAAATAGTGGTGCTGCCCCAACCCCCTCCCTCCCTCGGAGGGTCATGGTGTGGTGCTAGGGGGGCGCGTGTGACCCCAAGGAAGATGCTTTTTTCTGACGTAGCAGAAATTACGGGCGTTGTTGTAACAATCTGGCAAATGAAACATTTATAGTCACGGTGGAGAGTCAGGGGGCGCAAATACTGTCTTCTGCTAGGAGGGTGCGTAACGTACCAAATTCTGCCATCCTGCTGAGTCGCCCTCCAGACTTCATAATTTGTGTTGAATTGAACACTCTGCTTACTGCTGAATATTTCATTCTCTGTTCAGTTTTCAGCAAACAGCACGGATGAAAAAAAGTGTGTTAGCATAGCAGGCTGACAGCGCACTTGGTGACCTTTGGTGAGCACATTGCAGAGCGTGGGTGAGGATGCTCCGATCGATAACACCCACCCATCTCCTGCCCCACAGCAGACTGACACTGAGCACGCTCACATCTGCCTCTGCACCGCTCTCTCAGTGTGTGTGTGTGTGTGTGCGTGTGTGTGTGCGTGTGTGTGTGTGTGTGTGTGTGTGTGTGTGTGTACTTTGCGGCCCCTCTCATTGACACTAAGGTGCTGACCCTGCAGGCTGAGTGAGTCCAGCAGCAGCCCGCAGGGTCAGCAGCGCCCCACTCAGGCAGCTGTGATCACCACAACCCGCTGCTGACTAAACGATGTGCGAAAGGGTCCAGGATGACTTTTGAACAAGTCCACACACGCCATGTGTAAATACATTTGACCGCTCTACGCTTCTGCTGTCAATGTCATCGACATTTTACTTCAGGTCAGACAAAATACAAAACTATTTCTAGAATAAACATTTTTAAACTAAAACTGAATCACTTCCGCCGTAAAGCAGTCGACAACTTAATCAACTTTATCAACTTTATCCACTTTATCAAGTTTATTAACTTTATCTACTATTTCAACTTTATCAACTTGATCAACTGTATCAATTTTAGCAACTGTATCTACTATATCAACTTTATCTACTTTATCAACTATGTCTACTTTATCAACTGTATCTACTTTATCAACTTGATCTACTTTATCAACTTTGTATTTACTTGTGTGATTTGCTGTAAGTGCAAATCACACTGACATGCTGACGTTAGCACGTTGACAG
Organism: Nerophis lumbriciformis; assembly: GCF_033978685.3. Classification (NCBI taxonomy): domain Eukaryota; kingdom Metazoa; phylum Chordata; class Actinopteri; order Syngnathiformes; family Syngnathidae; genus Nerophis; species Nerophis lumbriciformis. The sequence goes on from NC_084570.2 coordinate 32,902,364, forward strand.
TGACTTTCCATAATTAACTAAATACCTGGACTTCCTGCCTGAGATGTATAGGAAGATAGAAAAACAGCATTGTCAAGGTGTGCTTACTGAGTCCCACGTTTGATACCTGAAACGTTGCCAAAGTGTGCTAACTGAGTCCGACGTTTGATACCTGAAACGTTGCCAAAGTGTGCTAACTGAGTCCGACGTTTGATACCTGAAACGTTGCCAAAGTGTGCTTACTGAGTCCGACGTTTGATACCTGAAACGTTTCCAAAACGTGCTAATTGAGTCCGACGTTTGATACCTGAAACATTTCCAAGGTGTGCTTACTGAGTCCCACGTTTGATACCTGAAACGTTGCCAAAGTGTGCTAACTGAGTCCGACGTTTGATACCTGAAACGTTTCCAAAACGTGCTAATTGAGTCCGACGTTTGATACCTGAAACATTTCCAAGGTGTGCTTACTGAGTCCCACGTTTGATACCTGAAACGTTGCCAAAGTGTGCTAACTGAGTCCGACGTTTGATACCTGAAACGTTTCCAAAACGTGCTAATTGAGTCCGACGTTTGATACCTGAAACATTTCCAAAACGTGCTAATTGAGTCCGACGTTTGATACCTGAAACGTTGCCAAAGTGTGCTAACTGAGTCCGACGTTTGATACCTGAAACGTTGCCAAAGTGTGCTAACTGAGTCCGACGTTTGATACCTGAAACGTTTCCAAAACGTGCTAATTGAGTCCGACGTTTGATACCTGAAACATTTCCAAAACGTGCTAATTGAGTCCGACGTTTGATACCTGAAACGTTGCCAAAGTGTGCTAACTGAGTCCGACGTTTGATACCTGAAACGTTGCCAAAGTGTGCTAACTGAGTCCGACGTTTGATACCTGAAACGTTTCCAAAACGTGCTAATTGAGTCCGACGTTTGATACCTGAAACATTTCCAAGGTGTGCTTACTGAGTCCGACGTTCGATACTTGACACGTTGCCAAGGTGTGCTAACTGAGTCCGACGTTTGATACTTGACACGTTGCCAAAGTGTGCTAACTGAGTCCGACGTTTGATACCTGAAACGTTGCCAAAGTGTGCTAACTGAGTCCGACGTTTGATACCTGAAACGTTTCCAAAACGTGCTAATTGAGTCCGACGTTTGATACCTGAAACATTTCCAAGGTGTGCTTACTGAGTCCCACGTTTGATACCTGAAACGTTGCCAAAGTGTGCTAACTGAGTCCGACGTTTGATACCTGAAACGTTTCCAAAACGTGCTAATTGAGTCCGACGTTTGATACCTGAAACATTTCCAAAACGTGCTAATTGAGTCCGACGTTTGATACCTGAAACGTTGCCAAAGTGTGCTAACTGAGTCCGACGTTTGATACCTGAAACGTTGCCAAAGTGTGCTAACTGAGTCCGACGTTTGATACCTGAAACGTTTCCAAAACGTGCTAATTGAGTCCGACGTTTGATACCTGAAACATTTCCAAGGTGTGCTTACTGAGTCCGACGTTCGATACTTGACACGTTGCCAAGGTGTGCTAACTGAGTCCGACGTTTGATACTTGACACGTTGCCAAAGTGTGCTAACTGAGTCCGACGTTTGATACCTGAAACGTTGCCAAAGTGTGCTAACTGAGTCCGACGTTTGATACCTGAAACGTTTCCAAAACGTGCTAATTGAGTCCGACGTTTGATACCTGAAACATTTCCAAGGTGTGCTTACTGAGTCCCACGTTTGATACCTGAAACGTTGCCAAAGTGTGCTAACTGAGTCCGACGTTTGATACCTGAAACGTTTCCAAAACGTGCTAATTGAGTCCGACGTTTGATACCTGAAACATTTCCAAGGTGTGCTTACTGAGTCCCACGTTTGATACCTGAAACGTTGCCAAAGTGTGCTAACTGAGTCCGACGTTTGATACCTGAAACGTTTCCAAAACGTGCTAATTGAGTCCGACGTTTGATACCTGAAACATTTCCAAAACGTGCTAATTGAGTCCGACGTTTGATACCTGAAACGTTGCCAAAGTGTGCTAACTGAGTCCGACGTTTGATACCTGAAACGTTGCCAAAGTGTGCTAACTGAGTCCGACGTTTGATACCTGAAACGTTTCCAAAACGTGCTAATTGAGTCCGACGTTTGATACCTGAAACATTTCCAAAACGTGCTAATTGAGTCCGACGTTTGATACCTGAAACGTTGCCAAAGTGTGCTAACTGAGTCCGACGTTTGATACCTGAAACGTTGCCAAAGTGTGCTAACTGAGTCCGACGTTTGATACCTGAAACGTTTCCAAAACGTGCTAATTGAGTCCGACGTTTGATACCTGAAACATTTCCAAGGTGTGCTTACTGAGTCCGACGTTCGATACTTGACACGTTGCCAAGGTGTGCTAACTGAGTCCGACGTTTGATACTTGACACGTTGCCAAAGTGTGCTAACTGAGTCCGACGTTTGATACCTGAAACGTTGCCAAAGTGTGCTAACTGAGTCCGACGTTTGATACCTGAAACGTTTCCAAAACGTGCTAATTGAGTCCGACGTTTGATACCTGAAACATTTCCAAGGTGTGCTTACTGAGTCCCACGTTTGATACCTGAAACGTTGCCAAAGTGTGCTAACTGAGTCCGACGTTTGATACCTGAAACGTTTCCAAAACGTGCTAATTGAGTCCGACGTTTGATACCTGAAACATTTCCAAAACGTGCTAATTGAGTCCGACGTTTGATACCTGAAACGTTGCCAAAGTGTGCTAACTGAGTCCGACGTTTGATACCTGAAACGTTGCCAAAGTGTGCTAACTGAGTCCGACGTTTGATACCTGAAACGTTTCCAAAACGTGCTAATTGAGTCCGACGTTTGATACCTGAAACATTTCCAAGGTGTGCTTACTGAGTCCGACGTTCGATACTTGACACGTTGCCAAGGTGTGCTAACTGAGTCCGACGTTTGATACTTGACACGTTGCCAAAGTGTGCTAACTGAGTCCGACGTTTGATACCTGAAACGTTGCCAAAGTGTGCTAACTGAGTCCGACGTTTGATACCTGAAACGTTGCCAAAGTGTGCTAACTGAGTCCGACGTTTGATACCTGAAACGTTTCCAAAACGTGCTAATTGAGTCCGACGTTTGATACCTGAAACATTTCCAAGGTGTGCTTACTGAGTCCCACGTTTGATACCTGAAACGTTGCCAAAGTGTGCTAACTGAGTCCAACGTTTGATACCTGAAACGTTGCCAAAGTGTGCTAACTGAGTCCGACGTTTGATACCTGAAACGTTTCCAAAACGTGCTAATTGAGTCCGACGTTTGATACCTGAAACATTTCCAAAACGTGCTAATTGAGTCCGACGTTTGATACCTGAAACGTTGCCAAAGTGTGCTAACTGAGTCCGACGTTTGATACCTGAAACGTTGCCAAAGTGTGCTAACTGAGTCCGACGTTTGATACCTGAAACGTTTCCAAAACGTGCTAATTGAGTCCGACGTTTGATACCTGAAACATTTCCAAGGTGTGCTTACTGAGTCCGACGTTCGATACTTGACACGTTGCCAAGGTGTGCTAACTGAGTCCGACGTTTGATACTTGACCCGTTGCCAAAGTGTGCTAACTGAGTCCGACGTTTGATACCTGAAACGTTGCCAAAGTGTGCTAACTGAGTCCGACGTTTGATACCTGAAACGTTGCCAAAGTGTGCTAACTGAGTCCGACGTTTGATACCTGAAACGTTTCCAAAACGTGCTAATTGAGTCCGACGTTTGATACCTGAAACATTTCCAAGGTGTGCTTACTGAGTCCGACGTTCGATACTTGACACGTTGCCAAGGTGTGCTAACTGAGTCCGACGTTTGATACTTGACACGTTGCCAAGGTGTGCTAACTGAGTCCGAGGTTTAAGACCTGAAACGTTGCCAAAGTGTGCTAACTGAGTCCGACGTTTAAGACCTGAAACGTTGCCATGGTGTGCTAACTGAGTCCGACGTTTGATACCTGAAACATTTCCAAGGTGTGCTTACTGAGTCCGACGTTCGATACTTGACACGTTGCCAAGGTGTGCTAACTGAGTCCGACATTGGATTCCTGAAATGTTGCCAAGGTGTGCTAACTGAGTCCGACGTTTGATACCTGAAACAGTGCCAAAGTGTGCTAACTGAGCCCGACGTTTGATACCTGAAACGTTGTCAAGGTGTGCTAACTGAGTCCGACGTTTGATACCTGAAACGTTTCCAAAGTGTGCTTACTGAGTCCGACGTTTGATACCTGAAACATTTCCAAGGTGTGCTAACTGAGTTCGACGTTATATACCTGAAACAGCGCCAAAGTGTGCTAACTGAGTCCGACGTTTGATACCTGAAACAGTGCCAAAGTGTGCTAACTTAGTCCGACGTTTGATACCTGACACGTTGCCAAGGTGTGCTAACTGAGTCCGACATTGGATTCCTGAAACGTTGCCAAGGTGTGCTAACTGAGTCCGACGTTTGATACCTGAAACAGTGCCAAAGTGTGCTAACTGAGTCCGACGTTTGATACCTGAAACGTTTCCAAAGTGTGCTTACTGAGTCCGACGTTTGATACCTGAAACATTTCCAAGGTGTGCTAACTGAGTTCGACGTTATATACCTGAAACAGCGCCAAAGTGTGCTAACTGAGTCCGACGTTTGATACCTGAAACAGTGCCAAAGTGTGCTAACTTAGTCCGACGTTTGATACCTGACACGTTGCCAAGGTGTGCTAACTGAGTCTGACATTGGATTCCTGAAACGTTGCCAAGGTGTGCTAACTGAGTCCGACGTTTGATACCTGAAACAGTGCCAAAGTGTGCTAACTGAGCCCGACGTTTGATACCTGAAACGTTGTCAAGGTGTGCTAACTGAGTCCGACGTTTGATACCTGAAACGTTTCCAAAGTGTGCTTACTGAGTTCGACGTTATATACCTGAAACAGCGCCAAAGTGTGCTAACTGAGTCCGACGTTTGATACCTGAAACAGTGCCAAAGTGTGCTAACTTAGTCCGACGTTTGATACCTGAAACTTTGCTAAGGTGTGCTAACTGAGCCTGACGTTTGATACCTGAAACAGTGCCAAGGTGTGCTAACTGAGTCTGACGTTCGATACCTGAAACGTTTCCAAAACGTGCTAATTGAGTCCGACGTTTGATACCTGAAACATTTCCAAGGTGTGCTTACTGAGTCCGACGTTCGATACTTGACACGTTGCCAAGGTGTGCTAACTGAGTCCGACGTTTGATACTTGACACGTTGTCAAGGTGTGCTAACTGAGTCCGACGTTTAAGACCTGAAACGTTGCCAAAGTGTGCTAACTGAGTCCGACGTTTAAGACCTGAAATGTTGCCATGGTGTGCTAACTGAGTCCGACGTTTGATACCTGAAACATTTCCAAGGTGTGCTTACTGAGTCCGACGTTCGATACTTGACACGTTGCCAAGGTGTGCTAACTGAGTCCGACGTTTGATACTTGACACGTTGCCAAGGTGTGCTAACTGAGTCCGACATTTAAGACCTGAAACGTTGCCAAAGTGTGCTAACTGAGTCCGACGTTTAAGACCTGAAACGTTGCCATGGTGTGCTAACTGAGTCCGACGTTTGATACCTGAAACATTTCCAAGGTGTGCTAACTGAGTCCGACGTTCGATACCTGACACGTTGCCAAGGTATGCTAACTGAGTCTGACGTTTGATACCTGAAACTTTGCTAAGGTGTGTTAACTGAGTCCGACGTTTAAGACCTGAAACGTTGCCAAGGTGTGCTAACTGAGCCCGACGTTTGATACCTGAAACGGTGCCAAAGTGTGCTAACTGAGTCCGACGTTTGATACCTGACACGTTGCCAAGGTGTGCTAACTGAGTCCGACGTTCGATACTTGACACGTTGCCAAGGTGTGTTAACTGAATCCGACGTTCGATAACTGAAACGTTGCCAAGGTATGCTAACTAAATCCCGACGTTTGATACCTGAAACTTTGCTAAGGTGTGCTAACTGAGTTCGACGTTTGATACCTGAAATGTTTCCAAAACGTGCTAATTCAGTCCGAAGTTTTATACCTGAAACATTTCCAAGGTGTGCTTACTGAGTCCGACGTTCGATACTTGACACGTTGCCAAGGTGTGCTAACTGAGTCCGACAACTGAAACGTTGCCAAAGTGTGCTAACTGAGTCCAACGTTTGATACCTGAAACGTTGCCAAGGTGTGCTAACTGAGTCCGAGGTTTAAGACCTGAAACGTTGCCAAGGTGTGCTAACTGAGTCCGACGTTTAAGACCTGAAACGTTGCCAAAGTGTGCTAACTGAGTCCGACGTTTAAGACCTGAAACGTTGCCAAGGTGTGCTGAGTCCGACGTTTGATACCTGAAACATTGCCAAGGTGTGCTAACCGAGTCCGACGTTCGATAACTGCAACGTTGCCAAGGTATGCTCACTGAGTCCGACGTTTGATACCTGAAACTTTGCTAAAGTGTGCTAACTGAGTCCCGACGTTTGATACCTGAAACTTTGCTAAGGTGTGCTAACTGAGTCCGACGTTTGATACCTGAAACGTTGCCAAGGTGTACTAACTGAGTTCGACGTTTGATAACTGAAACGTTGCTAAGGTGTACAAACTGAGTCCGACGTTTGATACCGGAAACGTTGCCAAGTTGTTCTAACTGAGTCCGACGTTCGATACCTGACACGTTGCAAAGGTGTGCTAACTGAGTCCGACGTTTAAGACCTGAAACGTTGCCAAAGTGTACCAACCAAATCCGACGTTTAAGACCTGAAACGTTGCCAAGGTGTGCTAACTGAGTCCGACGTTCGATAACTGAAACGTTGCCATGGTGTGCTAACTGAGTCCCGACGTTTGATACCTGAAACGTTACCAAGGTGTGCTGAGTCCGAAGTTTGATACTTGAAACGTTGCAAGGTTTGCTAACTGAGTCCCGAGTTTTGATACCTGAATCGGTGCCAAAATGTGCTAATTGAGTCTGACGTTTGATACCTGAAACATTGCCATGGTGTGCTAACTGAGTCCTACGTTTGATACCTCAAACGTTTCCAAAGTGTGCTAATTGAGTCCGACGTTTGATAACTGAAACAATTTCAAGGTGTGCTTACTGAGTCCGGCGTTCGATACTTGACACGTTGCCAAGGTGTGCTAACCGAATCTGACGTTTGACACCTGAAACGTTTCCAAAGTGTGCTAATTGAGTCCAACGTTCGATACTTGACACGTTGCCCTGGTGTGCTTACTGAGTACGATGTTCGATACTTGACACGTTGCCAAGGTGTGCTAACTGAGTCCGACGTTCGATAACTGAAACGTTGCCAAGGTATGCTAACTGAGTCCCGATGTTTGATACCTGAAACTTTGCTAAGGTGTGCTAACTGAGTCCGAAGTTTGATACCTGAAACGTTCCCAAAGTGTGCTCACTGAGTCCGACGTTTGATACCTGAAACGTTGCCAAGGGTTTGCTAACTGAATCCCGACTTTTGATACCTGAAACTTTGCCAAGGTGTACTAACTGAGTATGACGTGTGATACCTGAAACGTTGCCAAGGTGTACTAACTGAGTCTGACGTTTGATACCGGAAACTTTGCCAAAGTGTTCTAACTGAGTCCGACGTTTGATACCTGACACGTTGCCAAGGTTTGCTAACTGAGTCCGACGTTCGATAACTGAAACGTTGCCAAGGTGTGCTAACTGGGTCCGATGTTCGATAACTGAAACGTTTCCAAGGTGTGCTAACTGAGTCCGACGTTTGATACCTGAAACGATGCCAAGGTGTGCTAACTGAGTCCAACGTTCGATACCTGAAACGTTTCCAAAACGGGCTAATTGAGTCCGACGTTTGATACCTGAAATATTTCCAAAGTGTGCTTACTGAGTCCGACGTTCGATACTTGACACGTTGCCAAGGTGTGCTAACTGATTCCGACGTTTGATACCTGAAACAGTGCCAAAGTGTGCTAACTGAGTCCGACGTTTGAAACCTGAAACATTGCCAAAGTAAGCTAACTGAGTCTGACGTTCGATAACTGAAACGTTGCCAAGGTGTGCTAACTGAGCCCGACGTTTGATTCCTGAAACAGTGCCAAAGTGTGCTAACTGAGTCCGACGTTTGATACCTGAAACATTGCCAAGGTGTGTTAACTGAGTCCGACGTTTAAGACCTGAAACGTTGCCAAGGTGTGCTAACTGAGTCCGACGTTTGATACCTGAAACGTTGCCAAAGTGTGCTAACTGAGTTTGACGTTTAAGACCTGAAACGTTGCCAAGGTATGCTAACTGAGTCCAACGTTTGATACCTGAAACTTTGCTAAGGTTTGCTAACTGAGCCCGACGTTTGATACCTGAAACATTTCCAAGGTGTGCTTACTGAGTCCGACGTTCGATAACTGAAACGTTGCCAAATTGTGCTAACTGAGTCCAACGTTTGATACCTGAAACGTTGCCAAGGTGTGCTAACTGAGTCCGACGTTTAAGACCTGAAACGTTGCCAATGTGTGCTAACTGAGTGTGACGTTTAAGACCTGAAACGTTGCCAAAGTGTGCTAACTGAGTCCGACGTTTAAGACCTGAAACGTTGCCAAGGTGTACTAACTGAGTCCGACGTTTGATACCTGAAACATTGCCAAGGTGTGCTAACTGAGTCCAAAGTTTAAGACCTGAAACGTTGCCAAATTATGCTAACTGAGTCCGACGTTTAAGACCTGAAACGTTGCCAAGGTGTGCTAACTGAGTCTGACCTTTGATACCTGAAACATTGCCAAGGTGTACTAACTGAGTCCGACGTTTGATACCTGAAACTTTGCTAAGGTGTTCTAGCTGAGTCCGACGTTCGATACCTGACACGTTGCCAAGGTATGCTAACTGAGTCTGACGTTTGATACCTGAAACTTTGCTAAGGTGTGTTAACTGAGTCCGACGTTTAAGACCTGAAACGTTGCCAAGGTGTGCTAACTGAGCCCGACGTTTGATACCTGAAACGGTGCCAAAGTGTGCTAACTGAGTCCGACGTTTGATACCTGACACGTTGCCAAGGTGTGCTAACTGAGTCCGACGTTCGATACTTGACACGTTGCCAAGGTGTGTTAACTGAATCCGACGTTCGATAACTGAAACGTTGCCAAGGTATGCTAACTAAATCCCGACGTTTGATACCTGAAACTTTGCTAAGGTGTGCTAACTGAGTTCGACGTTTGATACCTGAAATGTTTCCAAAACGTGCTAATTCAGTCCGAAGTTTTATACCTGAAACATTTCCAAGGTGTGCTTACTGAGTCCGACGTTCGATACTTGACACGTTGCCAAGGTGTGCTAACTGAGTCCGACAACTGAAACGTTGCCAAAGTGTGCTAACTGAGTCCAACGTTTGATACCTGAAACGTTGCCAAGGTGTGCTAACTGAGTCCGACGTTTAAGACCTGAAACGTTGCCAAGGTGTGCTAACTGAGTCCGACGTTTAAGACCTGAAACGTTGCCAAAGTGTGCTAACTGAGTCCGACGTTTAAGACCTGAAACGTTGCCAAGGTGTGCTGAGTCCGACGTTTGATACCTGAAACATTGCCAAGGTGTGCTAACCGAGTCCGACGTTCGATAACTGCAACGTTGCCAAGGTATGCTAACTGAGTCCGACGTTTGATACCTGAAACTTTGCTAAAGTGTGCTAACTGAGTCCCGACGTTTGATACCTGAAACTTTGCTAAGGTGTGCTAACTGAGTCCGACGTTTGATACCTGAAACGTTGCCAAGGTGTACTAACTGAGTTCGACGTTTGATAACTGAAACGTTGCTAAGGTGTACAAACGGAGTCCGACGTTTGATACCGGAAACGTTGCCAAGTTGTTCTAACTGAGTCCGACGTTCGATACCTGACACGTTGCAAAGGTGTGCTAACTGAGTCCGACGTTTAAGACCTGAAACGTTGCCAAAGTGTACCAACCAAATCCGACGTTTAAGACCTGAAACGTTGCCAAGGTGTGCTAACTGAGTCCGACGTTCGATAACTGAAACGTTGCCATGGTGTGCTAACTGAGTCCCGACGTTTGATACCTGAAACGTTACCAAGGTGTGCTGAGTCCGAAGTTTGATACTTGAAACGTTGCAAGGTTTGCTAACTGAGTCCCGAGTTTTGATACCTGAATCGGTGCCAAAATGTGATAATTGAGTCTGACGTTTGATACCTGAAACATTGCCATGGTGTGCTAACTGAGTCCTACGTTTGATACCTCAAACGTTTCCAAAGTGTGCTAATTGAGTCCGACGTTTGATAACTGAAACAATTTCAAGGTGTGCTTACTGAGTCCGGCGTTCGATACTTGACACGTTGCCAAGGTGTGCTAACCGAATCTGACGTTTGATACCTGAAACGTTTCCAAAGTGTGCTAATTGAGTCCAACGTTCGATACTTGACACGTTGCCAAGGTGTGCTTACTGAGTACGATGTTCGATACTTGACACGTTGCCAAGGTGTGCTAACTGAGTCCGACGTTCGATAACTGAAACGTTGCCAAGGTATGCTAACTGAGTCCCGATGTTTGATACCTGAAACTTTGCTAAGGTGTGCTAACTGAGTCCGAAGTTTGATACCTGAAACGTTCCCAAAGTGTGCTCACTGAGTCCGACGTTTGATACCTGAAACGTTGCCAAGGGTTTGCTAACTGAATCCCGACTTTTGATACCTGAAACTTTGCCAAGGTGTACTAACTGAGTATGACGTGTGATACCTGAAACGTTGCCAAGGTGTACTAACTGAGTCTGACATTTGATACCGGAAACTTTGCCAAAGTGTTCTAACTGAGTCCGACGTTTGATACCTGACACGTTGCCAAGGTTTGCTAACTGAGTCCGATGTTCGATAACTGAAACGTTGCCAAGGTGTGCTAACTGGGTCCGATGTTCGATAACTGAAACGTTTCCAAGGTGTGCTAACTGAGTCCGACGTTTGATACCTGAAACGTTCCTAAGGTGTGCTAACTGAGTCCGACGTTTGATACCTGAAACGTTGCCAAGGTGTTCTAAATCCGAAATTTGATACCTGAAACATCGTCAAGGTGTGCTAACTGAGTCCCGACGTTTGATACCTGAAATGTTGCCAAGGTGTGTTAACTGAGTCCCGACGTTTGATACTTGAATTTTTGCCAAGGTGTGCTAACTGAGTCCTACGTTTGATACCTGAAACGTTGCGAAGGTGTGCTAACCGAGTTCGACGTTTGATACCTGAAACGTTGTCAAGGTGTGCTAAGTGAGTCCAACGTTTGATACCTGAAACGTTCCCAAGTTGTGCTAAATGAGTCCGACGTTTGATACCTGAAACGTTTCCAAGGTGTGCTAACTGAGTCTGACGTTCGATACCTGACACGTTGCCAAGGTGTGCTAACTGAGTCCGACGTTCGATACTTGACACGTTGCCAAGGTGTGCTTACTGAGTCCGACGTTCGATACTTGACACGTTGCCAAGGTGTGCTAACTGAATCCGACGTTCGATAACTGAAACTTTGCTAAGGTGTGCTAACTGAGTCCGACATTTGATACCTAAACGTTCCCAAGGTGTGCTAACTGAATCCGACGTTTGATACCTGAAACGTTGCCAAGGTTTGCTGAGTCCCGACTTTTGATACTTGAAACTTTGCCAAGGTTTGCTAACTGAGTATGACGTATGATACCGGAAACGTCGCCAAGGTGTTCTAACTAAGTCTGACATTCGATACCTGACACGTTGCCAAGGTGTGATAACTGAGTCATTGTTCGATAACTGAAACGTTGCCAAGGTGTGCTAACTGGGTCCGACGTTTGATACCTGAAACGTTGCCAAAGTGTGCTAACTGAGTCCGGCGTTTGATACCTGAAACATTTCCAAGGTGTGCTTACTGAGTCTGGCGTTCGATACTTGACACGTTGCCAAGGTGTGCTAACTGAGTCCGACGTTTCAGACCTGAAATGTTGCCACGGTGTGCTAACTGAGTCCGACGTTTAAGACCTGAAACGTTGCCAAAGTGTGCTAGCTGAGTCCGACGTTTAAGACCTGAAATGTTGCCAAGGTGTGATAACTGAGTCCGACGTTTGATACCTGAAACATTGCCAAGGTGTGCTAACTGAGTTTGACGTTCGATAACTGAAACGTTGCCAAGGTATGCTAACTGAGTCCGACGTTTGATACCTGAAACTTTGATAAGGTGTGCTAACTGAGTCCGACGTTTAAGACCTGATACGATGCCAAGGTGTACTAACTGAGTTTGACGTTCGATAACTGAAACGTTGCCAAGGTCTGCTAACTGAGTCCGACGTTTGATACCTGAAACTTTGATAAGGTGTGCTAACTGAGTCCGATGTTTAAGACCTGAAACGTTGATAAAGTGTGCTAACTGAGTCCAACGTTTAAGACCTGAAACGTTGCCAAGGTGTGCTAACTGAGTCCAACGTTCGATAACTGAAACATTGCCAAGGTATGCTAACTGAGTCCCGACGTTTGATACCTGAAACTTTGCTAAGGTGTGCTAACTGAGTCCGACGTTTGATACCTGAAACGTTACCAAGGTGTTTAAACTGAGTCCGACGTTTGATACCGGAAACGTTGCCAAGGTGTTCTAACTGAGTATGATGTTTGATACCTGAAACATTGCTAAGGTGTGCTAACTGAGTCCGACGTTTGATACCTGAAACGTTTCCAAAGTGTGCTAACTGAGTCCGACAATCGATAACTGAAACGTTGTTAAGGATTGCTACCTGAGTCCTGACGTTTGATACCTGAAACTTTGCCAAGGTGAACTAACCGAGTCCGACGTTTGACACCTAAAACGTTCCCAAGGTGTGCTAACTGAGTCCGAAGTTTGAAACCCGAAACTTTGCCAAGGTATGCTAACTGAGTCCGACGTTTGATACTGTGGACATGTTGGCGACACACAAAGATGACGTAGGCACATCCAGGCTGTGGACATGTTGGCGACACACAAAGATGACGTAGACACATGCAGGCTGTGGACATGTTGGCGACACACAAAGATGACAATACCTTCTTTGTTTGTAAATGTTTCACTCAACAGATTAAAAAAACAAAACTGTAAGATGTAAAGAGTTAAGTCAATATGACCACATCTTTGTAGTTAGAATTCCGTGCAGCGCTCGCAATTAGTTGACGGCACAATGTGCACCCTGAACTCTATTGTAAAAATGTGTGTTTCTCCATTTGTTGTTTGTTCTATTTTATTTTATGTTTAAATCTACCATATCCACTTTGGTTATATTTGTAATTCTGTTTTCTATAATTTGGCTACCATGGTGTCATTTTGACAATTATTTTGATTATACTATAATTGTAATATTTGAATGATGCTAAATGAATCTGTTGTGGCAGTTGCAGGTGTCACCAATGCGGCAGTTTGAGGAAACACTCGGTTGCTTTTCCAAACATTTTTAATGGTAACCTGCCCACATGAGAATGCTAAACAGGAAGTGCTTTAAGTTTAATGGCTTTGTAAACACACCGAGACAAAGTCCAAGTTCATTGTTTTCTTTTGAAACTGCACCAATTTTTTCTTCAGCACTTTCAACTAGCTTGGGAGTATTTTGCCAAGAGGATTCTTTGTAATGTGTACATTTTCAAAATGTGTTTGTGCTATTTTTGGCCGAAGTAACACACAAAAAAAAACTATTTTGAAGTTCTCTTTATTTTGAAATTATTATGCTGTGATTTTACCAGTCCGGTCCTGCGTCGGAATAGATTTTCCTCCATGCGGCTCCTGAGCTAAAATGAGTTTGACACCCGTGATCTAGTAGGTTCCCTCGGTAGGATATGGAGTTGTACGTGGACTATCAGTCACATCTGCCTTCCATCGTGGTGCCTTGGTCCTGCGTTTGCCGGGCTGAGAAGGCCTTCAAGTGGCTTGGTGGACTCTGCTCATGGTCTTTAACGGCGTCAGGCAGTAGAAAATGAAAGTGAAAATGACCCCGAACCCCGATGCCTGCGCGCTGCAAGCGGACGCACGCTCACACAGAGCGGGTAAAACAATTAAGAGAAGGTCAGAAGCTGCAGGAGCAGCCTCACTGGGCTCACTAATTAGCGTTAATTGAGTGTAGATGTCTGATGAAATGTGCAGCAGGTGAAATCAAGCTGAGCAGTGACTGTGGGGCTAAAACTGTACAGTTCACATTTGGTCTTTCCCTGGAATCCAGATACAAACTTCAATCCAGCTTGGTCTCGGCTGAGCTTGACTGTGACCTTCAAACACCTCCAAGAGTCTCATGGAAATGTCAGGGAATGCTTTATTGTCCCCTCAGGAAGGAGGAGAGCAAGGTGGGTGATGGGCTGAGGATCACGTAGATCAGGGGTCGGCAACCTTTAACACTCAAAGGGCCATTTTGACCCGTTTCACAAAATAAAGAAAACAATGGGAGCCACAAAACTCTTTTGAAATTTAAAATGAAATAACACTGCACACAAAGTTTTTTTTGCTTTGTGCTATGTATAAACCAGGGGTCTCAGACACGCGGCCCGTGAGACGTTATTTTGCGGCCCGCACCTTAATATGAACATTTTATGTTAGTGCGGCCCGCAAGTTTAATATGAATGGCGCTTGACAGCATCACACTTGCCAAACCTCCCAATTTTTCCGGGAAACTCCCGAATTTCTGAACAACAATTCTCTCGAATGTCTGCTGATTTTCACCTAAACAACAATAATAAGGGCGTGCTATGATGGCACTGCCTTCAGCGCCCTATACAGCCTGTTCTAACATTGTGCCAGCCCGGTTACATGCTGTAAGCGGCCTCTGCCTGCACACATTGGTGTCTGCAAGGCATACGTGTTCAACAGCCATACAGGTTACACTGAGGGTGGCGATATAAACAACTTTAACACTCCTACTAATATGCGCCACAATGTTAACCCACACCAAACAAGAATGACAAACACATTTTGGGAGAACATGCGCACTGTAACACAACATAAACACAACAGAACAAATACCCAGAATCCCATGGATCCCTAACTCTTCCGGGCCACATTATACACCCCCGCTACCACCCCCACCTCCGTGCGTCGGTTTCCGCGACAGCCTGAAAGTATTGTGTCAAAAAGACTAAATGTACCCTTCTTTCTATTTTGACATTAAAAAATACATGTTCTGCATGCAATTGTATGTATTTATATTCAATATTATTAAATAATATAATATCATGCATTACATTGTTTTCTTTAAAAAAATACTCAAATATTAACATTTGAGTATACTTTGAAAGTAGTTTTGAATCTGTAATAAAAATGTTGTTCAAGGTAATATCGCAATATTTGTCACGACTTGGTCCGGGGTGTTTGCTTTTCCAGGATGCAGCGGAAAGTTGGCACGGGCGAGACGGGAACCAAGGTACATGATTTATTTATTAAAAAAAAGATCAAACAAAAAGCGCGCACAATGGCGGAGAATAAACTATGAAAAAACAAAAGGACTATAAACATGGAACCAAAACTTACTGTGACAAGGGACATGAAGCAGGATCATAGAGGAGTGTGCAGAAGCATATATGGGGTGCGGTATGGGGTGCGAGGTCGTCAGAAAAACAAACTGAAAAACACTGAACTTAAATACTACGGACATGATTAACGAAAACAGGTGCGTGACTCAAGACGTGAAACAGGTGCGTGACGTGACAGGTGAAAACTAATGGTTGCTATGGTGACCAGACAAGGGAGTGAAAAGACAGAAACTAAACAAAACATGACTTAAAACAAAACATGATTACACAAACATGACAGAGCCCCTCCCTTAAGGACAGATACCAGATGTCCATAAAAATTAACAAGAGTCATGGGAGGGCGGGAGGGGGACATGGCGGTGGGTCGCCAGACCACGTGTCCCCGTATCTACCGGGGCAGAGTTAGGTGGCGGCGGCGAGTGGAACGCCGCTGCAGCAGGCGAGGCGGGCGCCCAGGGAATGGCCACATTCGTGGCCGACTGGGAGGTGGGCGCACTTGGCGTGGCGGGCGACCAGGTAGCGGCCATATCCATAGCCGAGGAGGAGGCAGGCGCGTCGTCAACTTGGCAGGCGTGGCAGCTCGGCGTGGCAAGTCAGGCGGCGAAGCTCGGTGTGACGCGTCCAGCGGCGAAGCTCGCCGTGGGTCTTGGTCTTGGTGTGGGTCTTGGCATGGCGGGTCTTGGTCTTGGTGTGGGTCTTGGTCTTGGTCTTGGTGTGGGTCTTGGTCTTGGTCTTGGTCTTGGCATGGCGAGTCTTGGTCTTGGCATGGCGAGTCTTGGTCTTGGCATGGCGAGTCTTGGTCTTGGCATGGCGAGTCTTGGTCTTGGCATGGCGAGTCTTGGTCTTGGCATGGCGAGTCTTGGTCTTGGCATGGCGTGTCTTGGTCTTGGCATGGCGGGTCTTGGTCTTGGCATGGCGGGTCTTGGTCTTGGCATGGCGGGTCTTGGTCTTGGCCTTGGCATGGCGGGTCTTGGTCTTGGCATGGCGGGTCTTGGCGTCGTGAAGCTGCGACTGGCGGCACTTGGCGTCGTGGAGCTGCGACTGGCGGCACTTGGCGTCGTGGAGCTGCGACTGGCGGCACTTGGCGTCGTGGAGCTGCGACTGGCGGCACTTGGCGTCGTGGAGCTGCGACTGGCGGCACTTGGCGTCGTGGAGCTGCGACTGGCGGCACTTGGCGTCGTGGAGCTGGTACCGGAGCTTGGCGTCGTGGAGCTGGTACCGGAGCTTGGCGTCGTGGAGCTGGTACCGGAGCTTGGCATGATGCGGCTAGGCGTGGTGCGGGTACTGGAGTCTGCCGTGGAACTTGGCGTGGTGGAGCTGGTGCTAGCCTTGGTGCGGCAACAGGTGCTAGCTGAGGAGCTAGCCTTGGAGCAGGTGGAGGTGGCCTAGCTGGGGGTTGCGGCTTGGCAGGTCGGAAGACTGGTGAGGGCGGTCGTGCTGGAGGCTGTGGCTTGACAGGTCGGTAGACTGGTGGTGGCGGCCGTGAGGGAGGCTGTGGCTTGGCATGGTGATGCCGAGCCACCCCACCAACACAGCTCCCGACCCCAGCCCCCCCCTCAAGGGGCGGATACCAGACGCGCTCCCTGCGGTCTGGAACTCTCTGTAGGGGTGGGCGGGGGAGGGCAGAAATTTCCCCTTTTTTTTGGCCAAATTGTTTTGTTTTTTTATCCCCCACCTGGGGTTGTGTGGGCGGAAAAAAAGAAAAAAATTGTGACGGGGGCGGGACTTGAGTCTTGGGGGGCGGGGCATGAGTCTTGGGGGGCGGGGCATGAAATTGGGATGGCTGTGACTGACTAGACCTGATGTCTAAAAACATGTTTTGATAATGCTTTATCAAAGACATGGCAGAGTTTTTAGCTGGAGGCGGGTGATTTAAAGAAAAAGTATTGAAACAAAAATCCTGGTCTGTGATGTCATCATGGGGAAGCCGGGCAGACTGCTGCTTGCTTCCGCCCGGAGGGGGCGGGGCTTGTGGGAGCGGCGTGTCCTGCTGGCTCGCGGAAGTCTTTCCTGGCGTCCCTCGCCTTTGGCGGCGCTTCCGTGGCTGAGGTGACGTACCGATCGGCACCAACTTGCCTCCATTCCCCCACATCATCCCCCTGCGCTCCCTGGGGGAAAAGCGCAGCGTCTCTGCCTCCATGGCACGCAGCACCTCCCAAGAAGCCTCATCCAATTTGTCCAAATCGGCCAACTTACGTGCGGAAAAGCGGGTCTGCTGACGACCTACTGTCACGACTTGGTCCGGGGTGTTTGCTTTTCCAGGATGCAGCGGAAAGTTGGCACGGGCGAGACGGGAACCAAGGTACATGATTTATTTATTAAAAAAAAGATCAAACAAAAAGCGCGCACAATGGCGGAGAATAAACTATGAAAAAACAAAAGGACTATAAACATGGAACCAAAACTTACTGTGACAAGGGACATGAAGCAGGATCATAGAGGAGTGTGCAGAAGCATATATGGGGTGCGGTATGGGGTGCGAGGTCGTCAGAAAAACAAACTGAAAAACACTGAACTTAAATACTACGGACATGATTAACGAAAACAGGTGCGTGACTCAAGACGTGAAACAGGTGCGTGACGTGACAGGTGAAAACTAATGGTTGCTATGGTGACCAGACAAGGGAGTGAAAAGACAGAAACTAAACAAAACATGACTTAAAACAAAACATGATTACACAAACATGACAATATTAGTTACAATTGAATGAATTTAAGTTGTAAAGTAGTTATAATCTGTAATAATAATAATGAACTATTATCCTTAACTTTCAAACTAAAATCCTTTCATGTTCTGAAAAAGCGCCTAATAATGTATGCGATAAAAATGGTTGTGCTTGCCGACCTCCAAGCAATTTTATTTAGTCCTAGATGTAACGATAAGTGTGACCAGTAGATGGCAGTCACACATAAGAGATACGTGTGGACTGCAGGTTGACGCCTGTTTGATAAATGACGTGAGCGAGGGCCCGTAAGCAAGCAACACCAAAACTTTGATATTTCATTGAGAATTTAGAATATTACACACTGCGCTGAAGAATAACACAACAGTCGACGACGATGTTAGCGCTGTTTGTCCAATTGTCAAAGTTGAAATGATTGCCTTTCTCTTTTGGATGAGCATGACGAGAAACAGATTGTGACTATGAAGGTAGTGACTAAGTTTGAGGTCAAAAGCTTGCAACCATTTGCCACAGTAGACACACCTGATTTTCGGTAGGTGAATGTTTATTTGTAGTCGGAGAAAAGTTGCATGTTTTCCTTTAAGTAGGTTTTCATTTCCATGATATTTTTATCAGGGGGATGAAAAAGAATCACAACACTAAGTACTAAGTCTTCATGAATGTTAATGTCATTTCTACATGATTTATTTTGTGAAATTCTACAGACGAATATTTATTTCCTATATTTATTTTCAAAAATCTATATGTTACGTCCAAACAAGGCCTGTGAATGTCAATGCCTTAACGCATGTGATTCATCTAAAGAATGGCGTTATCATGAATGGATAAAGATTCATCACAATGTTTGTTTTGATTACTCCAGTTTGACCGTAGTTAGAGCGATGCGCCCTTCAATACAAACTCCCATTGAATTTCGATAAAACTGAGGTAACGAGTCAGAATCGTCGGCAAACATGAAGTTTAAAATAGCATCTTAAAGCGAAACATGAACGTGAGGTAGGTGCGGCTAGTGTTACGGCGGGGTCGCATGTTAAAGCGCGGATCGTTTCCCCAAGATGCAGACATGTCTCCGGAGGCAGTGTGCAGGTAGGACAATGATTTATTTTTCATATATCAGGCAAAAAACAGGAAAGCGCGCCGATAGCCCGGGTAGCTATGGAAAAGCTAACGGGAAAGCTTAACATGGAAAACAAGCAAACAAATAGCGAAGCTTAGCTCAGGAATCAAACGGTATACACACGTAACTTGTTGCATGGAGAAAACAAGACAGCCAGACTGAGTGTGGCAAAAAGCAGGAATAAATAGCTCTCTGACTAGTGCCCGGGAGCAGGTGAGCGTCCCGAACACTAATCAGAGGCAGGTGAAAATAATCAGCACCCATGGCAACCAAGAAAACACAAACCCAGGGGTGCTGAAACAGAACTAAGGGAGTATTTAACTAAACAAAACATGATCAGAGCAACGGATCATGACAGCTAGCATGAATGCTACATGGACAACCAACTCTGCTGGCGGACTTTATCCACGTTTACCACGAATAAATTAAACAATGCTTTTCCAAATGGACAGCCAGCGCTTGCAGTGTTGCCAACTTGGCGACTTTGTCTCTAAATCTGGCGACTTTTCATTCCTCTTAGCAACGTTTTAGTAAATGGCTACTAGCGACTTTATTGAGGACTTTTTTGTGTCTTGGAGCAGTACTGTTCTCAACGAGCAGCCCCTCCTCCTTCTGAAGCACTCAAAGAAGATTAACCAACAAGGTACAACTGATTTTATTTAGTATTCCCAATCGTAGTGGCGACCAGTGTTAAGGTTAGAGTTAAGGAGTTTTGTCTTTACAAACTGAGAGCGCACCACAGAGCTAGTGACAGTGTGTGCGCGTGTGTCGGCAGGGTGGCTGCGAATTCAACTCGTTGTTGTTTTGACAATGTTGTTGAATGTGAAGTTGATCCATCAGCCCCTTGTTATGTTTGTGTCAGGGACTGCTGTCGGTCTTGAACCCCAAGATGCAGAGATGACAAGCATAGCGCAGGAAAACACGACTTTTATGTCAAAAAACAAATAGTGCAACTGGGAAGTGCACATGCAGGGAAAACAGGAACCAGGAAACATTGAAACAGCCAACAGGAACCAGGAAACAGGATAACAGGTTACAGGAAACATTGAAACAGAAGCCCTGACTGGAGGGCGAGGCAGGCATTAATAGTAGCCTGATTGGCAACTGCAACGAGGTGTGCTAGGCTGCCAATCAGGGACAGGTGAGGGAAACGAGCGCTCAGTAAATGGAACCAAAATAAGAGCGCTGACAGGAAATTAACACAAACACGGGAAAACCCAAACTGTCAGTAACAAGCTTGATAGTTTGTTGGATATTCTGTACAGTCCTCTTTTATTCTGTTTAAAGTGTACAGACGTTGACTAAAATATGGAACCCAATATTCATGTTTACATTCTTTCTTTTGGAGCAGGGGTGGCCATTGCGTGGATGGTGAGCTAGCGTTCGATGGCAGAGGTGTGTTAGTCCATCGCCAGCCAGGCATTAAAAAAATAAACCTAACAATTAGCGATCATCATTCTTCGCTATGATGTCACTTTTGTCACTTGATTGACATTCACGGCACCCGAGGGTCTTGTGAGATGACGCTGGCTGCTGCCAGATCATTATTACAAACACCGTTTCCATATGAGTTGGGAAATTATGTTAGATGTAAAAAATAAATGGAATACAATGATTTGCAAATCATTTTCAACCCATATTCAGTTGAATATGCTGCAAAGACAACATATATTTGATGTTCAAACTGATAAACTTTTTTTTGTTGTTGCAAATAATCATTAACTTTAGAATTTGATGCCAGCACCACGTGACAAAGAAGTTGGGAAAAGTGGCAATAAATACTCATAAAGTTGAGGAATGCTCATCAAATACTTATTTGGAACATCCCACAGGTGTGCAGGCTAATTGGGAACAGGTGGGTGCCATGATTGGGTATAAAAACAGCTTCCCAAAAATGCTCAGTCTTTCACAAGAAAGGATGGGGCGAGGTACACCCCTTTGTCCACAACTGCGTGAGCAAATAGTCAAACAGTTTAAGAACAACGTTTCTCAAAGTGTAATTGCAAGAAATTGAGGGATTTCAACATCTACGGTCCATAATATCATCAAAAGGTTCAGAGAATCTGGAGAAATCACTCCACGTAAGCGGCATGGCCGGAAACCAACATTGAATGACCGTGACCTTCGATCCCTCAGACGGCACTGTATCAAAAACCGCCATCAATCTCTAAAGGATATCACCACATGGGCTCAGGAACACTTCAGAAAACCACTGTCACTAAATACAGTTCGTCGCTACATCTGTAAGTGCAAGTTAAAGCTCTACTATGCAAAGCGAAAGCCATTTATCAACAACATCCAGAAACGGCGCCGGCTTCTCTGGGCCCGAGATCATCTAAGATGGACTGATGCAAAGTGGAAAAGTGTTCTGTGGTCTGACGAGTCCACATTTCAAATTGTTTTTGGAAATATTCGACATTGTGTCATCCGGACCAAAGGGGAAGGAACCATCCAGACTGTTATCGACGCAAAGTTCAAAAGCCAGCATCTGTGATGGTATGGGGGTGCATTAGTGCCCAAGGCATGGGTAACTTACACATCTGTGAAGGCACCATTAATGCTGAAAGGTTTTGGAACAACATATGCTGCCATCTAAGCGCCATGTTTATCATGGACGCCCTTGCTTATTTCAGCAAGACAATGCCAAGCCACATTCAGCACGTGTTACAACAGCATGACTTCGTAAAAAAAGAGTGCGGGTACTTTCCTGTTTCGCCTGCAGTCCAGACCTGTCTCCCATCGAAAATGTGTGGCGCATTATGAAACGTAAAATATGACAGCGGAGACTCCGGATTGTTGAACGACTGAAGCTCTACATAAAACAAGAATGGGAAATAATTCCACTTTCAAAGCTTCAACAATTAGTTTCCTCAGTTCCCAATCATTTATTGAATGTTGTTAAAAGAAAAGGTGATATAACACAGTGGTGAACATGCCCTTTCCCAACTACTTTGGCACATGTTGCAGCTGTCACGCCAAATTTCTTCCCCCTACAAAAACCTCCCCCCACCCCATTTACTTCCGGGGTCATTTCCTCTTACGTCATTTCCTCTTACTTACGTCATTTCCTCTTACGTCATTGACAGCGATCGATAGAATCCAAATCTCCTGAAAATGGTGGTGTCACTGAATGACATTTGTCTTTATCTTTTCCAGGGGACTTATGTCAAACACCAGCAGGCTTCGAAAAATTCCAGGCGGAGTGTTAGGGAAAATTTCAGGCGGAGTGTTAGGTCCGCTGCTGGGAACTTCTGTCTTCGTGGTAACGTGCAAAAAATATAAATTAATATATAATACTGTTAAATGTCTGTACTTTAACAATGTTTGGAACAACAAATTTGTAAACAATAAGAAATCATTTTACATTGCAGTTTTTTGCCTCATTTTAAAGTATTGAAGAAATACCCAAGGTTTTTCTTTATTTTTAAGTTCTTATTCTAAATATTGTCGTTTGTCCAACCACGGGTCATCTGACTTCACTGAGGTACATATGTGCAGTGCTATTTACATTATGGACAAACAATTGGGCATATACTTATCATTAGGCAGCTTCAATTATACCTCAACTGATAATTGGCTCATTACGGAAAGTGACTTGACACGGAGGGCAAAGTTTATAATTGTAGAGAATTCAAAGTCATGTCAGGGTTATTATCGGGGTTGTTGGCAATTATTTTTATTATTTGCTAAAAACTGCTCCTACTCACGTCTCAATACTGGGCTACCACGGACCAGCCGCATACAGTAAAGGTATGTTCTTACTCGAAGTTAGAGGGAATCTCAGTAAATCGTGTTTGCCAACAATATCAACCTAAAACCCATCCGTCTGAAAGAAAAATTAACCCTGAAGTAGTGTTGACCTGTGGAAAATGAATCAAAAATCGTTTAATTCTCCGTCAAATGTGCAGTCAGGAATATCCTCAAGTTAATTTGTCCGATTAATACAGACGTTTGGTTAACGCTATATTATAAAAAAAAACAAAAAACAAGTATCCTTCCAGCGACGGGCAGTCAAAGCCGAAGTGTCATCGATCGCTGTCAATGACGTAAGAGGAAATGACGTAAGGGGAAATGACCCCGGAAGTAAATGGGGTGGGGGGGGTGGGGGGTGGGGGGGGGGGTGTTTGTAGGGGGAAGAAATTTGGCGTGACACAGCCATGAAATTCTAAGTTAATTATTATTTGCAAAAAAAAAATAAAGTTTATGAGCTTGAACATCAAATATCTTGTCTTTGTAGTGCATTCAATTGAATATGGGTTGAAAAGGATTTGCAAATAATTGTATTCTGTTTATATTTACATCTAACACAATTTCCCAACTCATATGGAAACAGGGTTTGTAAGAAAAAATTACCGACAGGAAAGCGAGAAATAGACTCTCGCGCCGTACCCGCAGTCAAAAACCTAAAGACCGACCGCACAGTTCCTATCTTCACAATAAAAGTGCTGCTCCATCCTGCCTGCGCTAACAAAATAAGAGTCTCAGAAAGCTAGCGCGCACAAGCTAGCAAGCTACGGAGTTTTCCGCCAATGTATTTCTTGTAAAGTGTATAAAAAGGAGTATGGAAGCTGGACAAATAAGATGGCAAAAAGCAACCACTTTCATGTGGTATTGGACAGAAAGGAGGACTTTTTTTCTCCTCCACAATGTAACTTCAAAAATGTGGAAGTTATCAGCACGACTGTGAATCTTGTCTGATTCCAATCAATGCAAGTCATCAGAATCCGGTCATACACCAACTTATATTCTTGTCTTCCTGGAAGAAAGGAAGCTTCATGTTATGGTTATGATTTGAGTTTATTCCGAAAATGCATATTATTACAACATAATACCTGTTTTAAACATGCTTGTATTTTTATTAAACACCTTTAACATGTTAACAAAAAACGTCTGTTTCATAAATAATTAAATACTAATTATAAATATATATATATATATATATATATATATATATACATATAATATATATAGTATGTATACAGTCGTGGTCAAAAGTGTACATACACTTGTGAAGAACATAATGTCATGGCTGTCTTGAGTTTCCAATCATTTCTACAACTCTTATTTTTTTGTGATAGAGTGATTGGAGCACATACTTGTTGGTGACAAAAAACATTCATGAAGTTTGGTTCTTTTATGAATTTATTATGGGTCTACTGAAAATGTGAGCAAATCTGCTGGGTCAAAAGTATACATACAGCAATGTTAATATTTGCTTACATGTCCCTTGGCAAGTTTCAAAAGAGCTTCTGCTTGAATTTTTGACTACTCCTCCTGACAAAATTGGTGCAGTTCAGCTAAATGTGTTGGTTTTCTGACATGGACTTGTTTCTTCAGCATTGTCCACACGCTTAAGTCAGGACTTTGGGCAGGCCATTCTAAAACCTTTGTTCTAGCCTGATTTAGCCATTCCTTTACCACTTTTGACGTGTGTTTGGGGTCATTGTCCTGCTGGAACACCCAACTGCGCCCAAGACACAACCTTCGGGCTGATGATTTTAGGTTGTCCTGAAGAATTTGGAGGTAATCCTCCTTTTTCATTGTCCCATTTAAAGCACCAGTTCCATTGGCAGCAAAACAGGCCCAGAGCATAATACTACCACCACCATGGTAAGAATGGTGTTCCTGGGATTAAAGGCCTCACCTTTTCTCCTCCAAACAGATTGCTGGGTATTGTGGCCAAACAGCTCAATTTTTGTTTCATCTGACATCACATGGACAAAGATAAGACCTTCTGGAGGAAAGTGCTGAGGTCAGATGAAACAAAAATTCAAGCAGAAGCTTGTGGATGGCTACCAAAAGCGCCTTATTGCAGTGAAACTTGCCAAGGGACATGTAAGCAAATATTAACATTGCTGTATGTATACTTTTGACCCAGCAGATTTGCTCACATTTTCAGTAGACACATAATAAATTCATAAAAGAAGCAAACTTCATGAATGTTTTTTGTGACCAACAAGTATGTGCTCCAATCACTCTATCACAAAAAAATAAGAGTTGTAGAAATGATTGGAAACTCAAGACAGCCATGACATTATGTTCTTTACTTTTGACCACGACTGTATATACAGTAAGAGTGTGTGTGTGTGTGTGTGTGTGTGTGTGTGTGTGTGTGTGTGTGTGTGTGTGTGTGTGTGTGTGTGTGTGTGTGTGTGTGTGTGTGTGTGTGTGTGTGTGTGTGAAGATGAGGTAGTTATGGAGCATTTACTTCAGTATACAAAATGTTGTACTCACCAACCTTGTTGAAAAGTTAATGAAGCTCGTGAATGAAGATTCCACTGTGGTGTGTCTAGCTCCTCCCCGTTAGTGACCTCACCTACCTGATACCTCCAAAGTGGGTGAAAGTAGTAGCGTCCTAACTTTGAACAAAGTAAACACATTGCTCGCTGAAGTCAACTGGGACTAAGGCCCAAGTTGAAACATGCAGGCGTGATGGCGCTTCTGTAGTGGGGAGAAAAGAGCACCTGCTCAGGTGCACAATCAGCCTGACAGACAGGAGGAGCAAGCCGGCGGGGGGATTCATTAGCAAGCTCTGAGGGGACACGGTCATTCATAATTAAATGTTCAGGCTGTTCAATAATTGATGAGCTGCACTCAATGTTGTTTCCAGAGAACTGCAGCCAAAATAGGAGAAAAATGAAGCTAATTAGTCCTGACAACAACTTATTTCTACTCGTGACCTCGGGGTCACGGCTTGACGGTCTCAATATTGAAGTGAGACCACGGAGAGGAGGACAAAGAGCAAGATGGGTACACATCAGCATGCAAGTCCAATTAGCGAGAGACAAGAGGAGATGAAGGAGTGAACATGGCTGGAGGCTAAGCCAACACACCAGATGGTTTCTGTTCCACTTTGGTGAAGACATGGAAGTGTTGGCGGAGCCTCACCTGCTTGTTCCCCCAAATATCACACACATCCTTTTACTTGTGACGTGTCCTGCTGATGAAAACATGACTTGTGGCAAGCAGGCAGTCAGTCCTGAGAAGCAAATACATATTTTTGATCAGGAACATGAAGATAAAAAGGCACGGTGGTTTTGGATAAATAACTATAATCTGACTACTGGTCTGGGAGTAGTAACACGTTCAAACACCGTTAGTAAAAACGTGTTCATATTAGTGTACCATCTTACTGGTCATATTAGTGCAACATCTTACTGGTCATATTAGTGCAACATCTTACTGGTCATATTAGTGTAACATCTTACTGGTCATATTAGTGCAACATCTTACTGTTCATATTAGTGTAACATCTTACTGGTCATATTAGTGTAACATCTTACTGGTCATATTAGTGAACCATCTTACTGGTCATATTTGTGAACCATCTTACTGGTCATATTAGTGAACCATCTTACTGGTCATATTAGTGAACCATCTTACTGGTCATATTAGTGAACCATCTTACTGGTCATATTAGTGTACCATCTTACTGGTCATATTAGTGAACCATCTTACTGGTCATATTAGTGAACCATCTTACTGGTCATATTAGTGTAACATCTTACTGGTCATATAAGTGTAACATCTTACTGGTCATATTAGTGTACCATCTTACTGGTCATATTAGTGTACCGTCTTACTGGTCATATTAGTGTACCATCTTACTGGTCATATTAGTGTACCCTCTTACTGGTCATATTAGTGTAACATATTACTGGTCATATTAGTGTACCATCTTACTGGTCATATTAGTGTACCCTCTTACTGGTCATATTAGTGTAACATCTTACCAGTCATATTAGTGTACCATCTTACAGGTCATATTAGTGTAACATCTTACTGGTCATATTAGTGTACCATCTTACTGGTCATATTAGTGTAACATCTTACTGGTCATATTAGTGTAACATCTTACTGGTCATATAAGCATACCATCTTACTGGTCATATTAGTGTAACAACTTACCGGTCATATTAGTGTAACATCTTACCGGTCATATTAGTGTACCATCTTACTGGTCATATTAGTGTAACATATTACTGGTCATATTAGTGTAACATCTTACTGGTCATATTAGTGTAACATCTTACTGGTCGTATTAGTGTAAAATCTTACTGGTCATATTAGTGAACCATCTTACTGGTCATATTAGTGTACCATCTTACTGGTCATATTAGTGTAACATCTTACTGGTGATATTAGTGTACCATCTTACTGGTCATATTAGTGTAACATCTTACTGGTCATATTAGTGTAACATCTTACTGGTCATATTAGTGTAACATCTTACTGGTCATATAAGCATACCATCTTACTGGTCATATTAGTGTAACAACTTACCGGTCATATTAGTGTAACATCTTACCGGTCATATTAGTGTACCATCTTACTGGTCATATTAGTGTAACATCTTACTGGTCGTATTAGTGTAAAATCTTACTGGTCATATTAGTGAACCATCTTACTGGTCATATTAGTGTACCATCTTACTGGTCATATTAGTGTAACATCTTACTGGTGATATTAGTGTACCATCTTACTGGTCATATTAGTGTAACATCTTACTGGTCATATTAGTGTAACATCTTACTGGTCATATTAGTGTACCATCTTACTGGTCATATTAGTGTAACATCTTACTGGTCATATTAGTGTACCATCTTACTGGTCATATTAGTGTAACATCTTACTGGTCATATTAGTGTACCATCTTACTGGTCATATTAGTGTACCATCTTACTGGTCATATTAGTGTACCATCTTACTGGTCATATTAGTGTAACATCTTACTGGTCATATTAGTGTAACATCTTACTGGTCATATAAGTGTAACATCTTACTGGTCATATTAGTGTAACATCTTACTGGTCATATTAGTGCAACATCTTACTGTTCATATTAGTGTAACATCTTACTGGTCATATTAGTGTAACATCTTACTGGTCATATTAGTGAACCATCTTACTGGTCATATTTGTGAACCATCTTACTGGTCATATTAGTGAACCATCTTACTGGTCATATTAGTGAACCATCTTACTGGTCATATTAGTGAACCATCTTACTGGTCATATTAGTGTACCATCTTACTGGTCATATTAGTGAACCATCTTACTGGTCATATTAGTGAACCATCTTACTGGTCATATTAGTGTAACATCTTACTGGTCATATAAGTGTAACATCTTACTGGTCATATTAGTGTACCATCTTACTGGTCATATTAGTGTACCGTCTTACTGGTCATATTAGTGTACCATCTTACTGGTCATATTAGTGTACCCTCTTACTGGTCATATTAGTGTAACATATTACTGGTCATATTAGTGTACCATCTTACTGGTCATATTAGTGTACCCTCTTACTGGTCATATTAGTGTAACATCTTACCAGTCATATTAGTGTACCATCTTACAGGTCATATTAGTGTAACATCTTACTGGTCATATTAGTGTACCATCTTACTGGTCATATTAGTGTAACATCTTACTGGTCATATTAGTGTAACATCTTACTGGTCATATAAGCATACCATCTTACTGGTCATATTAGTGTAACAACTTACCGGTCATATTAGTGTAACATCTTACCGGTCATATTAGTGTACCATCTTACTGGTCATATTAGTGTAACATATTACTGGTCATATTAGTGTAACATCTTACTGGTCATATTAGTGTAACATCTTACTGGTCGTATTAGTGTAAAATCTTACTGGTCATATTAGTGAACCATCTTACTGGTCATATTAGTGTACCATCTTACTGGTCATATTAGTGTAACATCTTACTGGTGATATTAGTGTACCATCTTACTGGTCATATTAGTGTAACATCTTACTGGTCATATTAGTGTAACATCTTACTGGTCATATTAGTGTAACATCTTACTGGTCATATAAGCATACCATCTTACTGGTCATATTAGTGTAACAACTTACCGGTCATATTAGTGTAACATCTTACCGGTCATATTAGTGTACCATCTTACTGGTCATATTAGTGTAACATCTTACTGGTCGTATTCGTGTAAAATCTTACTGGTCATATTAGTGAACCATCTTACTGGTCATATTAGTGTACCATCTTACTGGTCATATTAGTGTAACATCTTACTGGTGATATTAGTGTACCATCTTACTGGTCATATTAGTGTAACATCTTACTGGTCATATTAGTGTAACATCTTACTGGTCATATTAGTGTACCATCTTACTGGTCATATTAGTGTAACATCTTACTGGTCATATTAGTGTACCATCTTACTGGTCATATTAGTGTAACATCTTACTGGTCATATTAGTGTACCATCTTACTGGTCATATTAGTGTACCATCTTACTGGTCATATTAGTGTACCATCTTACTGGTCATATTAGTGTAACATCTTACTGGTCATATTAGTGTAACATCTTACTGGTCATATAAGTGTAACATCTTACTGGTCATATTAGTGTACCATCTTACTGGTCATATTAGTGTACCGTCTTACTGGTCATATTAGTGTACCATCTTACTGGTCATATTAGTGTACCCTCTTACTGGTCATATTAGTGTAACATATTACTGGTCATATTAGTGTACCATCTTACTGGTCATATTAGTGTACCCTCTTACTGGTCATATTAGTGTAACATCTTACCAGTCATATTAGTGTACCATCTTACAGGTCATATTAGTGTAACATCTTACTGGTCATATTAGTGTACCATCTTACTGGTCATATTAGTGTAACATCTTACTGGTCATATTAGTGTAACATCTTACTGGTCATATAAGCATACCATCTTACTGGTCATATTAGTGTAACAACTTACCGGTCATATTAGTGTAACATCTTACCGGTCATATTAGTGTACCATCTTACTGGTCATATTAGTGTAACATATTACTGGTCATATTAGTGTAACATCTTACTGGTCATATTAGTGTAACATCTTACTGGTCGTATTAGTGTAAAATCTTACTGGTCATATTAGTGAACCATCTTACTGGTCATATTAGTGTACCATCTTACTGGTCATATTAGTGTAACATCTTACTGGTCATATTAGTGTACCATCTTACTGGTCATATTAGTGTAACATCTTACTGGTCATATTAGTGTAACATCTTACTGGTCATATTAGTGTACCATCTTACTGGTCATATTAGTGTAACATCTTACTGGTCATATTAGTGTACCATCTTACTGGTCATATTAGTGTAACATCTTACTGGTCATATTAGTGTACCATCTTACTGGTCATATTAGTGTACCATCTTACTGGTCATATTAGTGTACCATCTTACTGGTCATATTAGTGTAACATCTTACTGGTCATATTAGTGTAACATCTTACTGGTGATATTAGTGTAACATCTTACTGGTCATATTAGTGTAACATCTTACTGGTCATATTAGTGTAACATCTTACTGGTCATATTAGTGTAACATCTTACTGGTCATATTAGTGTACCATCTTACTGGTCATATTAGTGTACCATCTTACTGGTCATATTAGTGTAACATCTTACTGGTCATATTAGTGTAACATCTTACTGGTCATATAAGTGTAACATCTTACTGGTCATATTAGTGTAACATCTTACTGGTCATATTAGTGCAACATCTTACTGTTCATATTAGTGTAACATCTTACTGGTCATATTAGTGTAACATCTTACTGGTCATATTAGTGAACCATCTTACTGGTCATATTTGTGAACCATCTTACTGGTCATATTAGTGAACCATCTTACTGGTCATATTAGTGAACCATCTTACTGGTCATATTAGTGAACCATCTTACTGGTCATATTAGTGTACCATCTTACTGGTCATATTAGTGAACCATCTTACTGGTCATATTAGTGAACCATCTTACTGGTCATATTAGTGTAACATCTTACTGGTCATATAAGTGTAACATCTTACTGGTCATATTAGTGTACCATCTTACTGGTCATATTAGTGTACCGTCTTACTGGTCATATTAGTGTACCATCTTACTGGTCATATTAGTGTACCCTCTTACTGGTCATATTAGTGTAACATATTACTGGTCATATTAGTGTACCATCTTACTGGTCATATTAGTGTACCCTCTTACTGGTCATATTAGTGTAACATCTTACCAGTCATATTAGTGTACCATCTTACAGGTCATATTAGTGTAACATCTTACTGGTCATATTAGTGTACCATCTTACTGGTCATATTAGTGTAACATCTTACTGGTCATATTAGTGTAACATCTTACTGGTCATATAAGCATACCATCTTACTGGTCATATTAGTGTAACAACTTACCGGTCATATTAGTGTAACATCTTACCGGTCATATTAGTGTACCATCTTACTGGTCATATTAGTGTAACATATTACTGGTCATATTAGTGTAACATCTTACTGGTCATATTAGTGTAACATCTTACTGGTCGTATTAGTGTAAAATCTTACTGGTCATATTAGTGAACCATCTTACTGGTCATATTAGTGTAACATCTTACTGGTGATATTAGTGTACCATCTTACTGGTCATATTAGTGTAACATCTTACTGGTCATATTAGTGTAACATCTTACTGGTCATATTAGTGTAACATCTTACTGGTCATATAAGCATACCATCTTACTGGTCATATTAGTGTAACAACTTACCGGTCATATTAGTGTAACATCTTACCGGTCATATTAGTGTACCATCTTACTGGTCATATTAGTGTAACATCTTACTGGTCGTATTCGTGTAAAATCTTACTGGTCATATTAGTGAACCATCTTACTGGTCATATTAGTGTACCATCTTACTGGTCATATTAGTGTAACATCTTACTGGTGATATTAGTGTACCATCTTACTGGTCATATTAGTGTAACATCTTACTGGTCATATTAGTGTAACATCTTACTGGTCATATTAGTGTACCATCTTACTGGTCATATTAGTGTAACATCTTACTGGTCATATTAGTGTACCATCTTACTGGTCATATTAGTGTAACATCTTACTGGTCATATTAGTGTACCATCTTACTGGTCATATTAGTGTACCATCTTACTGGTCATATTAGTGTACCATCTTACTGGTCATATTAGTGTAACATCTTACTGGTCATATTAGTGTAACATCTTACTGGTCATATAAGTGTAACATCTTACTGGTCATATTAGTGTACCATCTTACTGGTCATATTAGTGTACCGTCTTACTGGTCATATTAGTGTACCATCTTACTGGTCATATTAGTGTACCCTCTTACTGGTCATATTAGTGTAACATATTACTGGTCATATTAGTGTACCATCTTACTGGTCATATTAGTGTACCCTCTTACTGGTCATATTAGTGTAACATCTTACCAGTCATATTAGTGTACCATCTTACAGGTCATATTAGTGTAACATCTTACTGGTCATATTAGTGTACCATCTTACTGGTCATATTAGTGTAACATCTTACTGGTCATATTAGTGTAACATCTTACTGGTCATATAAGCATACCATCTTACTGGTCATATTAGTGTAACAACTTACCGGTCATATTAGTGTAACATCTTACCGGTCATATTAGTGTACCATCTTACTGGTCATATTAGTGTAACATATTACTGGTCATATTAGTGTAACATCTTACTGGTCATATTAGTGTAACATCTTACTGGTCGTATTAGTGTAAAATCTTACTGGTCATATTAGTGAACCATCTTACTGGTCATATTAGTGTACCATCTTACTGGTCATATTAGTGTAACATCTTACTGGTCATATTAGTGTACCATCTTACTGGTCATATTAGTGTAACATCTTACTGGTCATATTAGTGTAACATCTTACTGGTCATATTAGTGTACCATCTTACTGGTCATATTAGTGTAACATCTTACTGGTCATATTAGTGTACCATCTTACTGGTCATATTAGTGTAACATCTTACTGGTCATATTAGTGTACCATCTTACTGGTCATATTAGTGTACCATCTTACTGGTCATATTAGTGTACCATCTTACTGGTCATATTAGTGTAACATCTTACTGGTCATATTAGTGTAACATCTTACTGGTGATATTAGTGTAACATCTTACTGGTCATATTAGTGTAACATCTTACTGGTCATATTAGTGTAACATCTTACTGGTCATATTAGTGTAACATCTTACTGGTCATATTAGTGTACCATCTTACTGGTCATATTAGTGTACCATCTTACTGGTCATATTAGTGTACCATCTTACTGGTCATATTAGTGTAACATCTTACTGGTCATATTAGTGTACCATCTTACTGGTCATATTAGTGTAACATCTTACTGGTCATATTAGTGTACCATCTTACTGGTCATATTAGTGTAACATCTTACTGGTCATATTAGTGTAACATCTTACTGGTGATATTAGTGTACCATCTTACTGGTCATATTAGTGTAACATCTTACTGGTCATATTAGTGTACCATCTTACTGGTCATATTAGTGTACCATCTTACTGGTCATATTAGTGTACCATCTTACTGGTCATATTAGTGTAACATCTTACTGGTCATATTAGTGTAACATCTTACTGGTGATATTAGTGTACCATCTTACTGGTCATATTAGTGTAACATCTTACTGGTCATATAAGTGTAACATCTTACTGGTCATATTAGTGTACCATCTTACTGGTCATATTAGTGTACCATCTTACTGGTCATATTAGTGTACCATCTTACTGGTCATATAAGTGTAACATCTTACTGGTCATATTAGTGTACCGTCTTACTGGTCATATTAGTGTAACATCTTACTGGCATCACTGGTAGCAATTACTTCAATTACCAGGGTTGTCTCTATACCAATATTTTTTTTACCGGTACCAAAATGTATTTTGATACGTTTTGATACATTTCTAAATAAAGGGGACCACAAAAAATGTCGTATTGGCTTTATTTTAACAAAAAATCTTAGGATACATTAGTGTTGTAACGATACCAATATTTTTGTACCGGTACCGGTACTAAAATGATTTCAATACTTACTTAGTGAGCTCAGAGCTTGATTGTACCTAAGGCAACGGACGAACTGGCACCGGCTGAGTGGAGATCCAGGGTTTAAATCTGGTAGTTAATTAGCAACAGGTGGGCTCGGATGACTGGCAGCACACCTGAAACTAATGACAGGACAGACACGAGAGGGGAGGGGAATAGGAAAACAAGAGGGGAAAAAAGCAGGAGAACTGCCCTCATGACACTGTTAAAATTTAATAATCACTTATTCTTCTCTTCTTTGATACTTTAGTACTTTAGTTTTGGATGATACCACACACTGTCTGCTTGTAAGTACTCCGTGTGTGTGTGCTGCCGAACATGCTCCTCTGCTCGTAAAAACAGCAATGTCACAACGCGACGAAGACGCATCGTCTTGCCTGTAAAAAAAAAAAGATATGGCAAACAGAGTATAGTACCGTTTTTGATTCATTAGTACTGCGATACTATACTAGCACCGGTATACTGTACAACCCTATCAATTACCGTTGGTAAAAATGTGGCCATATTAGTGTAACATATGAGCTTTTTCTATGAGTCAATGCAATGGTGTGTGTGTGTGTGTGTGTGTGTGTGTGTGTGTGTGTGTGTGTGTGTGTGTGTGTGTGTGTGTGTGTATGTGTGTGTGTGTGTGCGTGTGTGTGCGTGTGTGTGTGTGTGTGTGTGTGCGTGTGTGCGTGTGTGTGTGTGTTGATGAGTTGTTCCCTGTGTGCTCATTGAGTGCTGCCCACAATGAAATGCTGACTGGCAGCCATAACTCTGCAAACACATTTCATTGGTCCCCACCCCCACTCATAGTGTTCTTCTATGGTGCCATTCCTCCTTCCTTCCTTCCTCCTTCCATTTCTCCTTCCTTCCATTCCTTCCATCCTTCCTGCCTTCCATTCCTCCTTCCTTCCTTCCTTCCTCCTTCTATTGATCCTTCCTTCCATTCCTTCCATCCTTCCTTCCTTCCATTTCTCCTTCCTTCCATTCCTTCCATCCTTCCTGCCTTCCATTCCTCCTTCCTTCCTTCCTTCCTTCCTTCCTCCTTCTATTGATCCTTCCTTCCATTCCTTCCATCCTTCCTTCCTTCCATTCCTCCTTCCTTCCTTCCTTCCTCCTTCCATTTTTCCTTCCTTCCATTCCTTCCATTCCTTCCATCCTTCCATTCCTCCTTCCTTCCTTCCTTCCTTCCCTCCTTCCTTCCATTCCTCCTTACTTTCATCCTTCCATCTTTCCTTCCTTCCTTCCTTCCATTCCTTCCATCCTTCCTTCCATTCCTCCTTCCTTCAATTCCTTCCATCCATCATTCCTTCCTTCCTTCCTTCCTTCCTTCCTTTCCTCCTTACTTTCTTCCTTCCATTCCTCCTTCCTTCCCAGCCTTCCATCCTTCGTTCTTTCCATTCCTCCTTCCTTTCTTCCTTTCATTCTTCCTTCCTTCCATTCCTTCCATCCATCCTTCCTTCCTTCCATTCCATCTGTCCTTCCTACCATCCTTCCTTTCTTCCTTCCTTCCTTCCTTCCTACCATTCTTCCTTCCTACAATCCTTCCTTCCTTCCTTCCTACCATTCTTCCTTCCTCCCTTCCTACTATCCTTCCTTCCTTCCTTCCTTCCTTCCTTTTTCCTTCCTACTATCCTTCCTTCCTTCTTCCCTTCCTTTCTTTCAACCTTCTTTTCTTTGATCCTTCTTTTCTTCCTTCCTTCTTTCCTTTCTTCCTTCCTTCCTTCCTACCAACCGTCCATCTTTCCTTCCTTCCTTCCTACCATCCTTCCTACCATCCTACCTTCCTTCCTTCCTACCATCCATACAAAGTGCTGACTCTGCTGAAGACAAGATCACCAAAGGCTGTTTTTTCCGCCTTCCTCACAAGTGTGTGTGTTCACGTCCACACTCCGACACACACACGTACCCACTCCGACACACACACTTACACACTCCGACACGCACACGTACACACTATCACACACACGGACACACTCTGACACACACGTACACACTCCGACACGCACACGTACACACTATAACACACACGTACACACTATAACACAAACGTACACACTATAACACGCATGTACACACTCCGACACACACACGTACACACTATAACACACACGTACACACTATAACACACACGTTCACACTCTGACACACACGTACACACTCCGACACACACACGTACATACTATAACACACACATACACACTCTGACACACACGTACACACTCCTAAACACACACGTACACACTATAACACACACGTACACACTCTGACACACACGTACACACTCCGACACACACACCTACACACTATAAAACACACGTACACACACAGACACATACGTGCACACTCCGACTTACACGTAGACACTCCGACACACACGTACACACTATAACACACACGTACACACTATAACACCCACGTACACACTCTGACACACACGTACACACTCTGACACGCACACGTACACACTATAACACACACGTACACACTATAACACGCATGTACACACTCCGAAACACACACGTACACACTATAACACACACATACACACTATAACACACACGTTCACACTCTGACACACACGTACACACTCCGACACACACACGTACACACTATAACACACACATACACACTCTGACACACACGTACACACTCCTAAACACACACGTACACACTATAACACACACGTACACACTCTGACACACACGTACACACTCCGACACACACACCTACACACTATAAAACACACGTACACACACAGACACATACACGTAGACACTCCGACACACACGTACACACTATAACACACACGTACACACTATAACACCCACGTACACACTCTGACACACACGTACACACTCTGACACGCACACGTACACACTATAACACACACGTACACACTATAACACGCATGTACACACTCCGAAACACACGTACACACTATAACACACACATACACACTATAACACACACGTACACACTCTGACACACACGTACACACTCAGACACACAAACGTACACACTATAACACACACGTACACACTCCGACACACACACGTACACACTATAACACACACGTACACACTCTGACAAACACGTACACACTCCGACACACACACCTACACACTATAACACACACGTACACACTCTGACACATACGTACACACTCCGACTTACACGTACACACTCTGACACACACGTACACAATACAACACACACGTACACACTACGAAACACACTCTGACACACACGTACACACACGTACACACTCCGACACACACGTACACGCTATAACACAAACGTACACACTCCGACACACACGTACACACTATAACACACACGTGCTTGCTTGCTTATGGTTGTACATCGATTCGATGATGACCATCTTCTTTCATTTGTGAGTCTGCTGATGTTTGAACAGTCCGATCCTGGATCCACAGATGCGGTTACAGACCGGGCATGTGAAGGAGGTGCTGTGGGGAGCAGGGGTGGCTTGGCGAGCATGCCTCTTCGCACGCTTTTCTGCACGGTGTTGTGTGCGCTTTTCCTCTATATAATCTACTCCCTGTAAGGAGTGGGCGCGCCAGAGGTCTCGGCAGGAAGCAAGTTCCTCAAGTGAAGAGGGGATGATCTGGCATCTCTTCAGTGTGGTCTTCATTTGGTCTTTGAACCACTTCTTCTGCCCACCAGCACTGCGTTGGCCTCGGTGTAACTGACCATAGAGGATTCTTCGTGGGAGTCTATGGCTGGACATTCGGATGACATGCCCCAACCACCTGAGTTGATGTTGGGTCATGATGGACTCCACGCTGCAGCTGCCTGCCCTCTCTAGCACTTCTGTGTGCGGCACTCTGTCCTTCCATGTGATGCCAAGGATCTTCTGCAGACATCTTACATGGAAGGTCTCCAGGCTTCTCAGATGGCGGCTGTAAATAGTCCATGCCTCACATCCGTAAAGTAATGCATTGATGCATACTGCTCTGTAGACCAGCACTTTGGTGTGGAGTTTGAGGTTGCTGTTCTGAAAAACCCTTCACCTTAGACGACCAAAAGATGCTGATGCTTGCTTGAGGCGGCTCTGGATCTCGTCATCCATTGAGCAGGTGTCAGACATTATGCTCCCCAGGTATTTGAAGGTGGGCACCGTGAGCAGCTGTTGCCCTGCTGCTGTGAGGGTTATTGTGGGGTTTTGTGGGAGGTCAGCACTGGACTGACAGAGTACCTCTGTCTTCTGGGTATTGATCGTCAGTCCCATTCTGGTATATGCAGTTACAGCTGCCGAGAGGATGTTTTGCAGAGCCTGTCGTGTATGGGCAACCAGGGCACAGTCATCGGTGTATTGCAGCTCAATGATGGTCTCCGAGGTCAGCTTGGTAGTTACCTGTAGCCTCCTGATGTTAAACAGGTTACCATCAAGCCTGAAGTCTATGGTAACTCCAGCCTGCTCCTCCATCCTTCTACGTAGCAGTGTTGTGATACAGACGAGGAAGATGTTGAAGAGAACTGGAGCCAGCACACAGCCCTGCCTCACTCCAGTTTTCACACCAAAGGGCTCTGAGCTGTGTCTTCCCACTACCACTTGGGCCATCATCCCAGAACGGAACTGTGCAAGGATGGTGAGAAACTTGGGTGGACACCAAAATCTCTTCAGGACTTGCCACAGTAGGTCCCTGTTCACTGTGTCAAATGCCTTTGAAGGGTCGACAAAGGCAATGAACAAGTCCTTGTGCTGCTCCCGGCATTTCTCTTGGAGCTGACGTGTCACAAAGTTCATGTCAACTGTCCCCCTGTTCTTCCGAAAACCACACTGCGACTTTGGGGTGACCTGTTCTGATATTGCAGGGATGAGTCTGCGGAGAATGACCTTGGCAAGGACCTTTCCAGCAACGGCCAACAGAGAGATACCCCTACTATCGGAGCAGATGGATTTGTCTCCTTTGTTCTTGTAGATGGTCACAATGTTGGCATCTTTCCACTGTTGCGGGACACACTCTCGTCTCCACACCTCCGAAATGTAGAGATGCAGTGTCCGTGTACAGAGGTAGCCTCCTTCCTTGAGAAGTTCAGCCGGGATGCTGTCAGGTCCAGGGGATTCATTGTTTTTCAGGGTTTTGACTGCATGCAGGATTTCTTTGAAGGTTGGGGGGAGGTCGAGATCTGGCAAGCTAAGATGTTCAGGGAGCTCTGCAAGGACAGTTGGGTCCTCTGGGGTGGGCTGGTTGAGCACGGTGTTAAAATGCTCAGCCCACCGCTCCACTATCATAGCCTGATCCTTGATTAAAAATGTTCCATCAGCAGATCTAACAGGTGCCAGGGAGCAGTTTCTGGGGCCGTAGATGGTTTTCACTGCATCATAGAAACTGTGCATATCATTTCTATCAGCGTGAGACTGGATTTCATTGGCTTTTGAGATCCACCACTCATCTTGCAATTTTCTGAGAGTTGTTTGGGCCTCAGAACGAAGGGCTTGCCATTGCTTTTTATCGAATTGGGATTGTGAGTTGTTCAGGGTGGCTCTGTGTGCCTTTTGCATTCTGTACAGGAGGGTGGAGATCTCTTCAGCATTCTGGTCAAACCAGTCCTGGTGTTTCTTGGTTTTGAAACCAATGGCTTGGGCTGCAGTGTCAAAGAGGATGGTGGATAGAGAGGTCCACTTCTCATCCATCCATACAAAGTGCTGACTCTGCCAGCTTCTCAGCTAGGGAGCGACGGAAGTTGTCACGGGTGTTGCTGCTGGAGAGTCTGGCACAGTTGAGTGATTTCCTCTTTGGTGCACCGTGACGTGTTAGGGGCCGTACATGCATTCTGACCTTTGTCAGAATCATGCGGTGGTCGGTCCAGCAGTCTGCCCCTCGCATAGCTCTTGTAATGAGCATGTCCTTGAGGTCAGCCCTCCTCATGATCGCATAGTCGATCAGGTGACAGTGTTTGGACCTGGGATGCATCTAAGATGCCTTATATTTGTTCTTTTGTTGGAAGGTGGTGTTTGAGATGGTAAGATCGTGTTCCGCACAGAGACAAAGGAGTCTCATGACATTGGGGTTGACTTTTCCAATGCCGTGGGCGCCGATCACACCATTCCAGTTTTGCGTGTTCTTTCCGACTCTTGCATTGAAATCACCAAGCAGCATGATTTTGTCACTCCTCGGGATGTGACTGAGGATGTCATCGAGTGCCTAGTAGAAGCAGTACTTCTCTTCATCATTGAATGGCAGAGTTGGTGCATAGGCACTTACCAAAGTGATATGTCTGCATTTTGCAAAGGGGATGCGAAGAGTCATGAGCCTTTCACTGACACCCACTGGTGATTCTGTGAGCTTGAGCAGAAGGCTGTTCTTGATTGCAAAACCAACTCCGTGAAGGTGTGGTCCGCCCATGGGGTATCCTTTACAAAAGAATGTATAACCCTCTACTACTTCATTGATTGAGCCTTCCTCGAGGAGTCGGGTCTCACTGAATGCTGCCACTTCCACATTGTAGCGCTTTAGCTTGCTGGCAACAAGTGTTGTTCTGCGCTGGGGTCTGTCCGGACTGGCATCCAGGAGTGTCCTTATGTTCCATGCTGCAATTCTAAATGGTATAATCTTTGTATTTCGACCGCGTCCCGAAAGGTGCGGTTTCCTGCCCGGGTTGAGTGGGCAATCTTTAGGCCACCTTTTCTAGGCCTTCCCCCAATTGAGGTGAGCAGTGCGGTCCCTAAATAGGGGCTGCTCAGACGCACAGGCGTCTGCCGGAAACAGTTGCCACTCAATCCCAGCTGCTAACGACAGTTGTCCTGTGCCGCTGACGCGCAGAGTTCCAGCTAAGAGTTTCCAGCTCATTCAAACCTGCCCCCGTTACTGGACACTCCATCGCCGTCAGACTTTTGAGGTCGGAGACTCATGTAAAGAAGATACCTGCGCAATGATGGTTTTTAGAGTGGCATGAGGGGTGCGATTTTCCCAACGCCACTGCC
This sequence comes from Nerophis lumbriciformis, assembly GCF_033978685.3. Classification (NCBI taxonomy): domain Eukaryota; kingdom Metazoa; phylum Chordata; class Actinopteri; order Syngnathiformes; family Syngnathidae; genus Nerophis; species Nerophis lumbriciformis. The sequence continues at coordinate 32,943,503 of NC_084570.2, forward strand.
TTGATTGTAAGAAGATAGTTCCAGTGGCAAGGGAGACCCTAGACGACCGGCAACTTCTTACAACTGCAGGAAGCTGCCGGAATTCAGGTTTTTGGGAAACCGCCTCAAAGCTTGCCGCCACCAGCCTGCTTTTCTGTCAGAGTGTGCTCCCTTAGCCTTCGTCCGCTTTTACAGCCATTGTGGTGCTTCTCACTGCTACCATCTTCTGCCTGCTCCACCGTTGAGGTCTTCGGGATCACTCTTAGTCTGGACTCTACCCTTCGATATGTTCGGCTCGGGTAACCCTGCCAGGAGTACAAGACTCTAGCCGACATAGCTCTAGGGGTCATGGATAAGGTGGTGATAACACACACATACACACTCCGTCACACACATACACACACGTACACACTCCGACACACACATACACACTCTGACACACACGTATACACTCCTACACACTCTGTCACACACGTACACACTGCGACACACACGTATACACTTCTACAAACTCTAACACACTCCTACACACTCCGACACACACGTACACACTCCGACACACACGTATACACCCCGAAACACACGTATACACTCCTACACACTCTGACACACACGTACACACTCTGACACACACGTACACACTCTGACACACACGTACACACTCCGACACACACGTACACACACGTACACACTCCGATACACACGTACACACTCCAACACACATGTACACACTCTGACACAAGCATACACACACTCCAACACACATGTACGCACTATAACACACATGTACACACTCTGACACACATGTACACACTCTGACACACACGTACACACTCTGACACACACGTAAACACTCCGGCACACCCGTACACACTCTGACACACACGTACACACTCCGACACACACGTACACACTATAACACACACGTACACACTCTGACACACACGTACACACTACAACACACACATACACACTCCGACACACACGTACACACTCTGACACACACGTACACACTCTGACACACACGTAAACACTCCGGCACACACGTACACACTCTGACACACACGTGCACACTCCGACACACACGTACACACTATAACACACACGTACACACTCTGACACACACGTACACACTACGACACACACATACACACTCCGACACACACGTACACACTTTAACACGCATGTACACACGCCGACACACACGTACACACTCTGACACACACGTACACACTCCGACTTACACGTATACCCTATTTAACTCTCAACTTGAATCTTTTCTTGAGAGGCATCATATAATCAATGACGGTCAGTATGGCTTTAGGTCCAAACGAACAACATCAATGGTGATAACTGAAGCTATTGAGGAAATTACTAATGCACTGGAGCATAAAATAAATGCAGTTGGTATCTTTATTGATCTAAATAAAGCCTTTGATACCATTAATCATTCAATTCTACTTGATAAAATGGACTGCGATGAGTTGGCGACTTGTCCAGAGTGTACACCGCCTTCCGCCTGATTGTAGCTGAGATAGGCTCCAGCGCCCCCCGCTACCCCGAAGGGAATAAGCGGTAGAAAATGGATGGATGGATGGATAGATAAAATGGAAAAATATGGAATTAGGGTTCTGGCTGGTGACTGGTTAAAAAGTTATTTAACAGGGAGGGTACAGTTTGTTAAAATGGGTACATTTTTATCTGATACTCTTGGCATTGCTTGTGGTGTCCCCCAAGGGTCCGTGTTGGGGCAAAAACTGTTTAATGTATATATTAATGATGTGTTTAATACATCTAAAGTACTGAAATGTATACTATTTGCAGACGACACAAATATATTCTACAGTAGTGATGACTATAATGAGCTCATAAATACAGTAAACACAGAACTAAACATAGTAAAAAAATGGATGGACACAAATAAATGATCTTTGAATACAAATAAAACTAAGATAGTGATGTTTAGAAATCGCAACATAACGTCTGAACAGAAAATAAGTATTGATGGTACCCAAATTGAAATCGTAAATGAGAATACATTTTTGGGAGTAATAATTGATAGTAAACTATCATGGAAACCTCATGTCAGACACATTAAAACAAAAATCTCCAAAAGCCTCTCAATTACAAACAAAGCAAAACTATACCTCAATGAAAATGCACTCCGTACTCTATACTGCACCTTGGTACTGCCATACCTTACATACTGTGTTGAAGTATGGGGGAATACTTACCACAACACAATTCATCCTCTGATCATATTACAGAAAAGAGCAGTGCGGATCATTCACAACGTTGGTTATTTAGAACATACTCATATACTGTTTATGCAATCAAAGTTGCTCAAATTTGATGACCTTGTTAAATATAATACATTAATAATCTTATACAAATCATTTAACAAATTATTGCCGCCTAATCTACAACATTTTTTTATAAGACGAGTGCAGGCTCATAACTTGAGAGGCTTTGGATATTTCTTATTGCCGAGAGCTCAAACCACTCGTAAACGTTTTTGTGTGTCTGTATGCGGAGTAAAACTATGGAACAAACTGGATTTACAACACAAGCAATGCCAAACTATTAATCGATTTAAACTATTATGCAAACATGGGGTCTGGTTCAAATATAGAGATGAGGGTCTTTAATTTGACGTGCTGCTATACTCTGTCTCAAAGTGTTAACATGTGCTCAATGTTTCCCTACCATTATTGCTATGTTGTCTATTACCATTGTTGGTATATTCATTATTCCTACATTGTTGATACAAATGATTGTTACAGTGTAATAATTATTGCTACCTGTGGTAATGCCACTATGATACAAAATCTGTATTATAATCCTTGAACAAAGTAAGAGTGAAACTCATGTGAATAATCACTGAATGGAGAACTGGGGGTGGGATTAAATAAATTACCTTCTTCCCCTCCCTTTCAGGCAAAACTGGACAATCATGCATTACATTCTATACATTACCTTTTGCTCTATATTAATTTATATTATTATGTGTTGTCAACTTTGTACTTTTTTGTTTCATTGCTTGAAATAAAAAAATAAATGAAAATAATGATGCAATATGTACATACAACTAGCCTAAATAGCATGTTAGCATCGATTAGCTTGCAGTCATGTATTGACCAAATATGCCTGATTTAATTTTCCTGAGGGAACTCTCCTGAAGGAATTAATAAAGTACTATCTATCTATCTATCTATCTATCTATCTATCTATCTATCTATCTATCTGTCTATCTATCTATCTATCTATCTATGTATCTATCTATCTGATTAGCACTCCACACAAGTCAATAACTTCAACAAAGTTCACCTTTGTGCATTCATGCACAGCATAAAAAGTTTGGTGGACAAAATGAGACAAAGAAGGAGTGGCATAAAACACGTCTTTCTGTGACAGTGTCGTAGAAAGTTGTACTTTCAACCAAACTACGGCGAGTTCAATAATCGCTGAAATTAGGACAAAACGGTATTTGCCAAATACTCTCATCAGTGAAACATGTATAACATAAACAGTGGGATTTCTAAAAATTAGGAAGGTTTGTATCTTGTTTGTCCTTCTAAAGAAAGCATTTTAATACGAAAAAAATGTGACCGCAATTTTTTTTTTTTTTAACTGTAGGGTGCCACTATGTCAGAGCTAAAGAGTCGCATACGACTCTACAGCCGCTGGTTGCTGACCCCCGGTTTAACCTATTGTTAGTATAACAATCTACAAGGTTAATACAGTTCACTTCTCTTTCTTCCCCTCCATTTATCTGCTTTCTTTTGTATTTCAAGTTATCATTACATATATGTAATTCCTGATGTTTCCCTCTTGTTTTCATGTTGGGTTTTTTTTTTTTTCCGTTTGGTTGGGGACCCTTTGGGACTGTGTGACAAGGGGTGGCACTTTCGTGACTTCTGCGGTGTTCTTTTTGTGGACTTCTGGAGCTACCTCCCGGGATCCTTTTGGTCATGGAGACCAGCAGCTGGGTCTCTGCCACACCAGAGTCTGTTTGGAGAGACTGGAGGAGATGTGGATGAAGAGACAGGGCTGCGGAGCTGGACAAGCTTCACAGTGTCTTGGCTGAATGAGCAGGTATCGGACACCTCGGTCTCCTTAGACGCATTCTCGCTCATCCATGCGGACTTGACACTGGCCAAGAGTTGGTGGGCGGCCGAGAGTGGAGTTGGCTCTCTTGGTTGCTTTGTTGGGTCTGCTCCTGTCTCTGGCCGTGCTCCTTTCACCCCAGCAAACGATGGCGTGGAACACCGCAGAGGCCACCACAGTGCAAGGTTTTCCGCAGCGCTTTGTTGTTAAGGTGGCCGCCTTAACAACAAAGAGCCACCGCCTAAACTAAAGTCTTAAAAAAAAAAATAATAATAAATACTTTTTTTTGTTTTTTTGTTTTGTATATATTTTTTGTCCTGTCCAGCTTCTCAGAAGCAAATCATATAGTTGATGTAGATGCCCATATCAGCTGTTCAGATTTACTTTACAAAAGAGAAGTGTAGGATACTTCTCTTATTGCCTTATTTGTATTTGACTTTATTAAATGTATTTATATTATCATTTGGTGCTAAACTAAAGTCTTAACAAGCTGCTACGCTTCGTACTGCCTCTGCCTCTGTCAGTACGTCTCTGCAGCACCCAGCATTGTCCCACCCACACAACCATCTGATTGGTTACACGCAGAGCGGTAACAGCCAATCAGCAGTGCGTATTCAGAGCGCATGTAACAGCCAATCAGCAGTGCGTATTCAGAGCGGTAACAGCCAATCAGCAGTGAGTATTCAGAGCGCATGGAGTCAGTGCTCACGGCACAGGCAGGCAGAGAGGAGAGACGAGACGGTGCGGGTTAGCAGAATGGTGTTTAGCAGGTGAGCATAATGCAGTGGACGGACTCTCCCCAAATTATAATAAACACCTCCCAGTCAACTACTAGTAACATCACTATGAGCCCGTTGACGTTCTAGAAACATAAGGGGCAGCTCAGCTCGCTCGCAGCCCTTAAGGTGAAGGCTAATTAGCTTTTAGCGTAACGTTATCTCATTTTGTGGTGTGTGCGTGTGTGTGTTACGGACAGCAAAGCCCTGTCTGTCTGAGAGAAAGACAAGCATTATTGGCCTACAGTTAACAACTAAGTTATTTCACTTTACCTTTTTCTGTGTTGAAGCAGCAAAAAAGGACATTATGTTAAATGAAGAGTTTCTGTCTCTGATAGTTGATATAATAATGTAACTGCATCATAAAGTCTACATGAACTCCATGGTGTTCAGGGATGAATAGTCTCTCCTATTGCTATTGTACTATTTTTTCAGCTATAGTTACATTAATCATTAGTAATGGAGCAGCCTAGTTTTGAATGGCAGGGTGCCTGCTATCACGTTGATAAACATATAACATTTACATAATAAAAATCAACTACAGGCTTCCCAAATGCTGTAATAAATTAAGCATGATGAGTTGAGCATATGTCAGCATGTGGCTCCACTTTTAACTCTTTTTTTCAAACGCTTATTGCAAACGCTTATTTACAGTAAGTCATTAATTTGACTTAGTCATTATTTTGACGAAGTAAATATTGACTTACTAAGACAAAGTAATGACTAAGTCAAATTAATGACTTACTGTAAATAAGCGTTTGCAATAAGCCTACCTGATAAGTTACCTGAGATACTAAGTATGTCATTATTTTGACTAAGTAAATATTGACTTACTAAGACAAAATAATGACATACTTAGTATCTCAGGTAACTAGGACTGTTTTGTTTTTACTTTACGGAAAAAATATCGAGAGATATATATCGTATATCGCCATTTAGCAAATGGAACGGAAAACACAACCAAAAATTGAATGCCCTTTGTTTTCTTTGATGTTTCCCTCTTACACACATGCTTATGTGGGCTATGGCTATGAGGTTTTTCCCCATTGGCCTCAGTCTGGACCCCCTCTCCAGGGGCCCAGGCTTAGATTGAATTTTTTTGTCTCTCTCTCTTGTACCCACAATTTCCCCCTCTGTCTTCCTTTTTTCTTCTTTCTATCCCCTCCTGCTCCACTCCAAACATGAAATAAATCCAAGTAGTAAAGTCAAATACAAAAAAAGTATTCTCACACTTGCAGATTTAGATCATCTACATCAACAATACGCCTGGGCAGGACATGTTTATTTAAAAAAAAAACAAAAAAACAGAACAATAGCATAGATGTTCTGCTGCTTGTGTTGGAAGAGGGTGAAGGACACATTGGAGGGGAAGGATGAGGAGACCATCAATCCAGGTTTTATGATGTGTCCATGAAGTACTAAGAGGTGATATCAGTCAGTGGGTCAGACACTAAGAAACAGGTCATCGGGGATACAGGAGGATGGCAGGATGAGGATGAAGGATGGAAGAAGATCAGGGAGGAGGAGGAGGAGCTTATAGATGATGGCGTGGAACACCGCAGAGGTCACCACAGTGTATATGTTTCTTTTACTTTTTATTCATAGCTGTATGTAGAAATGGCTGGTTGCATCAGCTATGCTCTTTTATTGTATATATGTCCTTTGTGTTCTTTGATGTTTGATGTTTCCCTCTTACACACATGCTTATGTGGGCTATGGCTATGAGGGTTTTCCCCCTTGGTCTCAGTCTGGGGCCCAGGCTTAGACTGAATTTTGTTTTTCTCACCCCCCAGCGTTTACCTGTTTCTCATCTTTTTTGTAAGGGCCGCCAGAAGTTGTCTCCCTGTAATGTTTGTCTGCTCTTGAATGGGATTTTGCTAAAAATCTTAAATTTCCCCTCGGGGATTATTAAAAGTATTTCTGATTTCTGATTCTGATTTTGATGTATTGTTGCATTTGAAACAATTGTATTGTTGATAATAGAGGTAATTGTTGTTATTATTCATTACAACTTCAGAACAATAGCATTCATGTTCTCCTTCTTGTGTTGGAAGGGGGTGAAGGACACCTTGGAGGGGAAGGATGAGGAGACCATCGATCCAGGTTTTATGATGTGTCCATGAAGCACTAAGAGGTGATATCAGTCAGTGGGTCAGACACTAAGAAGCAGGTCATCAGGGAAACAGGAGGATGGCAGGATGAGGATGAAGGATGGGAGAAGATCAGGGAGGAGGAGGAGGAGCTTATAGATGACATAAAAACAACACCATACGGTCAATCAATTGTTGTTGTGATATGTGTGCTGCTTTTTGTGTCTGCTGCAGACAATGAAGAGAAGTTTGCACAATAAGGGTCATACTTGTTATGATCCGTTGCCCGGATCATTGTTTATTTACGTTTTTTATTCACTTGTTGTTTAAGTTCTGTTTTGTGTCTCCTTGGTTGCTATGGTTATTCATTGTCTTTCACCTGCCTCTGATTAGTGTTCGGGACGTTCATCTGTTCCCGGGCACTAATGAGAGCTACACTATATTGCCAAAAGTACACATATTCACATATGAACTTGAAGTGCCATCCCATTCCTAACCCATAGGGTTCAATATGATGTGGGTCCATCTTTTACAGCTATTACATCTTCAACTCTTCTGGGAAGGCTGATCTACAAGGTTGCGGAGTGTTTTTTAGAGGAATAAAAAGTCTGCGGGCTATAGAGCGTTTTCTATTCGGGCTCCAGTACTATGGAATGCCCTACCGGTAACAATTAGAGATGCTACCTCAGTAGAAGCATTTAAGTCCCATCTTAAAACTCATTTGTATACTCTAGCCTTTAAATAGCCCCCCTGTTAGACCAGTTGATCTGCCGTTTCTTTTCTTTTCTCCTCTGCTCCCCTTTTCCTTGTGGAGGGGGGGGGGGGGGGGGGGGGGGGCACAGGTCCGGATGAGGAGACCATCGATCCGGTGGCCATGGATGAAGTGCTGGCTGTCCAGAGTCGGGACCCGGGGTGGACCGCTCGCCTGTGCATCGGCTGGGAACATCTCTGCGCTGCTGACCCGTCTCCGCTCGGGATGGTGTCCTGCTGGCCCCACTATGGACTGGACTCTTACTGTTATGTTGGATCCACTATGGACTGGACTCTCACAATATTATGTCAGACCCACTCGACATCCATTGCTTTCGGTCTCCCCTAGAGGGGGGGGGGGTTACCCACATATGCGGTCCTCTCCAAGGTTTCTCATAGTCATTCACATTGACGTCCCACTGGGGTGAGTTTTTCCTTGCCCTTATGTGGGCTTTGTACCGAGGATGTCGTTGTGGCTTGTGCAGCCCTTTGAGACACTTGTGATTTAGGGCTATATAAATAAACATTGATTGATTGATTGATTGAATTTTCCGCCATTCATCCAAAAGCACATTGGTGAGGTCACACACTGATGTTAGTCGAGAATTCATCCCAAAGGTGTTCTATCGGGTTCAGGTCAGGACTCTGTGCAGGCCAGTCAAGTTTATCAACACCAGACTCATCCATGTCTTTATGGACCTTGCTTTGTGCACTGGTGCACAGTCATGTTGGAAGAGGAAGGGGCCCGCTCCAAACTGTTCCCACAAGGTTGGGAGCATGGGATTGTCCAAAATGTTTTGGTATTCTGGAGCATTCAAAGTTCCTTTCACTGGAACTAAGGGGCCAATCCCAACTCCTGAAAAACAACCCTACACCATAATTCCTCCTCCACCAAATTTCACACTCGACACAATGCAGTCCGAAATGTAGCATTCTCCTGGCAACCTCCAAACCCAGACTGGTCCATCAGATTGCCTGATGGAAAAGCGTGATTAATTACTCCAGAGAAGGCGTCTCCACTGCTCTAGAGTCCAGTGGCGACGTGCTTTACACCACTGCATCCCACGCTTTGCATTGGACTTGGTGATGTATGGCTTAGATGTATGGCTTAGATACAGCTGCTCGGCCATGGAAACCAATTCCATGAAGCTCTCTGCGTACTGTACGTGGGCTAACTGGAAGGTCACATGAAGTTTGGAGCTCTGTAGCAACTGACTGTGCAGAAAGTCTTTGCACTATGCTGACCCCTCTCTGTCAGTTTACGTGGCCTACCATTTTGTAGCTGAGTTGCTGTTGTTCCAAACTCTTCAATTTTCTTACAATAAAGCCGACAGTTGACTATGGAATATTTAGGAGCGAGGAAATTTCACGACTGGATTTGTTGCACGGGTGACATCCTAGGACAGTTCCACGCTGGAAATCACTGAGAGCGGCCCATTCTTTCACAAATGTTTGTAAAAACAGTCTCCATACCTAAGTGCTTGATTTTATACACCTGTGGCCGGGCCAAGAGATAAGGACACCTGATTCTCATCATTTGAATGGGTGGCCAAATACTTTTGGCTATATAGTGTATTTAGTCCTGCCTTTTCGCCTCACTCATTCTGGTGCTTGTGTTTGCTCTCATGCAACTGTTACGTTTATTCCTTCTGTTTCTTGCACTATGTTCCGCCTTAGATTTTCCTGAGTAGCTCTCCCGTTAGCATGCTTGTTTTGTTTGTTTTCTTGTGTTTTTTTGTTCCGGCCTGATTTATGAGAATAAATCATACTCTTACCTGCATATGACTATCTCAGACGGGAGGATCCAGACCCGCACCGCAGGTTCAGAGATCGGGCACAGGTTCAAAGGGGATGAGACTTGTCATCCTTCGTGCGGCCCTTTCGCCCCGGAATTCTGTCTGAGAAGGTAAGAATTCCTTATAGATTTGTTGCTTGATAAGCCTTGTCCAACACCTTGGTCGGGCTACCCTAGCGTTAGAGAGTAGAGCACCACCGTAGGCAACGGGGCTGGAGGCCGTCGCTCCAGGTTACAGTATGCCGCTACCAATGTATGTGTGTCATTGCGCACAAATAAAACATTCAATAATACGACACTAAAGGCATAAGTCCTGTTTGGAATCGTTCCTCCCGTGCAACATCTTCAGTGAGGCAAGTGGCTCGCCGGGACACGACCGCCGTGGGCCGAGAGCCTGCCGTTGGTCGCGTAGCCCACCGCGCCGTACCTGGTTTGACTGATAAATATCACCCTCAGCAAGATAAATATTAAAATGAACTAAATACTGTAATGTTTACGGCTGAAACCTTTATTGTGAAAGCCTGTTCCTTACTGCTGTAACCCGGATGTATTGCACTTCACTAACCGGAAGTGGAGGAGATGCAGGTGTTCGACCAAGAGGTAAAATAAATAAAGAGCTCCCGGGCTAAACTGAGAATTAAGTGTCCAGTTAATATCAAGATTAGTCTATAATACTTATCGTGTATAGCTAATCACAACATGGTGTCAGAAGTGAAAGTAATAAGACGACGGACCCGCGAGAAAAAAAGTAAACTCGTCGAAAAAAAAAAAAAGGCGGGGAAGAAGTCAACAATGGAAGCGTTTGGCGTACCTACCCCGAAGATGGACTGGGATTCATCTAATCTACCAGATGCGTGGCGGAGATTCAAGCAACATGCACAACTCATGTTCACAGGACCGCTCAAGCAGAGAGCAGAAGAGGAAAAATGCAGCTTTCTTCTGCTGTGGATCGGCGACAAAGGACGGGACATCAGCAACACGTGGACACTGACTGAAGATGAAGCTAAGTTGCTAAAAACATACTACGACAGATTCTCAGAATACCTCACCCCGAAAGCAAATCCTATATTTGCAAGATATAAATTCCAGGAGAAGACGCAAGGAAACTGTGAGTCATTTGAGCACTTTGTGACAGATCTCAAGCTACTAGTTAAAGACTGTAACTACACAAACAGTGATGAGATGGTCAGGGACCGTATAATTTTCCCTACCAACTCACCCAGAGTGCGTGAAAAATTACTCAGCCAGGGGCCGGAGCTCACGCTCGAAAAAACGATCGATATAGCCCGCTCCCATGAGCTATCACAAGTGCAGCTAAAGGCTATGGCTAACTGTAGCCACGAAGTACACGCAATCCACCGCAAACCTGGAAGGCCAAATTTCATAAAGGGAGCTAGCAGGCACCATGACAGCCCAAAAGTGCATGAATATGCCTGCAGCAAGTGTGGAGGACACCACAATAAATTAACAGAGTGCCCAGCAAAAGGTAAACAATGTTTAAAGTGTCGAAAATTCAATCACTATGCAAAAGTGTGCAAAACTAAGTCCCACACCCCAGGTAGAACAGTGCACAGAGAAATCCACACAGTTGGTGAAGATAATGAAGATGATAGCTCAGAGCTATTTGTGGACACTGTTACTACAGAGAAAGAAGATGAGGAAAGTGCATATGCAGCCATTGGATTGGGGCCACAGAACAGAAAATTGACTTTTAAGCTAGACACTGGGGCACAAGCAAGTGTGATACCAGCCAAAGACTTTAATGCACTAATGCCCAGTACACAATTAATGACTGCTGACCGTAAGTTAACAGGCTACGGCGGACATGCGTTGGAAGTGAACGGCTACTGCAAAATAGCAAGTACATACAAAGCTAAGTCAACCACAGAAAAGTTCTACATAGTGAACTGTAAAGGCCCACCCATCCTAGGCTACAAAGCCTGCAAGGCCCTGGGACTCATCAAAGTAGTGTACACAGTCGACAGTGACGAAGTGAACAGCACCCAGTCAGACCACATCCTAAGTGAGTACTCAGATGTTTTTAAAGGCATCGGCACATTCCCAGGTGAATGCAATTTCAGAATAGACCCCAAAGTAGCACCAGTTGTCTGCCCACCACGGAGGGTACCATTTGATCTTAAAGACCGTCTAAAAATAGAGCTAGACAACATGGAAAGGGACAGAATAATATGCAAGGTGACAGAGCCCACCCAGTGGGTTAATGCCCTAGTAGTGTGCGAAAAGCCCAAGACACGCAAACTCAGAGTGTGCCTAGACCCAAGACCCCTAAACAAGGCAATAATGAGGCCATATTACCCCCTACCCACACTGGAGGACGTGACATCCAAGTTAGCAGGGGCAAAGTATTTCAGCATCCTAGACGCAAGATCAGGGTATTGGGCAATCAAGTTAAGTGAGGAATCCTCACTGCTCACTACATTTAACACTACTTTCGGAAGATACCGTTTCCTCAGGCTGCCCTTCGGCATCGTGTCCGCCCAGGACGAGTTCCAGAGGAGGGTGGATGAGACATACGAAGGCCTGAGAGGAGTAGCTGGCATCGTTGACGACATCGTCGTGTTTGGAAAAACAAAGCAGGAACCCAACAGCAATCTCCGGGCCATGCTCGACCGCACCAGAGAGAGAGGCATACGCTTGAATCCAGATAAATGCCGCATTTGTGTTTCTGAGGTGAGCTACTTTGGCCATAAGCTCACAGCCAACGGTTTGAAACCAGATCCACTTAAGGTGAGAGCCATCAGAGACATGCCACCACCAACAAATGAGGCAGAGCTCGAAACCGTGCTAGGCATGGTCAACTACCTAGCGAGATTTGCACCCAACCTAGCTGAGGTGTGTGCACCACTCAGACTACTGCTAAGACAGGACACGGAGTTCATATGGGGCACTATTCATCATAATGCGTTTCAGAAGATGAAAGAGATCATCACAGCGGAGCCAGGGCCAGTGTTGGCTTACTTTGATCCTGAAAAAGAAGTGACACTGCAAGTGGACGCGTCAAAAAAAGGCCTGGGTGCAACCATCATGCAGGAAGGAAGACCTGTAGCATATGCATCCAAGCTGCTCACCAGCACAGAGCAAAATTATGCCCAAATCGAGAAGGAGCTGTATGCAGTCCTGTATGGGTGTAAGAGGTTCCATGAGTACCTCTATGTGCGAAATATAACTGTGGAATCAGACCACAAACCGCTAGAGACCATTCTCCGAAAACCCCTAGCCCTTGCTCCACCGCGTTTACAGCGCATGATGCTTGCATTGCAAAAATACAGCATAACTCTCACCCACAGACCAGGCAAAGAAATCCCTGTAGCCGACACACTGTCGAGAAAATCCATGGATGAAGAGGACGAGTCTCTATCTGAGGCTATGGAGACACAAGTGCATACTGTAATTAGCACAGCCCCGGTGAGTACTGACAGGCTGGACAACATCAAAATGGAGACACCTCAGGACGAGCAGCTCTCCAAGCTAAAGCAAGTCATCCGGTCAGGCTGGCCGGAGACACGAAAACGATGTCACCCACTCGTCAGCGATTACTGGAACCACCGTGACGAGATCACAGAAGCCGACGGGATCCTCCTAAAGGGTGAGAAAATAATAATTCCATACAAGCTCAGACCACACATGCTAAAATGCATCCACACAGGACATTTAGGAGTTGAGAAGAGCAAACACAGGGCAAGAGACATAATGTTTTGGCCTGGCATGGGTCAACAGATTGAGGAAACAGTCCAAAGATGTGACATATGCCAAACACATCGTAGTGCCAACACCAAAGAACCCATGCTCTCACATGACATTCCAGAGACCCCATGGGAGACTGTAGCAACAGATCTATTCACATGGAACTCTGAGAACTACATCATCATCTGTGACTACCTCAGCAGATACTTTGAAATTGAGCGCCTGCATAACATCACCACAGCCGCTGTCATTCACAAGATGAAGGCAGTGTTTTCGAGGCAAGGAATCGCCCGCCGAGTTGTCAGTGATAATGGGCCATGTTACAACTCAAGTGAATTCAAGCAGTTCGCAGAATCATGGGGTTTCCAGCACATCACCTCGAGCCCGCATTACCCGCAGAGCAATGGCTTGGCAGAAAAGACGGTTCAAACTGCAAAGCGAATCCTCACCAAGGCCAAAGAGGACAAGAAAGACCCCTATCTCTGCTTTCTGGAGTATAGAAACACACCAGTTGACGGACTAAAATCCCCAGCCCAGATCCTGATGAGCCGCAGACTGCGCTCCATCCTGCCCACGACAACTCAACAACTCCGACCTCAGGTGACCCCCGAGGCTACTGTACGTGCAAGGAGAGAGAACTGCCAGCTGCACCAGAAACAACAGTACAACAGATCTACCAGACCGCTGTCAACGCTGCGCGCCGGAGCACCCATCCGTTTCCAGCAGGGCGATGGCACGTGGAAACCAGCGACAGTCATCCGACCAGCTGAGACACCACGGAGCTACCACATCGAGACCGGTGATGGACAGTCATTCAGACGCAACCGACGACACCTGCTAGACAACCACACACCCATCACACAGCAGCCAGAGGCCAGCGATGACTCCAACACTACACCAGAGGACCCAGGTGCGCAACATCATCACACCAGTTCAGTGTGTGAACCTGCTCACACCGAGCCTTGCCAACGCACAAGGTATGGACGTGTCATAAGGCCGAGGCAAGTCCTCGACTTATAATTGATTGTAAAGGGTGTAGGCGGATCGCTGCCCTAAAAAAAAAAAAAAAGAAAAGAAAGAAAAAAGAAAAAGAAAAGATTGAAGAAAAAAAAAGAAAAAAAAAAAAAGAACCTGATTTGTAACATTGCACTGCATTAATAGATTACATGGTGAGATGTTCACTGCTGTTAATTTTGTTCCAGAAGTAACACACTTAAATACTGCAGCACTTTTGGGTATACTGATGTTATATGGTGTACCGATGTTACTTGCACTGCTAAAGATTTACAGTATACTAGGACTCAAATATTGTGGCTCAGAATTGTGTTTAAATGCCTCCGTTTTTTTGCATGCCACTGATAATCCCCATATACACATCTTATTTTTGTTGAAGGGAGATGTAATGTTTACGGCTGAAACCTTTATTGTGAAAGCCTGTTCCTTACTGCTGTAACCCGGATGTATTGCACTTCACTAACCGGAAGTGGAGGAGATGCAGGTGTTCGACCAAGAGGTAAAATAAATAAAGAGCTCCCGGGCTAAACTGAGAATTAAGTGTCCAGTTAATATCAAGATTAGTCTATAATACTTATCGTGTATAGCTAATCACAACAAATACTTTTAGTCCAACTTGGAGCACGGGGCCTCGAGTGGGACAGTCTTCCCGTTCGGCTGCGAGGAGTCTCTGGGCCCCCCGGGGGGGAGTGCATCCTGTCATTCTGCCCACGTGGGCTGTGGTCTTTCTCTGGTTGGGGGCTGGTTGTCTCCTGCTTCTCCTGTGCCTTGTCCTATATGTCCAATAATGTTCATTATCACCTGCCTTGTCAGGTGTCACGTGAATGGTGTCACGAGTCAAGTGTCACGTGTCATCTGTCAGGTATCATCTGTCAGGTATCATCTGTCATGTGTCACCTGACACGTGACAATTGACATGTGTCAGGTGTCACATGTCGGTTGTCACGTTTCACGTCAGGTGTCATGTGTCATGTTTCAAGTGTCATGTGTCAGGTGTTAGATGCCACGTGTCAGTTGTCACGTGTCAGATGTTAGGTGCCACGTGTCAGGTGTCACGTGTAAGGTTTCAGGTGTCAGGTTTATTACTTGGTTATAAACTCATCTGCTTTTTGTCTGCCAACTCTGCCTTCCTCGGTCAAGTCCCTGACAGAAGAAACTGACCCAGCAGAGTAGGAACCAAATACATATTGGTACCAATACTTACAGTATGAATTAATTGTCCTCTAGTCCTAAAGTGATAATGCTACGTGTAAGAAAGCGCCATGGAAGTGAGGATTAGTGATTTACAAGCAGCATTGCACTGTGGAGGGACATTAGCCGCTAGCTCTCTAGCGAGGATGAATGAGGATGCATCTGTTTGCTTTGTGAAATTTGGGGGCTACAGCCAGAATGTGTCACCAACATAACGACAGTATAAAAATATATATTGTCAGCCAAATGTAAATCATTTATATTGCAATTGTTCTCTCAAATTGAAAGGTTTTGACAAAGTTACACTCGATCTCTGCTGTTAATGACCCCTTTCAAAGCTGTGAAGCCAGGAAGGTTTCACCATCATCAGTGAAAAATGTAAGTGCTCACTTAGGGTTGTACGGTATACCGGTACTAGTATAGTATCGCAGTAGTAATGAATCAAAAACGGGACAATACTCTGTTTGAAAAGTACCGGTTTGCCATATTTTTTTCTCTTACAATCATGACTGTTGTGGCGCATGGTCATACTGTCATTCCCTCCACTGCTGGAGCAGCCACTGCGTGCCCCGCTCAGACGCCACACACCTACACAGCTGCGAGCTATCTGCAATCGGCGCACCAGGACCTGATGAGGCTCAGCAGTATAAAGCCCAACGCAGCCGGGTGGTGGGCCACAGCAGCCGTGGATAAGACTTTGGGGCTGGACTCAAATGATGCTGCTGTCCGGGCGAAGTTTCGAGCAGTGTTCAATCACCCAGCAGATGGAGGGGACGCCTGCGCAAGACTGCACAGCATCCGACAGGGCTTCCACTCAGTGGCAGCCTACACCCTGGAGTTCCGCACCCTGGCAGCAGACAGCGAATGGGGAGACAAGGCGCTTCAGAGCGCCTACATGAGAGGCTTGAATGAAGCCATCAAGGACAGCTTGCTCCGGGATCGACCCTCTTCTTGCCGCAAGCTCATCGACCTGGCGTTGCTATTTTACCAGAGACTCTTGGAACGTGCAGCGGAGAAAGCTCAAACCTCCGCTAGTGTCTCTCCAACACCCCCGCCCCGACCTGCCAACATCCGGGCCCCGGGACAATCAGTACCCCCGCCTACGTCTACAGCAGCAGTCGTGGAGCCGATGCAGCTGGGAAGGTCCCGCTTGGCGGCCGAAGAGCGGGAGAGGAGATTCAGGCAGCGCCTCTGCTTCTAATGCGGCCTCGCGGGTCACACCATCCTTAGCTGCCCGTCAAGACCAAAAGGATCAGGCTCTCCAGCAAGGGGGATCCTGGTGAGCCATTCCGCTGTCCCCTCTATGAAGAGAGATCCTGAAATACTCTTCCTGGTGACCTTGTCCTGGAACTCTGACAATGGGGGCCTACTTGGACTCTGGAGCCGACGAAAGCTTCCTTGATTCGGAGTTTGCCCGACAAGCCGGAATTCCCTTAGTGCCCCTCGACACATTTCTCCCTGCACAAGCCCTGGACGGACACCCCTTGGGACCCATCAAGCATCATACGGTGCCCCTGTCTCTGACCCTCTCGGGTAACCACACTGAGACCATCAGCCTCTGGGTGCTTGACGCTCCTGTCGCCCCACTGGTCCTCGGGCGCTCGTGGCTCGACAACATGACCCCCACATCTCTTGGTCCTCTGGCAAGGTCCTCGCATAGAGCACTCCTTGCTACGCGCACTGCCTCAGATCGGCAGTTCCTCAGTCCAGCAGACCCAAATCCGCCTCACCTCCCACCGATCTCTCCCGTATTCCTGTGATGTATCATGACCTTGCGGCCGTGTTCAATAAGGAACATGCGATCTATCTTCCCCCGCACAGACCCTATGACTGTGCTATCGACCTGCTCCACAACGCTGTCCTTCCCTCCAGCCGGCTGTATAATCTGTCTTTTCCTGAGAAACAAGCCATGAGGAATTACATCTCGGAATACCTCGCCTCGGGAATCATCACCCCCTCTAAGTAACCGGTTGCAGCAGGTTTTTTTTTGTGGGCAAGAAGGACGGATCGTTGAGACCTTGCATCAACTACCGGCAACTCAATTGCATAACTATTAAGAACAATTATCTGCTACCCCTTCTGACCTCCTCCTTTGAGCCCCTCGCCCCAGCCACAATCTTCACTAAGTTGGACCTACGCAATGCCTACCACCTGGTGCGCATCAAGGAGGGTGATGAGTGGAAGACGGCCTTCAATACCCACCTCGGCCACTTTGAGTACAAAGTGATGCCGTGTAGACTCACTAACGCCCCAGCCGTCTTCCAGGCACTTGTGAATGATGTCCTGCGGGATATGCTTGACCGCTTTGTTGTACCTGGATGACCTTCTAATTTTTTCTCAAACTCTGCAGGAACACCAGCAACATGTCCGTCTCGTCCTTCCATGCCTCCTGGAGAACCGACTTTGTCAAAGCCGAGAAATGTGAGTTTCACGCACCATTTGTGGGGTTCCTGGGCGTCATCATTGAGAAGGGACACATCAAAGCAGACCCCAAGAAGGTGGAGGCAGCATTAGAGTGGCCCCAACCCTCTACCCGGGCGGAGTTGAGACGCTTCTTGGGATTTGCGGGATTCTACCGACGCTTCATCCAGGACTTTAGTAAGTTGGCCGCCCCGCTCCATGCTCTCACATCTACCAACATATCTTTCCAGTGGACCAGAGAGGCCAGTGTGGCCTTCAAGAGCCTTAAGGAGAGTTTTGTGTCTGCTCCGGTCCTCATTCACCCTGGCTCTGACTGTGCGTTCATCGTCGAAGTAGACGCTTCGGATTCTGGGATTGGCGGTGTACTGTCCCAGCGCTCCAAGGCAGACAACAGTATCTACCCTTGCGCATATTTTTCCAGACTCCTCTCCCCGGCGGAATGGAACTATGACCCCGGAAATAGGGAGCTACTAGCGATCCATGAGGCCCTTTTGGAATGGAGAGGGCGCCAAGCACCAGTTCCAGCAACATTAAGGCTGATGCCCTATCCCGTCAGTTCACGGAGGAGCCCGCACCTCCAGGGCAGAACCAATCCTTCCTACGGCCAGGATAATTAGTATGGCCACCTCGGAAGTGGAGGACCAGATTCGGGCTGCCCTGCGCTCCAACCCTGGACCAGGGGACAGACCTCCCAACAAGCTATTTGTGCACCGGGAGCTACAACCTAGAGTGTTGGACTGGGGGGCACTCCAGCATTTTTTCCTGCCATCCGGGATTACAGCGCACTTTCTCCTTCATCCGTCGGCGGTTCTGGTGGCCGTCTGTGGCTATGGACACCCGTGAGTTTATCGCCACTTGCACAACATGCTCTCGCAACAAGTCTTCCCACAGACCGCCGGCGGGCCTGTTGTGCCCCCTACCTGTTCCCGGCCGTTCCTGGTCACACATCGCGTTAGACTTCATCATTGGATTTCCCTTATCCCGAGATAACACCACTATTCTCACCATGGTTGACCGCTTTTCCAAGGCCGCACAATTTGTCCCTTTGCCTAAACTCCCCTCTTCTTCCGAGACCGCCGACTTACACACAGTGCATGTTGTCAAACAGCATGGGATACCCATGGACATCGTCTCTGACCGTGGCCCCCAGTTCACTTCCCGGGTGTGGCAGATCTTCTGCAAAGGGATTGGGGCTACGGTCAGCCGTACCATCCGCAGAGTAACGGACAAGTGGAGAGGACGAACCAGTGTGTGGAGACCATGCTGCGTTGTGTTTCTGCCCACCAGCCCGCCTCGTGGAGCAAATTCTTGCCCCGGGTCGAGTTTGCCTACAACTCAATGAAGAGCTCTGCTACCGGTATCTCCCCATCTGAGTGCTCCCTCGGGTATCAACCCCCAATGTTTCCCCAACAGGAGGCCGAAGCGGCCGTCGCATCTTCCCACAGACTCATCAGACGCTGTCATCAAATTTGGAGGACTGCCCGTGCTGCCCTTTTAAGGGCTTCAGAAAGAATGCCGGCACCATCATACACTCCCGGACAACAGGTCCTGTTATGGGCCAAGGGCCTCCTCCTGCAGGTACCGTCCCGTAAATTGGCACCCCGTTTTGTAGGACCTTATGCTGTGGAGGCCATAATTAACCCTGCTTCAGTAAAACTGTCTCTTCCCTCTTCCATGAAGCGACTGTGGTCCATGTTTCACAGATCAAACCTGTTTCTGTCAGTCCCCTCTCTTCCCCTGCCCCTGTTCACTATTTTATTTAAGGACTAAATTACAATAATAAACATATGTTTAATGTACCCTAAGTTTTTTTGTTAAAATAAAGACAATAATGGTCCCCTTTATTTAGAAAAGTATCGGAATACATTTTGGTGTCGGGACCAAAATATTGGTATGGAGACAACTATGCTCGCTGTTGTGCGTTGCTATTTGTCTTTTAGCCGCAGCGTGAGGACAAACTGTAGGCCGCCAAGGAGGAAGTCCTCTGGGTCTCCTCTGAAAGGAGCCATGCAGTGTCACACTTTAAATTATGTACAAGTCCTATAAGGTTTTGCTCTTATGGACATACATATTTGACTAGCACTGCTCTTCCGCGAAGGCTCAACATTCACTATATGTGTTTACGAGCACATACACTTGCTTGTACCTCGCTTTTTTTGTTCATCTGTTCCAACATGTTCCACTTAGATCGATTCGTAGGAATAGCAAATACATTTTCCTATTAGAAGTAATGTTATTCCAATCGATTTGTTCCAGACACGCCAAACTATTAAAGAAAAACACACACAGAAAATAATTATACTTTGACTTGCAGAAAACGATGCAAAATAAATAAAAGATGAATGAAATGGATAAGTCACCTTTACCTTTATTGAAGACTACACGAGAGCAACGAGAAAGGAGAGGACGCCACTTAAGTACTTTTTTATATTTCAATTGTGTTTCTCACCTTCTTTATCAAGGTGCTGGCATTTGTGCTGTATCCAAGAACAATTGCACTGACAATTACAGCACAACAGGTCGCACCGTCATGACTCAACAACCTCAAAGCAGTACAACTTGCAATTTTCTTTGGCTCCATGCTAGGTTATTTTGCAATTGTACACAATTAAAAAAAATCACTTTAAACAAAAGGAACTTATTACTGCTGCGTCTTTTATATCACTTACTTTTGTGACTTTTACTTTGTGTCTCTTATTGTTCTGTCCTGTAAGTTTTCCTAGAGCCTGTCAAAGATGAATTTCTGTTTTGTAAATGTCAATACCTAGGGTGCTCCTCCGTGTTCTCAGGGGAGCAGAGCTGTCTGATACCAGGCGGGTCCCCAGGTGGTGGGTAAGGGTGGGCCTTTCGGGGGTTTGGGGCGAATAAGCTCTATGAGCAAATAAACGCTTGGACCAAGAGTGGCGACCACTACCAGGTAGGGTTGTCTCGATACCAATATTTTGGTACCGGTACCAGTACCTAATGTATGCATTGATCGGATCACTGGTCGTATAGCGGTTAAAGTAATAAAAATAAATTGCATAATTAATCTAAGTGTGTTCATGATCAATACAATACTTTTTTGTGATTAATCACGTGAGTTAACTTGTTAATTTTGGATAGCCATGTCTTAAAGCACCTCTTCCTGATGTTGGTGTTTCAGTGTTATAACTTCACCTTTATCTTTACTTTTTACACCAAAATGCGTCCATTCTCCCTTTTCCGTCTACACACTGTGTCTGCTTGTAAGTACTCTGTGTGTGTGCGCTGCCGAACATGCTCCTCTGCTCGTCATGCCCGTTACATTTTTTTTTTAAATAAATAAATTGGAAACCAGTACTTTTCAAACAGAGTATAGTACTATTTTTTATTCATTAGTACCGCGCTGCTAGTACTATATAGACTAGTACTATACTAGTATCGGTATACCTCACAACCCTACTACCAGGCCACGGCGGGTTTCAAGCTGGCTACTTGTTTCCCTACAAATGCCGCATATGCCCAAGGACGGTGTCTTCACCCTTAAAAAAAGAAGATAGCAAGTGCGCTCTCTGCGTCTGTTGGAATATGGCGGTGAGTTGTCTTTGCTTTATCAAGCTGTCTTGAGGGGTCCTTGGGCAAGACTGCATACCCATTCAGCCCCAGAGTCACGGTTCCAATGAAGCCAGGGAAAGCAGGTATTGGCTGATAGCAAAACACTCAATATGACCAGGCAGATGTTTTCAACCAACGAGACAATGGCTCGGAGTACCCGTTCTGCTCAAACAGAAAGCCATGGCAAACTACTCTTTGTAAACACGTGGCAAAAAACACGAACACGGCTACAAATCTGCAAAATACGTGCTATAACCTTGTACCACCTTCGACCCCAGGCTGGAACAAGGCTCTAATGCTACTGGGAAGGACCAGGATTGAAGAAGAGGTCCCTGATGACAATGCCTTTTAAACTTATTGGACAGGAAAACAATCATGTAGACCCTCCAAAAAGAAGAGACCCAATATTGTGGGTACATGGACTGTTCATACCCTAAAAGAGGCAGGAAAACTATCGCTGCTGATCAGTGTTGGGACTAACGCGTTACTTTGTAACGCCGTTATTTTCGGCGGTAACTAGTAGTTTAATGCGTTATTTTTTATATTCAGTAACTCAGTTACCGTTACTACATGATGCGTTACTGCGTTATTTTACATTATTTTTCATATATCTAGAAACTGAGAAGATCTGAGTGTGTTTTATTGGAGAGCTGCGGTGTCGTTCTTCTGATTCTTCGTGTCACAAGGAAAAGAAGAGGCGCGCTGTGTGTGTGTGGGGCGGGGGGTGGGGGGGGGGGGCTGTCTGTGTTTACTAACAAGACATCAACGCGGAGCCGGAGCCGAGTTTCTTAACATGGAGATATTCTCACTACTTTTCTTTTGTCGAGCACAAAGAAAATAACATTTTAGTTCAATGTAAGTTGTGTCTTGGATCAAAGATCCTATCTACTGCCCAAAACAGCCATTTAAATCTGTTGAAACAGCTACAAAAGCAACATGCTTCGACGAAGCTAGTAAAGAGAGACACAGACTCCGATGACACTTCACCTCCACCTCCACCACCACCTAAGGATTTTAACAGAGGGACTGCTAGCCAGGACAACATTGATAGAACCAGTGCAGCATATGTGCTAGAAGACATGCAGGCTATTTCTACAGTGGAGTCACCCGGTTTCAGGCAGCTAATTAGCATGATAGCGGGCGTCAAACGGCAAATGACACGAAAACATTTTCCAAGTTCCTGGACACAATGGACAGTGAGTACATAAACATGGAAAGCAAGCTAAAGAAGACACTCCAAACTCTGCCTATGCTCATCATTCAGCACTGAAGGTACACACACTCAGGGGCGCCGCTAGGGATTTTGGGCCCCATGAAAAAATCTTTACAGGGCCCCCAACACAGTGTCATTATTTTTTCTGTATTATAATTTCATCATCATTAGGGGCCTCTCTGGGCCCCCCTCCATCATGGGCCCCTAGAATCCGTCTCCTTTACCCCCCCTTTTCGGCGCCCCTGCACACACTCTGTCAATTATCTTATATACTCTTTCATTCTAGACTTCTAAAGTGTTTGATTATCACATCACTCTAAATGTATAGACTATAAAGTTCACAAACATAAAGAGGGATGCTAGTGGGCCAGGCCAATCTTTCCTTATCTCTAAACTAAAACTGGGGAAATACGTAGAGTGTTCAGGGCTTCAGTACACTGTTGATCTCCTGAAAACATGATTTTTTTTTCACAATTCCTTGAGAGAAAAAAAGGCCTGGTTAGGCGTGTGTATAGCAGTATGTGTGCTGTATATGGTAGTGACATAACATATAATCATGTCATATGTGCCTTCCATGGGTGAAGCCAGGTTTACAGCTATGTTGTGACATGTTGTTATTATGCGGTTTGTTACTTATGTATGTTATGTTGCAGCTATTTAAAATAGTTTTGTCAATTTGTTCTGGCCCAAAATAAATTAGCCCTTTGAAACATATCTTTGTCTTTGTGTATTGTATGTAGACCACATTGCTTAGTAGAGTTCAGTGATGCAAATGCATGTCAAGTTGATCAACAGATTGTATAATTCTCCAGTGCAATAACAGTACTGAAATGAAGGCTAAAAGGGCATTATAACATTTTTTTTTTTTTTAAAGAAGTAACTAAATAGTTACTTTTCACAGTAACGCATTACTTTTTGGTGTAAGTAACTGAGTTAGTAACTGAGTTACTTTTGAAATAAAGTAACTAGTAACTGTAACTAGTTACTGGTTACTGGTTTTCAATAACTAACCCAACACTGCTGCTGATAACAAAATCAAAATGAACATAACTGGATTGTGTGAAGTTAGATGGGAAGGAGCAGGTCAGAAAACCAGGGAGTAAACGGTGTTGCGGTTGTCCTTGACAAATATCACTCAATCAGCAACAGGATTTTGCTGGTATAATTAAACAGTAAAGCTGTCGTCACCAACATCATAGAGATATACGCTCCAACATCCAAGCAACGACGAAGAAATCGAGAACTTCCAAACAGCAAAGGTAGAAGAGAAATAACAATTATACTGGGAGACTAATGCAAAAATCTGAGAGGCTCCTAACAAAGAATGCGGCATAGGTCGGAATCTAACTATCAAATCAAATCAAATCAACTTTATTTATAAAGCACATTTAAAATTTACCACAGGGGTAGCCAAAGTGCTGTACAATGAGCAGGTTAAAAGATAAAACGAGTACCGAGCAAACACAACACAACACAAACAGAACATGATAAAAAATAAATAATTAGTCACATATGACATGGTTATAACCAGAGGTGGGTAGTAACGCGCTACATCTACTTGAGTAACTTTTGGGATAAATTGTACTTCTAAGAGTAGTTTTAATGCAACATACTTTTACTTTTACTTAAGTATATTTATAGAGAAGGAACGCTACTTTTACTCCGCTACTTTTATCTACATTCAGCTCGCTACTCGCTACTAATTTTTATCGATCTGTTAATGCATGCTTTGTTTGTTTTGGTCTGTCAGACAGACCTTCAAAGTGCCTGCCTTACTGGTGACGTTTCACTTCGTTCCACCAATCAGATGCAGTCACTGGTGACGTTGGACCAATCAAACAGAGCCAGGTGGTCACATGACCTGACTTAAACAAGTTGAAAAACTTATTGGGGTGTTACCATTTAGTGGTCAATTGTACGGAATGTGTACTGTACTGTGCAATCTACTAATAAAAGTTTCAATCAATCAAAAGTGTGAAGGAAAAAAGATACTTTTTTATTTCAACCGTACATCCCGTTAAAAGCCTAAAGACTGAACGCACATGAGGACATTCCTGTCTTCACAATAAAAGTGCCGCTCCATCGCGCCTGCGCTTTCAAAACAAGAGTCTCCGAAAGCCAGCGCAAACAAGCTAGCAAGCTACGGAGTTTGCCGTCAATATATTTCTTGTAAAGTGTATAAAAACAAATATGGAAGCTGGACAAATAAGATTCCAAAAACCCAGCACTTTCATGTGGTATTAGACAGAAAGGAGGAACTTTTCTTCTCCTCCATTTGAAAACGTGGACGTTATCATCACTACTGTCTGATTACAATCAATGCAAGTCATCACAATCAGGTAATACACCAACTTATATTCTAGACTTCATGAAAGAAAGGAATCTATATGTTGAACATGCTTGTATATTCATTAAAACACCTTTAACATGTAAACAAAAACAGCAAAATAAATAAATATAAATTATATACTGTATATATCAATGTATGTATATATATATATATATATATATATATATATGTATATATATATATATATATATATATATATATGATATGAGTGTGTATGTTACTCATCAGTTACTCAGTACTTGAGTAGTTTTTTCACAACATACTTTTTACTTTTACTCAAGTAAATATTTGGGTGACTACTCCTTACTTTTACTTGAGTAATAAATCTCTAAAGTAACAGTACTCTTACTTGAGTACAATTTCTGGCTACTCTACCCACCTCTGGTTATAACCAACACGTTGTTCAAACATCCACCAAGAAAACACTATACATGGTTATCACCTGCATGAGTGTGACTGCCTTCGTCAAGAGCCAGAGAGAGTCAAACTGTGCCAAACTCAGATTGAAAGCCTACAAACAGCTCGTATCTTAAATTAATCGGCGTTCTGATTTAGAGCAACTGATAAAAAACACATAATGCAAAGTCGTGAACCCTTGAAACAATATTGCACCACACATTTTTAATGGGAGACAGGTCTGGACTACAGGCATGCCAGTCACTTTCACTCTTTTACTACGAAGCCATACAACGTGGCTTGGCATTGTCTTGCTGAAATAAGCAGGGGCGTCTATGAAAAAGATCTTGCTTGAATGAGGGATTCAATGTGGGTTTTTAGCCTTGCCGCTTAAGTGCCGTGATTCCTCCATATTCTCTGAACCCTTTGATGATTTTACGGACCGTAGATGGTGAAATCCCTAAATTGCTTGCAGTAGCTCGTTGAGAAATGTTGTTCTTAAAATGTTGGACAATTTGCTCATGCATTTGTTGACAAAGTTGTGACCCTCGCCCCATCCTTGTTTGTGAATGACTGAGCATTTCATGGAAGCTGCTTTAATACCCAGTCATGGCACCCACCTGTTCCCAATTAGCCTGTTCACCTGTGGGATGTTCCAAATAAGTGTTTGATGAGCATTCCTCAACTTTCCCTGTCTTTTTGCCACTTGTGCCAGCTTTTTTGAAACATGTTGCAGGCATCAAATTCCAAATGAGCTAATATTTGCAAAAAATAACAGTTTCTCAGTGTGAACATTAAATATCTTGTCTTTGCAGTCTATTCAATTGAATATTGGTTGAAAAGGATTTGCAAATCATTGTATTCTGTTTTTATTTACCATTTACACAACATGACAACTTCACTGCTTTTGGGTTTTGTAGATTTTACTGTACGTGCGGACATGGCAGAAAAAAAACAATGCTATTCTTGCATTTCCTTCCTCATAAAACATACAACATGCTTCCAATGCACACCCCTTATTATAGGTAGTATAAGTGCAGTATGCATTCGTCTTCTGTTGTAAAGTGTGCCAAAATACCCATAATACCTGCATGGGTGGAGCCAAACATGCTACTGCCTGTTGATTGGTTGACAGATGAAAGGCACTATTGGGTTAGGGTAACAACAGACCTGTCGTTATTCACGCATGGTACCATCACATATCTTCTAGAGTTTTAGGGTCAGACTTCATGGTCACAGACCATAGCTCTCAGCGTAAAGATGGTATTGGAGACGCGGCAAAGGGACGCCCTTCTCCCGTCATTATCGGGTTATTGAAGAGTGGAGGAGCTGCAGCCGGAGCTGAGCCCTCGCCCTCGTGATCACCATCACAAACATCGATACTGGCCTTCCCCCAGCCGCCATCCATTACGCCCCCCCACCCCTTTCTGCTGGGAATCCCCCACTCGTGCGTTATATAACCCGGCCACTGCTGCAGTCAGGGCGCTGTGATGCTGATTAATCCTCCACCTGGGACAATGAATGATGGCGTCGTCTACACACACTGCCTCTCCTAGGTCTTGTCAGCGCACATTTGAGGCCGCTGCAACAATCGGGCCCATTTGCACGTCTCCCCGTGACAAAGCAACGTTTCTCTGGTCACGATTGGACGCCTTTCTTCCTCTTCTTCGTCCTCCTCACCTGTTTTTTCACCAGGCTGGAAATTCAATTTGTGTGTCAGCAAGTGTTTGTTTTCTCCTTATTGCACCAACGCTGTGCACAAATGATAGGATGCATGTCAACAAAGACTAGAGGCAATAATGAAACACTGTCCTGTAGACATGCAACAACAATATTGTTGTTATCATAAGTACTATTGTTAAGTTATGGCCACTCCTTGGTTACAATGGTATATTACATGATTAATTCCTGCCGCATTATTGTACTCTCACCAGAATACTTTATGTTGCTGTAATACATGAGTAGTTATTTCGGTTGTACGTACACAGAAAGTACTTACATTACAGGCTGCGCTGATCAATCAGCCACCAACTAATTTTATTGAAAAAGTATGTGATCGCCATCCATACATCCATCCATCTTCTTCCGCTTATCCGAGGTCGGGTCGCGGGGGCAGCAGCCTAAGCAGGGAAGCCCAGACAGCCCTCTCCCCAGCTACTTTGTCCAGCTCCTCCCGGGGAATCCCGAGGCGTTCCCAGGCAAGCAGGGAGACATAGTCTCCCCAATGTGTTCTGGGTCTGGGTCTCTTACCGGCTGAACATGCCCTAAACACCTCCCCAGAGAGGCATCCGGGTGGCATCCTGATCAGATGCCCGAACCACCTCATCTGGCTTCTCTCAATGTGGAGGAGCAGCAGCCTTATTTTGAGCTCCTCCCGGGTGACAGAGCTTCTCACCATTTCTCTAAGGGAGAGCCCCGCCACCCGACGGAGGAAACTAATTCCGTCCGCTTGTACTCATGATCTTGTTCTTTCGGTCATGACCCAAAAGCTCATGACCGTAGGTGAGGATGGGACTGTAGATCGACTGGTAAATTGAGAGCTTTGCCTTCCGGCTCAGCTCCTTAACGACAACAGATCGGTGCAGGGTCTGCACTACTGAAGACGCCGCACCGATTTGCCTGTCGATCTCACGATCCACTCTTCCCTCACTCATTAACAAGGGTCCGAGGTACTTGAACTCCTCCAAAAGATCTCCTCCCCAACCCGGAAATGGCACTACAACCTTTTTTGGGCGAGAACCATGGACTTGGACTTTGAGGTATTGATTCTCATCCCAGTCGCTTCACACTCGGCTGCGAACCGATGCAGTAAGAGCTGAAGATCCTGGCCAGATGAAGCCATCAGGACCACATCGTCTGCAAAAAGCAGGGGTTCTAATCCTGCAGCGACCAAACTGGATCCCCTCAACGCCTTGACTGCACCTAGAAATTCTGTCCATAAAAGTTATGAACAGAATCGGTGACAAAGGGCAGCCTTGGCTGAGTCCGACCCTCACTGGAAAGGGGTCCGACTTACTGCCGGCAATTTGGACCAAGCTCTGACACTGATCGTACAGGGAGCGGACCACCACAATCAGACAGTTTGATACCCCATACTCTCTGAGCACTCCCCACATGACTTCCTGAGTGACACGGTCCAAGACCTTCTCACAAAACACATGTAGACTGGTCGGGCAAACTCCCATGCACCCTCAAGAACCCTGCAGAGATTATAGAGCTGGTCCACAGTTCCACGACCAGGACGAAAACCACACTGCTCCTCCTGAATCCGAGGTTCTACAGTACACTGAGTAGACCTTACCTGGAACGATATTTGGAACGCACTCTCCGGTTTCCCTTCTTAAAGAGAGGAACCACCACTCCTGTCCGCCAATCCAGGGACACCGTCCCCGATCTCAACGTAATGCTGCAGAGTCTTGTCAACCAAGACAGCCCTACAGCATCCAAAGCCTCAAGGAACTCTGGATGGATCTCATCCACCCCTGTGGCCCTGCACCTGAGGGTACAAACCGTAATGGAGCTCCTCTGCAAGTTGTTATGGGTGTGCTGGTTCCTCCTAGTTAGTGCTGTCATCTGTAGGTGTCATGCATGTGGTGGTGCACACACACGGAGTGGAAAAGGAATATCAGACGGGGCCGAGCGATGTGGGCGTGCAGTCGCAGCTGCAATCAATATGTAAAAAGTGAAGCCGGAGATGGGGGGTGCTGGTGGAGAGGAGGCGGGAGACGACACTAAAAGCACATTTGAATTTTCTTCATAATTCTCTGCTGGATGGCTGCTTTGCTGAAGGCGACGGATAGATGTGAGAGGCAAGGAAGGAGGGGAGGAATGTGTGGGAGGACGAGGAGGAGGAGGGAGAAGAAACAAAAGGAAGGACATGGGATGCCAGTATGCGGCCTCTGAGGGGGAGGGAAGCTGGGAATTGAATGGCTTCAAACGGGAAGGCAGAGCAACAGAGTCTCTCTGCTGTGTGCAGCTTTGGACGCTCGTTCGATTTGACGCTCACAGAGGACTCGACTCATCTAAAGTCTTCACTTTAACACAGGAGTTGAGATTAGTGTTCAACATCAACACCTGTTGTACACCTGCTGACAGGTACATGCATTCAACTTGCTGAAAAGGAATGTCAGTAGATTAGGGTTGTCTCCATACCAATATTTTGGTACCAGTACCAACATGTATTTCGATACTTTTCCAAATAAAGGGGACCATAAAAAATCCTAGGGTACATGAAACATATGTTTATTATTGCAATTTAGTCCTTAAATAAAATAGTGAACAACTTGTCTTTGAGTAGTAAGTAAACAAACAAAGACTCCTAATTAGTCTGCTGACATATGCAGTAACATAGTGTGTCATTTATCTACCTATTATTTTGTCTATATTATGAGGGACAAACTGTAAAAATGTATTATTAATCTACGTGTTCATTTACTGTTAATATCTGCTTATTTTCTGTCTTAACGTGTTCTATCTACACTTCTGTTAAAATGTAATAATCACTTATTCTTCTCTTCTTTGATACTTTACATTAGTTTTGGATGATACCACACATTTAGGTATCGATCCGATACCAAGTAGTTACAGGATCATACATTGGTCATATTCAAAGTCCTCATGTGTTCAGGGACGTATATCCTGAGTTTATAAACATAGTATGAATTTTTTTAGAAGGAAAAACAGATTTTGTTGCGATTAAAAAATATCGATCATAGTAGTATTGACCAGATACGCTATTGTATTTGGTATCATTACAGTGGATGTCAGGTGTAGATCCACCCATGGCATTTGTTTACATTGTGACGCCGGTGAGCTATTGTATCCTCCTACGGTGTGTAGTGAAGCATGTTTAGCTATTCCTCGTCCTGCAGTGATAATGATACTTGTAAGAAAATTATTTTATTTGTTGCCATGGAGGCGAGGATTAGTGATTTAGAAGTAGCTAAAACACTGCAGACTGCGGCTGGATGTTAGCCGCTAACTACCTAGCCATGTTTTAACGCACCTCTTCCTGAGGGTGTTTCAGTGTTATAACTTCACCTTTATCTTTACTTTTTACACCAAAATGCGTCCATTCTCCCTTTTCTGTCTACACCCTGTGTCTGCTTGTAAGTACTCTGTGTGTGTGCGCTGCCGAACATGCTCCTCTGCTCGTAAAACCAGCAATGTCACGACGTGACGACGACGCGCCGTCATGCTTGTAAAAAAATAAACTTTTGGCGAACTGGTACTTTTCAAACAGAGTATAGTACCGTTTTTGATTCATTAGTACCGCGATACTATACTAGTACCGGTATACCGTACAACCCCACAGTAGATATACTACATGACATAACGATGTTAACCTTGGGTCCCCCCCCAGTCTGAAATAGTCCACAGATTGTCAATGAATGTGATATTAATAACAATCAACCTGCGTGACATTTGGGTTGGGTTTTTTTAGCATATAATATATATTTTTTTATGAAAGGTGGCCAGCATCACAACATTAAACTACCAGTATAAAGGAAAAATGAATGCTATTTATATGCTGATTTGTTTTTATCCGTTAAACCATATCCAATTATATTTCCATATCGTCTAAACCAGTGGTTGTCAACCTTTTTTCAGTGATGTACCCTCTGTGAACATTTTTTTAATTCAAGTACCCCCTAATCAGAGCAAAGCATTTTTGGTTGAAAAAAAGAGATAAAGAAGTAAAATACAGCACTATGTCATCAGATTCTGATTCATTAAATTGTATAACAGTGCAAAATATTGCTCATTTTTTGTGGTATTTCTTGAACTATTTGGAAAAAAAGATAAACAAATAACTAAAAACTTGTTGAAAAATAAACAAGTGATTCAATTATAAATAAAGATTTCTACACATAGAAGTAATCATCAACTTAAAATGCCCTCTTTGGGGATTGTAATAGAGACCCATCTGGATTCATGAACTTAATTCGAAACATTTCTTTACAAAAAAAGAAATCTTTAACATCAATATTTATGGAACATGTCCACAAAAATGTAGCTGTCAACACTGAATATTGCATTGTTGCATTTATTTTCACAGTTCTTTTTGACAGACATTTTAGTGAGGGTCAAACCATCATGACATGGGGGAAACTCTGGGTTTATGGTAATGAATGGAATAGCCTACTTGATTTGATGTTCAGTTTATGAACTTACATTCATATTTTGTTGAAGTAAACTTACATTCATATTTTGTTGAAGTAGTATTCAATAAATATATTTATAAAGGATTTTTGAATTGTTGCTATTTTTAGAATATTTAAAAAAAATCTCACGTACCCCTTGGCATACCTTCAAGTACCCCCAGGGGTACACGTACCCCCATTTGAGAAGCACTGGTCTAAACATCCACAAAATGCCACAATTTCGAATGGCCATTTTGAATATTTCGCTCCAAATGACGTCACGGGGGGTTAGGGTTAGGTTACAGGCACCGTTTGGTAACAATTAAGGTGTGTAAATAAACATTTACAAAAATGTTCTGTGTAATTAACCCATTTCACAAAGTATATGTAGAACTGGACAGCACAGTTGTCACTGTTGAATGGGAAAAAAGGATTGTATGATACAAATTAATATCGATGAACACATGAACCTGCCATGACTTGTACAAAGTCTACCTTGCCTTACGCCCGAGTGCAGCTGGGATTAGCTCCAGCCCCCCCCAGCCACTCCGAAAGGGTCCAGCGGTATGGAAAATGGATGAATGGATGGATAATACACGAACACAAAGAAAATGTGTACCCTTGAATACCGGTATCAATTCCCAGGTACCGTATCGATTCAGATGTTAAAAGTTACATCCCTATTTTATAATGTCGTAACACAGTAAAGTG
The DNA here is from genome assembly GCF_033978685.3 of Nerophis lumbriciformis. NCBI lineage: Eukaryota > Metazoa > Chordata > Actinopteri > Syngnathiformes > Syngnathidae > Nerophis > Nerophis lumbriciformis. The sequence goes on from NC_084570.2 coordinate 32,975,720, forward strand.
CAGACCTCCGCCAAAGCTGTGAATGAAAATATCCTGACCTGTTCCACTGGAGTCCTGTAGGAGGTAGTAGAGTCCTCTAGGAGGTAGTATTACAGAAGAGAATACATTTGTCCACATCTTGTCATTGGATTAAAAATACAACAACATTGGCACACTGCTCCAGTAAACTGCTTAACCACTCATAAAAACAGCAATCATCATAGACATATACACACATAACAGATATCAATATTGCAGTGTAGGGTTGTACGGTATACCGTACCAGTATAGTAAGTATCGTGGTACTAATTCATCAAAAACGGTACTATACTCTGCTTGAAAAGTACCGGTTCGCCATCATTTTTTTTAACGGCATGACGACGCGTTGTCGTCGTCACGTCATGACATTGCTGGTTTTACGCGCAGAGGAGCATGTTCGGCAGCGCACACACACAGAGTACTTACAAGCAGACACAGTGTGTAGACAGAAAAGGGAGAATGGATGCATAAAGATAAAGGTGAAGTTATAACACTGAAACACCCTCAGGAAGAGATGCTTTAAGACATGGCTAGCTAGTTAACAGCTAACATCCATCCGCAGTCGGCAGTGTTTTAGCTACTTCTAAATCACTAACCTCCATGGCGACAAATAAAGTAAGTTTCTTACAGCTAGTATTATCACTGGAGGATGAGGAATAGCTAAACATGCTCTACTACACACCGTAGGAGGATACAATAGCTCACCGGCGTCACAATGTAAACAAATGCCATGGGTGGATCTACACCTGACATCCACTGTAATGATACCAAATACAAGAGCATATCTAGTTGATACTCCTATGATTACATCGATATTTTTTATCGTCACAAAATAATTTTTACTTTTTTTTAAAATTAATATTATGTTTATAAAGTCAGGAAATATGTCCCTGGACACATGAGGACTTTGAATATGACCAATGTATGAACCTGTAACTACATGGTATCGGATCGATACCTAAATGTGTGGTATTATCCAAAACTAATGTAAAGTATCAAACAAGAGAAGAATAAGTGATTATTACATTTTAACAGAAGTGTAGATAGAACATGTTAAAACAGAAAGTAAGCAGATATTAACAGTAAATGAACAAGTGGATTAATAATCAATTTTTACAGTTTGTCCCTCATAATGTTGACAAAATAATAGGTCGATAAATGACACAATATGTTACTGCATATGTCAGCAGACTAATTAGGAGTCTTTGTTTGTTTACTTACTACTAAAAGACAAGTTGTCTAGTATGTTCACTATTTTATTTAAGGACTAAATTGCAAATAATAAACATATGTTTAATGTACTCTAAGATTTTTTTTCAAATAAAGATAATAATGACATTTTTTGTGGTCCCCTTTATTGAGAAATGTATCGAAATACATTTTGGTACCGTTACAGGTACCAAAATATTGGTATCGAGACAATCCTAGCAGTGTTAAGAAAAGAGAATTAACCAATAATAAAAGTGCAGTGCCTTGAAGAAAGTGTTTTCTGCTGTTTCTGCTTTTTCTAAATCTGCTCCTTCTTGGTTTGATAGAAGTTAAGTTGGCATGGTATGTACAGTCTTTTGATATGTTTGTGGATTTGGAGAGAAGTCTACAATTTGCAACGTTCTCTGACAGCTGATTATTTTCTGTGCTGTGCTCATGATTCTCTGTATTGTTCTCCTGTCAGCTGCTGACATTAGTACAGTACATGAGAATCAGTGACGTGCGGTGAGGTTCATGGCTGGTGAGGCGCTGACTTCATCACAGTCAGATTTACAAACATATAGACTTAGACTTCCTTTTTATTGTCATTCAAATGTGAACTTTACAGCACAGATAAGAATGAAATTTCGTTACATAAGCTCATGTTAGTGCAGGATAAAAAAGCAATAAGGTGCATATATAAATAAATAAATATATATAAATGATATATATAATATATATACAAAATAAACAAATATATACAAATATATATATATATATATATATATATATATATATATATATATATATATATATATATATATATATATATATATATATATATAAATAAATAGATTACTGTACAGATAAATATATTGCACTTTTTCACATGCATCCAGGTTTATGGATGTATGTTATATTGTCTTTTTTATTCCAGCGAGTTAATCCATTTTGGGGGGAGTTGAGGGGATAATTTATTTATTGATGTTTTGTTCAAGAGTCTTACGGCCTGGATAGGAGGAAGAGGACTACTGATGATCTTTTCGGCCGTCCTCACCACTCTCCGGAGAGACTTCCAGTCTGAGGCATTGCAGGCTCCAGTCCAGACAGAGATGCTGTTGGTCAGCAGGCTCTCTATAGTGCCTCTGTAGAACCCTAAAGAGTATCTTATTCACCATTTGATTGGCAGCAGTCAACGGGTTATGTTTAAAAGCTCATACCAGCATTCTTCCCTGCTTGGCACTCAGCATCAAGGGTTGGAACTGGGCGTTAAATCACCAAAAATGATTCCCGGGCGCGGCGCCGCTGCGGCCCACTGCTCCCCTCACCTCCCAGGGGGTGATCAAGGTGATGGGTCAAATGCAGAGGACAAATTTCACCACACCTAGTGTGTGTGTGACAATCATTGGTACTTTAACTTAACTTTAACTTTACACATACAAACTGTAGCACACAAAAAAGCACATTTAATAAAAAAAACGTTATTATGGTCTTTGTTACGGCTCAGACTCCTGCCAACGCCGTTCATCCATCTGTGCACTCCAGTGAGTGCACCTCGGGACACGCCCACGGCTGCGCTCAGCCAGGGACGCGCCGCGCGCGTCTCCGCCCAGCAGAAGCCGCCAGCTGCAATCATTTGCCGGCAATCGGCACACCTGCCTGTGATGATCAAGCGGTCTTCTTAAGCCTGGACAACCTTCGGTCGCTCGCCGGAGTATAGTCTTCTCTTACCCTTGTAAGCATCCCGTGTCTGGCTTTCATCCCGCGAACTCGCGCCTCCCCTGTGACTTCCGTGTTTCCGTTGTGTTCTGATGTTCCTGTTGTCTTCCTGCAGCGCTTCCTGTGTTCTTCCGTGATCCCCTGTTGTTTCCCCTACCTCCCGGACTGCCCTTTTGGATTCTCGACCTCCCGCTTGGAAACGGATCTTGCCTCTTCTCTCCTGCCCTGGATCATCTGCCTGCCCTATGGACTGTCTTCCTGCCTTGTTCCTCCTCTCGCCCAACACAACACTTGGTAACACACACTACAACTAATCACACACATAGCCACACGTCACATACACTTTTGGATCTAGTTCACACTCCATTTTTCCTTAGTTTATATTTGTATTGTTTGATTATTATATATATATATATATATATATGGTTAATATATATAATAAATCATTGTACATACTGCCATCTAGTGTCTGTCGCCGTCACCTCCCCTTAGTCCAACCATTACAGTCTTACCTTTACTTATAAATGAAGTCCATGCGCCGCTCCTTCTGAACAAAAGCATCAATAACTTTATAGAAGTCTTCCTTATCTTTCTTCAGTTTTAAAAGTCTCTCTGTCTCGATGGAGATCTTCCTTTAAGTATTACCTCCTGCTTCGATTGAAAGTCCAGTTTAGAAAACTGTTTTATTTTAGATATGTAATCCTCGATGTTGAAAGTCCAGGCGAGAGGAAAAAATAAACGATCGCTGCTAACTGTTGCTGCTTGTTGTCACTTATTCTGCAGCTGAGTAGTCGCAGAAATGATCTCTGGGATCACTAGCGCCCTCTACCATCATGAGGCGGGATTACTGTGAGTCTCAGCCAGTGCGTCTTCGCAGCCGTTTTATGATTGCTCAGCACAAGAAATACGTTACACACATACAGTTGTTGACAAAATACACTGTACATTATATACCTCAGCTAACTAAACTATGGAAATGTATAATATAATTCATATAGCAATACGGTCTCACTGCACAGCAGGCCAGCAGTTAGCCGAGTCATTTCGCAATCCATGGTGAGGCTCAACTGGCTGCTGACCAGAGGTGGGTAGAGTAGCCAGAAATTGTACTCAAGTAAGAGTACTGTTATTTTAGAGATTTATTACTCAAGTAAAAGTAAGAAGTAGTCACCCAAATATTTACTTGAGTAAAAGTAAAAAGTATGTTGTGGAAAAACTACTCAAGTACTGAGTAACTGATGAGTAACATACACACTCATCATATATATATATATATATATATATATATATATGTATGTATATATATATATATATATATATATATATATATATATATACTGTGTGTGTATATATATACTGTATATATATATACGTATACATTGATATATACAGTATATAATTTATATTTATTTAATTTGCTGTTTTTGTTTACATGTTAAAGGTGTTTTAATGAATATACAAGCATGTTTAACATATAGATTCCTTTCTTTCATGAAGACTAGAATATAAGTTGGTGTATTACCTGATTCTGATGACTTGCGTTGATTGTAATCAGACAGTAGTGATGATAACATCCACGTTTTCAAATGGAGAAGAAAAGTTCCTCCTTCCTGTCTAATACCACATGAAAGTGGTTGGTTTTGGCATCTTATTTGTACAGCTTCCATATTCGTTTTTATACACTTTACAAGAAATGTATTGGCGTCAAACTCCGTAGCTTGCTAGCTTGTTTGCGCTGGCTTTCGGAGACTCTTGTTTTGAAAGCGCAGGCGCGATGGAGCGGCACTTTTATTGTGAAGACAGGAACTGTGCAGTCAGTCTTTAGGCTTTTGACGGAATTTACGGTTGAAATAAAAAAGTATCTTTTTTCCTTCACACTTTTGATTGATTGATTGGAACTTTTATTATTAGATTGCACAGTACAGTACATATTCCGTACAATTGACCACTAAATGGTAACACCCCAATAAGTTTTTCAACTTGTTTAAGTCAGGTCATGTGACCACCTCCGCTCTGTTTGATTGTTCCAACGTCACCAGTGACTGCATCTGATTGGTGGAACGAAGTGAAACGTCACCAGTAAGGCAGGCACTTTGAAGGTCTGTCTGACAGACCAAAACAAACAAAGCGTGCATTAACAGATCGATAAAAATTAGTAGCGAGTAGCGAGCTGAATGTAGATAAAAGTAGCGGAGTAAAAGTAGCGTTCCTTCTCTATAAATATACTTAAGTAAAAGTAAAAGTATGTTGCATTAAAACTACTCTTAGAAGTACAATTTATCCCAAAAGTTACTCAAGTAGATGTAACGGAGTAAATGTAGCGCGTTACTACCTACCTCTGCTGCTGACTCACCGCAAGTCTCTTCTCAGTATTTGAACGGCAAATGTGAAAATTCAGCGATTTTGAATAAAAATAATCTAAAACTGGTGAAGTTAAATGGAAAATAACTTTATAGTATAATCACTGGATACATATAACAATTTAATTAATTGTTTTTCTTTTTACATTTTTTTTCTTTCCATGATGGCAGGTGAGTCCCCGCCTCACCTGCCTCCCCTGACTGCACGTCACTGATGAGAATGCTCTCCATGGTGGAGGATGAGCAGTTTCTCACAGACATTGTTCTTTTTTAAAATCCTTAGGAAACCGAGTTGCTGCCATCCCTGAGACACAATAGCTGTCCACGTCAGCCTGTCAGAGATGAGGGTTCCCAAGAACTTGAAGTAATTCATTTTTTCCACACAAAGCTCGTTGATGGACAAGGGCAGGGGGTCAGCTCAGGGCGTCCTGAAGTATATAAGGAGTTCTTTTATTTTAGTAGTGTCGGGTCATCCGGAAAAGGGTGGAGTGCCATCTTCGGGTAGAGGAGGAGATCTTGCCCCAAGTGGAGGAGTTCAAGTACCTCGGAGTCTTGTTCACGAGTGAGGGAAAAGTGGATCGTGAGATCAACAGGCAGATCGGTGCAGCGTCTTCAGTAATGCTGACGCTGTATCGATCCGTTGAGGTGAAGAAGGAGCTGAGCCGGAAGGCAAAGCTCTCAATTTACCGGTCGATCTACATTCCTTTCCTCACCTATGGTCATAAACTTTGGGTTATGACCGAAAGGACAAGATCACGGGTACAAGCGGCCGAAATGGGTTTCTTCCGCCGGGTGGCGGGGCTCTCCCTTAGAGATAGGGTGAGAAGATTTGTCATCCGGGAGGAGCTCAAATTAAAGCCGCTGCTCCTCCACATCGAGAGGAGCCAGAAGAGGTGGTTCGAGCATCTGGTCAGGATGCCACCCGAACGCCTCCCTCGGGAGGTGTTTAGGGCATGTCCGACCGGTAGGAGACCGCGGAGAAGACCCAGGACACGTTGGGAAGACCATGTCTCCCGGCTGGCGTGGCAACGCCTTGGGATCCCCTGGGAGGAGCTCGACAAAGTGCCTGGGGAGAGGGAAGTCTGGGCTTCCCTGCTTAGGCTGCTGCCCCCGCAATCCGACCTCGGATAAGTGGAAGAAAATGGATGGATGCCGGGTTGCTTTCTTTACTTCAATCTACCAGCCTTTGGACCTCTGCTCTGTACACTAACTTATCTCCTGAAATGCAACCCACTAGGGTGGTGTCATCCGCAAACATTATAATGGTGTTACTGGGGTGCAGTCATTGGTGTACAGACAGTAGACTAGAGGACTCAACACAGAGCCTTGTGGGGAGCCGGCGCTGAGGCTGAGACTGGGGGACGTGTGGAGGCCAAGCTTTACTGACTGTCAACTTGTGAGAAAATCCATGATCCTTGAGCAGATTTGGGGAGAGAGGCCATGATCACAGAGCTTCCTGATGAGAATGTCGGGGATGGTGGTGTTCAACGCAGAGCTGTAATCCACAAACCGAATCCTGACGTGCATTCCGCTGGTTCAGGGCTGTGTGAAGAGCGATGGTGATGGCGTTTTCTGTTGACCTGTTGGACCTATATGCAAACTGCAAAGGGTCTAATGTTGGTGGGAAGCTGGCTTTGATGTGGTTAAATACCAACCTCTCTAAGCATTTTATAATAGTAGGGGTCAGTGCCTTGGGTCTATAGTCATTTAAAGTGCTGGGGGATGGCTTTTTTGGGACCGGGGTGATGGTGGAGGTCTTCAGACAGGAGGAGATGACAGCTGTGGTAAGGGAAAGGTTGAAAATGCTGGTGAAGACAGTGCAGAGCTGCTCCGTGCATGCTTTGAGTACTTTGCCTGGTACTTTGTCTGGTCCAGCAGGCTTCTCTGGGTCTCCTGACTTGAGCACATTGCACTCCTGAACTGTAAATGGTTGACTATCAAGGAGTGGGGACAGCACATCCCCAGATGGTCTCTTAATCTCAAATCTTGCAAAAAAGCAGTTCAGCTCTTCAGCTAGACAGGCATTCATGTTGGATAGAGTGGAGTTGCTGCCCTTGTGCTTGGTGATGTGTCTAATTCCCTGCCAGGCCGGCTTTGGATCAATGTCTGTGAAATGTTGTCCTATTTTTTATTTTTTTGTCCTGGTCCCGTGTCACCTCTGTGCTAAACTGGGCCTTGGGGTTCGGACTACTATCACCGTGGAGGCTGTGGATTATCCTCACCTGTATTGCCACCATCAATAGCTGCTCACCGGGGCCGTGGTTAACGGCCACACATAATCCTCACAAACTCCATCCCTCTTACAGTTCTCTACATCCACAACATTGGTATATCTGACCATCAGGCAGTAGCAAAAGAAGTCCCCGTATTCTCCCATCTCACCAACGACAGATTACATTTAGGAACAATAATTACATTGGCCAAGCCTCGTTCACCCACCACCTTTAGCTTCTTTCCCCCCCCCTCCACAATCATCAGTTAGTGACCTAATAGACTACTACAACGACAACCTTAGCTCCACACTGGACATTCATGCCCCACAAAAAAACGGGACTGGCCCCTTCACCCACCCGGCTCGCTGGTACATGGAACAGCTCAAGGTCATAAAAAGGTCGGGCCGTGCCATGGAGTGCGCCAGCAAAACACTGAGCTTGACGATGCACAAGTTGGCCTTCCTGGAACACACAGTTCTTTCAAAAACTAGGTCCGTTTGCTACACAACAATTGTCAACAACAATCCAGGCAATTCTAAAAAACTAGTCTCCACTGTAAACCATCTCCTCAAACCACAATTACCCTCATATCACACAACTACAACAATAAACTGCAACCTTTTCCTTGACTATTTCACATACAACATTGACAGTACCCGCTCGTCTCACACCTCTGCACAGGTTCATCCTTGACATCCCGATAACACCCGTTACACAACGTCTTACACACTTCACACTTGCAACGTAGCAGGAGGTCAAGAGAATTATCTGTATTACAAAACCATCCCTAGATCCCATCCCCTCTCCTCTGCTCCACGGTTACAAGAAATTCATTAACCCCCCCATAACTAAAATAATCAATTGCTCTCTCAAAACTGGCTCAGCTCAAAACAGCTCTTATGAAACTCCCTCTGAAAAAAACAACCCTTGATCCCAGGCCCCTTTCAAATTACAGACCAATCTCTAACCTTCCATTCATATCCAAGACCCCCCTAAAAAATCGTTTCTTCTCAGCTCCAAATTCTTCTCAAAAGTAACAGTCTATATGACAATTTCCAATCCGGTTTCCGCACCTCCTGCAGCCCAGAAATGGCTCTCATCTGAAAAACCAGTGATTTGCTGATGTCTTCTGAAACCGGTTCCACATCCCTTCTCATTTTTCTCGACCTCTCTGCTGCATTCGACACCATTGACTACCACGTCCTCCTTCACCGTCTCCAGCACTTCATTGGTCTTTCCCAAAACTGCCCTTTCTGGTTCCGTTCCTACCTCATTGGCAGAAACCAGGGGGTATGCTAAATCTTGTTCTCAAACCGTCACCTGTGGGGTCCCCCAGAGCTCCGTACTCAGTCCAACCCTCTTCACCATCTACATGTTTTCCCTCGGTTGTGTCGTGAGCAGGCAGGGAATAAATTTCTACTGCTATGCTGATGACACACTACTCTACCTCACCGACTCCCCCTCTGGTTCCCCCACTGCCACTGTTGCTCGTCTCAGCTCCTGCCTGGATGAGATAAACGCATAGATGAGACAAAACTTCCTGCAGCTGAATGGCTCAAAAACATCCAAAATGGTACCAACAACTCTGCTCTCCCTCCATTGTCTCAGTTTCACTCTCAGGCCACAACACTCCCCTCTCTTCAACTGTTACCAGTCTTGGGGTAAAAGTTGACCCCCACCTCTCTTTCGACAATCCACCTGCAAAACCTCAATTGTTCACTTCTGTGACATTTACAAACTCCATCTTTTCCTCTCCTTCCCAGCTGCAGAGAAGCTTGTCCATGCCTCTGTGTCCTCCAGGTTGGATTACTGTAATGCACTTCTCATTGGGATCCCTGACACAAGCATCTAAAAGCTCCGGTATGTTCAGAACAGCACTGCCAGGGTCCTAATGAGGGTGTGGAAATACGAGCACATCATCCCCATCCTCCCCACACTTCACTGGCTTCCCATCTCTGTGCGGATTGAATACAAGTTCCTTCTGCACACCCACCACCGACTTGCCTCACTGAGCTGCTCACACCATACACCTCAACCAGATTCCGGTCAGGCCAACGGCACCGTCTGCTTGTGACCAGGAGTCAAGACCATGGGGGTCAAGGCTTTTGAAGCTGCCGCTCCCCGTCTGTGGAATGAGCTTCCTGACCACCTCTGGGCCCCACAGACGGTGGATGCTTTTAAAAAAAGACTGAAGATGCACCTTTTTAGGAACGCTTATGTAGCACTTTGGGGTTTGTTTTCAAATGAACAGTGCATTATAAATACATTTGATTATTAATATTAATATGTTCAGCCTCTTTGATGCCTCTTTTCAGGTCATCTCTGGCTGAGTGATAGCTGGCTCCAAACCCTTACCTGCATGCGGCATCTCTGGCTTTGAGTATAGTTTTTACATCTTTATTAAACCATGGTTTCTAATTTGGAACATGTTTTACATGTTAACTGTGTCAACACAGGTTGTGATGTAGCACATAACAGTCTGGGTGTAGTCTTCCGGGTCTGGTTGTATGAAAATGTCCAAGTGTGTGCGCAATAGCAGTCCTGTCCTGTGCAAGAGCCCCCTCCGGCCAGGTTTGCAGAGTTTGGATTTCAGGCTTTGTCCTCCTCCTAAGGCTCGTATGAAGAGCAGTAAAAGGTGATCTAAAAGTCCCAGGTGTGGAAAGGGAGCTGCTCTGTATGCTTGCCTGATATTTGCTCACACTGTGCTAACGTTAGCATCGTAGTATCGGTAGATACAGTGGTCTGCATCTGACTGACAGGGCCTCCGTGTCAGGAGAACAGTAGCGGTGTGTGGGTTTATTGTCTGTAGACCAGGTGTCGTGCACATATAAACAGAGTCCGCCTCCTCTGGTCTTACTGCAGGCTACGCTGCAGTCCTGTCGGTGGATGGTGCAACCTGCTAGCTGCCCTGCAGCGCCGGGGATGGCCAAGTGAAGCCAGGTTTCAGTCCAGCTATCTTGGATGTAGTTGTTCTCTGTCAGCTGTAATTCCAGTGTGTCCATTTTATTGGCGTTGGAGAGGAAAACACTTGGTAGCGGTCGTTTCCGTACCCTAGCGAGTAGCCCTGCCATCGCTGCCTCCGTCGCTTGCCAGGCCCGACCACAATCCAGGGAGGTCTCGCTCTTTCCTCTGGAATGTTATTACTCCACCGGAAAGGCCGGGTGACGTCTCTACTCAACTGTAGTCCACAGTCGGCTGTAGACGTCTGTAGCCCGACAAGTCACCGATGACCAGTGTTGGGACTAAAATTGAAACTGTAACGCCGTTAGTTTCGGCGGTAACTAGTAATGTAACGCGTTATTTTTTATATTCAGTAACTCAGTTACCGTTACTACATGATGCGTTAATGCGTTATTTTACGTTATTTTTTATGTAGTATCGGCTAGAAACAGAAGATCTGCGGTCGGTGTCGTCCTTCTGAATCTCTTGTGTCACAAGCGGAGGCGCGCTCTGTGTGTGTGTCTGGGTGTGGGGAGGGAGGAGAGGGGGGGTGCGCTATACAACGTAAACCGTTGGCCAACCAAAAAGTAACCACAGAACACGGTATAGTGTTCTGTGGTTACTTTTTGGTTGGCCAAGCGGACGTGACGACAGGCTGTCCTCACTCAGGTCCGCATGGACCTGGAGGGGGCGTGCCTTAAGTCCGGCTGGAAATCGAGAGAAATTTGAGAGAATGGTTGTCTCGGGGAGAGGCACTGAAATTCGGGAGGGTTGGCAAGTATGAGATATTCTCACTTTTCTTTTGTCGAGCACAAAGAAAAGACATTTTAGTTAAATGTAAGTTGTGTCTTGCATCAAAGATCCCGTCTACTGCCCAAAACAACAATTCAAATCTGCCTGGTTAGGCTTTGTGTATGTCACGTGTACCTTCCTTAGGTGAAGCCAGGTTTACAGCTATGTTGTTATTATGCTGTTTGTTACTTATGTAAATAATGTTGCAGCTATTTAAAATAGTTTTGTCAGTTTGTTCTGGCCTGAAATAAATTGGCCCTTTGAAACATATCTTTGTCTTTGTGTGTTGTACAAACCCTGTTTCCATATGAGTTGGGAAATTGTGTTAGATGTAAATATAAACGGAATACAATGATTTGCAAATCCTTTTCAACCCATATTTAATTGAATTCACTACAAAGACAAGATATTTGATGTTCAAACTCATAAACTTTTTTTTTTTTTTGCAAATAACAATTAGAATTTTATGGCTGCAACACGTGCCAAAGTAGTTGGGAAAGGGCATGTTCACCGCTGTGTTACATGGCCTTTCCTTTTAACAACACTCAGTAAACGTTTGGGAACTGAGGAGACACATTTTTTAAGCTTCTCAGATGTAATTCTTTCCCATTCTTGCTTGATGTACAGCTTAAGTTGTTCAACAGTCCGGGGGTCTCCGTTGTCGTAATTTACGTTTCATAGTGCGCCACACATTTTCAATAGGAGACAGGTCTGGACTACAGGCAGGCCAGTCTAGTACCCGCACTCTTTTACTATGAAACCACGTTGATGTAACACGTGGCTTGGCATTGTCTTGCTGAAATAAGCAGGGGCGTCCATGGTAACGTTGCTTGGATGGCAACATATGTTGCTCCAAAACCTGTATGTACCTTTCAGCATTAATGGCGCCTTCACAGATGTGTAAGTTACCCATGTCTTGGGCACTAATACACCCCCATACCATCACAGATGCTGGCTTTTACACTTTGCGCCTATAACAATCCGGATGGTTCTTTTCCTCTTTGGTCCGCAGGACACGACGCCCACAGTTTCCAAAAACAATTTGAAATGTGGACTCGTCAGACCACAGAACACTTTTCCACTTTGTATCAGTCCATCTTAGATGAGCTCAGGCCCAGCGAAGCCAACGGCGTTTCTGGATGTTGTTAATAAACGGTTTTCACCTGCATAGGAGAGTTTTAACTTGTACTTACAGATGTAGCGACCAACTGTAGTTACTGACAGTGGGTTTCTGAAGTGTTCCTGAGCCCATGTGGTGATATCCTTTACACACTGATGTCGCTTGTTGATGCAGTACAGCCTGAGGGATCGAAGGTCACGGGCTTAGCTGCTTACGTGCAGTGATTTCTCCAGATTCTCTGAACCCTTTGATGATATTACGGACCGTAGATGGTGAAATCCCTAAATTCCTTGCAATAGCTGGTTGAGAAAGGTTTTTCTTAAACTGTTCAACAATTTGCTCGCGCATTTGTTGACAAAGAGGTGACTCTCGCCCTATCCTTGTTTGTGAATGACTTGAGCATTTCATGGAATCTACTTTTATACCCAATCATGCCACCTGTTCCCAATTTGCCTGTTCACCTGTGGGATGTTCCAAATAAGTGTTTGATGAGCATTCTTCAACTTTATCAGTATTTATTGCCACCTTTCCCAACTTCTTTGTCACGTGTTGCTGGCATCAAATTCTAAAGTTAATGATTATTTGCAAAAAAAAAAAGTTTCAGTTTGAACATTAAATATGTTGTCTTTGTAGCATATTCAACTGAATATGGGTTGGAAATGATTTGCAAATCATTGTATTCCGTTTATATTTACATCTAACACAATTTCCCAACTCATATGGAAACAGGGTTTGTATGTAGACCACATTGCTTAGCAGAGTTCAGTGATGCAAATGTATGTCAAGTTGATCAACAGATTGTATTATTCTCCAGTGCAATAACAGTACTGAAATGAAGGCTAAAAGGGCATTAATGGGAGCTTTTAAAAAAAAAAAGAAGAAAAAAAAGTAACTAACAAGTTACTTTTCACAGTAACGCATTACTTTTTGGTGTAAGTAACCGAGTTAGTAACAGAGTTACTTTTGAAATAAAGTAACTAGTAAATAACTAGTTACTGTTTTTCAGTAACTAACCCAACACTGCACAAGACACACGAAAAACCCCGCAATGCAGGTGATCTGTAACAATAGAACAAAGAAATAAAAATTCCTTCCTGATGGTTTAAATGAAATATGTTGTTCCGGAACATTCCAGTGGAATCCCGAGCATTTGAGTTTGTGGAGGTTCCACCGTTCATAACGGCACATGATGTTTGAACGATACACCTTTTTTTCTAGATCATTCCTAAAACTCCACTGCAACTCAAATGTAAGACGCACAAGCACACCATATGTGGCTGTAAAATAGTTGTGTGTGTCGTAAACAACCGGAGCTCCTGGACTCGCTCAGCTGTCTAAATATGGACCTGGTGAGGTGGACTCTGTGAGGAAGCTGCAGGCCTTTTGTCTGAACACACACACACTCACACACACATACACACAAAGAACACACACAAAGAGACACACAAAAGCATTAACATTAGTAAAGTATATTCTTCAACAGGAGAGCGAGAGTGTGAGAAAGTTATTAGGACTTAATAGAAATATTTACATGCAGACTAGATTGTATAAAATGTCTTATTTCAGAGGTATTTTAGCACACTATTTATTTGCCTTTTTTTAGATGTTGACCAGATGATACCAAGTGCAATAGTGAAATCTAGTCGATATTACTACGATTACATGGATATTTTTTGTCGTCACAAAATCTTTTTTCCTTTTTTAAAATTCCTATTATGTTGATAAAGTCAGGAAATACGTCCCTGGACACATGAGGACTTTGAATATGACCAATGTATGATCCTGTACCTACTTGGTATCGGATCAATACCTAAATGTGTGGTATCATCCAAAACTAATGTAAAGTATCATAGAAGAGAAGAATAAGTGATTATTACATTTTAATACAAGCAGATATTAACAGTAAATTAACAAGTAGATAATAATCATTTTTTACAGTTTGTCCCTCATAATGTTGACAAAATAATAGAATATAAATGACACAATATGTTACTGCATACTTATTATGAGTCTTTGTTTACCTACTATTAAAAGACACTATTTTATTTAAGGACTAAATTACAATAATAAACATATGTTTAATGTACCCTAAGATTTTTGTTAAAATAACGACAATAATGACACTTTTGTTGTGGTACCCTTTATTTAGAAAAGTTTCGAGATACATTTTGGTACCGGTACAAAAATATTGATATCAGGACAACCCTAGTCACGCGTGAGACAACACTAAGTTTTGATGTTTCATGTCTGTTTGTAGCATTTAAAGACAAATGCAATATAACCCTTCATACTTATCAAAGCTGTAAGCTTTTTTTCTAACTACATTTGTCTTTTGGCGCTTTTTGTCTTGCAGTTTTACTGTGGGTTATTTCCCTGACAAAATGTTGCGGGCCAACAAAACTAATGGCCCTTGGGCCCGCACTTTGTGGACACAACGATTCACGTCCAACAGGTGGACTATGGATGAGACAAATACCCTAACTGAATTGAAGGATAAGTTTGTTGACACAGTCATAATTGTGGCTATGGCGATGGAATGCCTCCAGAGGTTCAACCCAACTGGTGAACTTGTCCGGGGACCTAACGTGGGTGAAGGATCTCAGGAAAATATTGTTGCGGACGACTTGGTAGGCAACCCGAGTGTGCAACCCAAAATACTGGGTGTGGTTGGACGCCTAGATCGAATAGTCAATCGGATGCTTTTCAGGTTGAAGGGAAAACTAAAAGTGAATCCTCAGATGGGGAGGAGAGCCATCGCCCTGCGGATAAGCAATCAGAAGTCTACTGTCTACCTTCACGGTAGAACAGCATTATGAAGCAGCCCCAAAATATATCAGATTGCCGAGGAGGTGTGCAGAGCGATCAAACGTGGGAACCTCTCCAGTGCCCAGATTCAATAAAACTCATAAGGGTCAAAGAGTGGGACCCAAAAGGGGAGAAGTTGTCAGCTTTATTCTCCGCCTTTCTGATCAACTTGTCGTTGTGAAATACTATCTGTCCAACGCTTTGGGTATGAAGATCACACCATCTTTGAGACTCTCTTGCAAGTTGCACACCATCTTCCCAGAACATAGTTTTCCAACCATAAACCCACAACACTTGTTGGCATTAACCCTCATGCCAGACTGTTCCAGGAAGCTCTCCAGGATATTGATGTTGAAAGCCATGCCAGCCCAAGAGTCGCTCACCAAGACCAAATCATCAGCAAAAGCGAGTGCAGATACTTCATATTCTCTGAAGAAAGTGGCGGCCTCACATGGAGCGACGCTGCTCTCTTGTGGTCAAACAAAGAACAGGCTTCAGATGCTGATAGTTAAATAGCAAAAACTGTTGGCTTTGTGTCGACCTGGGTCGCGGGGGGTGCTGGAGCCTATCTCAGGTGCATTCGGGCGGAAGGCGGGGTACACCCCAGCAGGGCCAACACAGACAGACATTGCCAATCAACCTATTCCCAGGTGCATGTCTTTGGAGGTGGGAGGAAGCCGGAGTTCCCGAACCCACGCAGTCAAAGGGAAAACATGCAAACTCCAAACTAAATGTCATTGCAATAATACAAGGTAGTGCAAAAGGTATGTCTTGAATTGAATACTCTTTGGACGCATACAGTGCATCCAGAAAGTGTTCACAACGCCACACTTTTTGCACATTGTTATGTTGCAGCCCAATTCCAAAATGAAATAGTTATTTTTGTCCTCAAAATGTTTTTATTTATTTTTGTCCTGTCCAGCTTCTCAGGCAAATCATATACTATTGGCGTTGTTAGGCCTATTTTAGGGGGGGCTCAAGCCCCCCTAAAATAATCTTAAGCCCCCCTAAATAATTTGGTGTTAATATTTATTTTTTAATTTAATTTTTTTTACAAATACATGCCGACATATTATAAAGTGGCCCAAATATGAGTTTAAATAATCATATAACCTGTCATTATTCACTCAGTTTCCTCACTTCATAGCGTAAGGTAGAGAGCCCCTTTAGTGTGTCGGTATCCAATCCATTCTACTTGTTCATATAGAAAATGCCCACATCACTCAAACTCCGTCCGCATTTTCTCTGCGACCTTGCTTGCGGTCCTTGGACTTGTTCATATAAAAAATGCCCACATCATTCGTAGAATCTATATCAATATACATAAAATAATGAGAAAAAAAACATCATTAAATATATTTGTTTTATTGTATTGTTACATTAATAGCTGGTGTATTATAGCTTGTTATTTCATAGGATTTTCAGAGGGAGGAAAAACCAAGACATTTAATATAAAATGTAAAATTAATAAATACATAAAAAGAAAAAAATGGTTAAAGCCATCGTCCCGGGGAGCATTTCATTTCGTCCCGTGCATTTAAAAAAAAATAATAACAATGAATAATTTCTGAAGTTTTGTGCTCGTGCGCTACTGCATCCTGTGCATCTCCTGGGGGCTAAGCCCCCCCTGTCCTTTTTGTGGGCAGTCTTATTTACGTGCATCCACTTCGACAGCAGCACTCCGGCCTCCTCCCACCTCCAGAGACATGCAACTGGGGATAAGTTGATTGGCAACACTAAATTGTGAATGTGAGTGTGAATATTGTCTCTGTGATGAGGTGGCGACTTGTCCAGGGTGTACAAGCCTACCGTCCGAATGCAGCTGGGATAGGCTCCAACAACCCCCCTCCCCCACCCCCCACAACCCCGAAAGGGAGAAGGGGTAGAAAATGGATGGATGGACCGATGGATGTTTAATAAAAAACGTGGGTTGTTCAAATGACTTGTAATGATGTTTTTTTCTACCCTCAGAATCTTCTGGTAGTCTTTCATGGCAGGAAACATGAAGCTTATCCTTCCATCCTGGCCTCTCTGGTGACGTCATTGAACCGTGGCTCACCTTCAGCCTTCGGGCGCATGGATTTAAAAGGAGGTTTGAAAAGACGAGGTTTGAAAGTGGGACGTCATATCTTCTGTGTTAGAATAGAGGGCAAGGTGTGAAGGGCAGAGTTCAACTCAGCAGCAGTGGATGTTTTCACAGTCGTGTCGTCTGCAAACAAAACCATCTTTGATTCTTTGTAACTTTACAAATGTCGATTGTGAAAAATGTAACAATTTTGGTCCCAGTATTGATCCCTGGGGTACGCCAGAAGAGATATGCAGCTCTGTAGACGCGTGTTCTCCTATCTTCACGTATTGCTTCCTGTTGGTTAAGTAGCTTCGAACCAGTTCTAGATCAAGCCTCCATATTGTTGTCATAATTGTCTAAAGTGTTAAGTAGCTTCGAACCAGTTCTAGATCAAGCCTCCATATTGTTGTCATAATTGTCTAAAAGTGTTAAGTAGATTCTAACCAGTTCTAGACCAAGCCTCCATATGTTGTCATAAATGTCTAAAAGTGTTAAGTAGCTTCTAACCAGTTTTGGACCGCCTCCATATTGTTGTCATGGTCTAAAAGTGTTAAAAAAAGCTTCTTACCCAGTTCGAGACCAAGCCCCCATATTGTTGTCATAATTGTCTAAAAGTGTTAAGTAGCTTCTAACCAGTTCTAGACCAAGCCTCAATATTGTTGTCATAATTGTCTAAAAGTGTTCTAGTTCTAGACCAAACCTCCATATTGTTGTCATGATAGTATTGTTGTCATAATTGTCTAAAAGTGTTCCAGTTCTAGACCAAACCTCCATATTGTTGTCATGATTGTCTAAAAGTGTTAAGTAGCTTCTAACCAGTTCTAGACCAAGCCTCCATATTGTTGTCATAATTGTCTAAAAGTGTTAAGTAGCTTCTAACCAGTTGTAGACTAAGCCTCCATATTGTTGTCATAATTGTCTAAAAGTGTTCCCAGTTCTAGACCAAGCCTCCATATTGTCGTCATAATTGTCTAATAGAGTTAAGTAGCTTGTAACCAGTTCTAGACCAAGCCTCCATATTGTTGTCATAATTGTCTAGTGTTAAGTAGCTTCTAACCCAGTTCTAGACCAAGCCTCCATATTGTCGTCATGATTGTCTAAAAATGTTAGTAGCTTCTAACCAGTTCTAGACCAAGCCTCCATATTGTTGTCATGATTGACTAAAAGTGTTAAGTAGCTTCTAACCAGTTCTAGACCAAGCCTCCATATTGTCATGATTGTCTAAACGTGTTAAGTAACTTCTAACCAGTTCTAGACCAAGCCTCCATATTGTTGTCATGATTGTCTAAACGTGTTAAGTAACTTCTAACCAGTTCTAGACCAAGCCTTCATATTGTTGTCATGATTGTCTAGTAGCGTATCACCCAGTTCTAGACCAAGCCTCCATATTGTTGTCATGATGGTCTAAAATAGCTTCTAACCCAGTTCTAGACCAAGCCTCCATATTGTTGTCATTATTGTCTAAAAGTGTTAAGTGGCTTCTAACCAGTTCAAGACCAAGCCTCCATATTGTTGTCATAATTGTCTAAAAGTGGTAAGTAGCTTCTAACCCAGTTCTAGACCAAGCCTCCATATTGTTGTCATGATTGTCTATTAAGTAGCTTCTAACCAGTTCTAGACCAAGCCTCCATATTGTCCTCATAATCGTCTAAAAGTGTTAAGTAGCTTCTAACCAGTTCCAGAACAAGCCTCCATATTGTCGTCATAATTGTCTAAAAGTGTTAAGTAGCTTCTTACCAGTTCCAGACCAAGCCTCCATTTTGTCATAATTGTCTTAAAAGTGTTGTAGCTTATAACCCAGTTCTAGACCAAGCCTGCATATTGTTGTCATGATTGTCTAAAAGTGTTAAGTAGCTTCTAACCCAGTTCTAGACCAAGCCTCCATATTGTTGTCATGATTGTCTAAAGTGTTAAGGAGCTTCTAACCTCCATATTGTTGTTATGAATGTCTAAAAGTGTTAAGTAGCTTCTAACCAGTTCTAGACCAAGCCTCCATATTGTCGTCATAATTGTCTAAAAGTGTTAAGTAGCTTCTAACAAGTTCTAGACCAAGCCTCCATATTGTTGTAATTATAGTCTAAAAGTGTTAAGTAGTGTGTTGCAAACTGAGCAGTTTAAAGTCCTGAATGGTTGGTTTATTCATATTTTCTAATTTATAGCCTGTGGAAAAAGTCACCTCAGAAGGCTGCAAATAGAAAAGAGGCATTACATTTTTATTTAAATTGTATTTGATATGCCATTGATATTTTTTAATTATTATTATTATAATTTGAAACTCGACTTTGCATGTTACTATAAAGTTATATAAGCCTTGCTTGTTCAATATTCAATGCAAAACTTGTTTGGGTCCCTATTAAAAGGTTAATTTGTTCAACCTTGGCCCGCGGCATTGTTGAGTTTTAAACTTTGGCCCACTCTCTATTTGAGTTTGACACCCCTGGTCTAAGTGTTAAGTAGCTTCTAACCCAATTCTAGACCAAGCTTCCATATTGTTGTCATGGTTGTCTAAAAGTGTTAAGTAGCTTATCACCCAGTTCTAGACCAAGCCTCCATACTGTTGTCATGATTCTCTATTAAGTAGTTTCTAACCCAGTTCTAGACCAAGTCTCCATATTGTTGTCATAATTGTCTAAAAGACGCTCTTACTTGAAATGATTTAGAAGTCCTCCTTCACCCTTTTAAACCAGCCATACCTGCTGTAGCATGTCATGGTTGTGATGACCTGTCCAGATCTGTGATGAGTCTGATTGATTGGCTGGTTAATTGACTGACTGATTGATTGGTTAATTGACTGGCAATGATTGATTGGTTAATTGACTGACAGTGATTTATTTGTTAATTGAGTGACAGTGATTGATTGGCTGGTTAATTGACTGACAGTGATTGATTGGTTAATCGACTGACGTTGAGTGATTGGTTAATTTGACAGTGATTGATTTGTTAATTGATTGGTTAATAGAGTGACAGTGATTGATTGGATGGTTAATTGACTAACAATGATTGATTGGTTAATTGAGTGTAATTGACTGACAATGACAATGATTGATTCGTTAAGTGAGTCATTGGTTAATTGAGTAACAGTGATGGTTAATTGTGGGACAGTGATTGATTGTTTGATTGGTTAATTGAATGACAGTGATTGATTGGTTAATTGAGTGACACAGTGATTGATTGGTTTGAAGGCACGTGGTTCCTGGCAGTCCGCTTACTGTTCAGGGTTTTCCGATGTCCACTGTGATCTGTGTGAAGAGGTCCAGGGTCTGTCTGGACAGCAGCTTGTAGGACAGCGAATTGATGCCATCCTTGTCCATCGTGTCTCGAGTGTGAGATAACTGCTCAAGCCTTTGAGGAGCAGAAGAAGGAACATGAATCAAAGGATGGGTGGAGCTTTCAGAGCACCAAGGCTGCGTACCGTCGAGGGTTGGACTCGTTGTGTTTGTCTCTTTTGTGTCGAATCATCTTATATTTTCCCACCTCGACACTCGGCCTGGTGATTGACATTCCTTTGGACGCCAATCTGCCAAAAGAAAAGGTCGGACTTCACCAGTATGTTGGGAAATGAGCACAAATCCAATGTCAGGAACTGACATGAGTCCATTTGAAAATCATTGATATACAAAACCCAAAACCAGTGAAGAGAGCAGGGTTGTGGTGGGGGCGGGGTTTTGTGGTAGCAGGGGTGTATAATGTAGCCCGGAAGAGTCAGGGCTGCATGGGATTCTGGGTATTTGTTCTGTTGTGTTTATGTAGTGTTAAGGTGCAGATGTTCTCCCGAAATGTGTTTGTCATTCTTGTTTGGTTTTGGTTCAAAGTGTGGCGCATTATAGTTGTTTTATATGGCCACCGTCAGTGTAACCTGTGTGACTGTTGACCAAGTATGCATTGCTGTCACTTACTTGTGCAAGCAGAAGATGCATATAATAAAGGCTGGTCTAGCTAAATGCTGTACCATCATGGCACGCCCTTATTGTTATTGTAAGGGTGAAAATCGGAGAATATTAATCCCGGAAGTTTTCTGCGAGAGGCACTGAAATCCGGAAGTTTTCTGCGAGAGGCACTAAAATCCGGAAGTCTCCTGAAAATCGGGGGGGTCGGCAAGTATGCAGCTGAGCCGCATCAGAGTGATCAAAGAGCCGCATGCGGCTCCAGAGGCGCGGGTTGCCGACCCCTGGTATAGGGGAACTAATACACCCCCACACCATCACTGATGCTGGCTTTTGAACTTTGCACCTATAACAGTCCGGATGGTTCTTTCCTCTTTGGTCCGGAGGACACGACGTCCACAGTTTCCAAAAACAATTTGAAATGTGGACTCGTCAGACCACAGAACACTTTTCCATTTTGCATCAGTCCATCTAAGATGAGCTCGGGCCCATCGAAGCGTTTCTGGGTGTTGTTGATAAATGGCTTTGACTTTGCATAGCACTTACAGATGTAGCGACCAACTGTAGTTATTGACAGTGGTTTTCTGTTCCTGAGCCCATGTGGTGATATCCTTTACACACTGATGTCGTTTTAATTTCAGTACCGCCTGAAGGATCGAAGGTCTGTAATATCATCGCTTATGCTTGCACTTACAAATGTAGCGACCAACTGTAGTTACTGACAGTAGTTTTCTGAAGTGTTCCTGAGCCCATGTGGTGATATCCTTTACACACTAATGTAGATTTTTTTATTTCAGTACCGCCTGAAGGATCTAAGGTCTGTAATATCATCGCTTATGTGCAGTGATTTCTCCATCTTCTCTGAACCTTTTGATGATATTGCAGACCGTAGATGGTGAAATCCCTAAATTGCTTGCAATAGCTAGTTGATAAATGTTGTTCTTAAATTTGCTCAGGCATTTGTTGACAAAGTGGTGACACTCGCCCCGTCCTTGTTTGTGATTGACTGGGCATTTCATGTAAGCTGTTTTTATACCCAATCATGGCACCCACCTGTTCCTAATTAGCCTGTTCACCTGTGGGATGTTCCAAATAAATCTTTGATGAGCATTCCACAACTTTCTCAGTCTTTTTTGCCACTTGCGCCAGCTTTTTTGAAACATGTTGAAGGCATCAAATTCCAAGTGAGCTAATATTTGCAAAAAATAACCAAGCTTTCCAATGGGAACATTAAATATCTTGTCTTTGCAGTCTATTCAATTGAATATAAGTTGAAAAGATTTGCAAATCATCGTATTCTCTTTTTATTTACCATTTACACAACGTGCCAACTTCACTGCTTTTGGGTGTTGCAGTACTTACATCTAGAATTTGTAAAACATGTATTGAGTATTGTTTGTTGGTACTAGTAGGCGTGTCCAAATCCCATGTTGATATCGCTCCAATATCAGTGAATTTGGCATACATCTAAATCTTCGATACAAACAGTCCTGACTTGTGCAAAGTTGGACAGCCGGTTAGCAGTCAAGTCTTTTACAAAAGGTCAACATGGCATGCTACTGGAAGCTACACCGCGGCCAAGCACACACTAATATACAAGCTAGACTTGCGTATTATAAGTGTCCTTGGTTGAACAACACTGCAGTCAAAAAGAACATTGGTCAAGAAACACAAGTACCAAATAGAGTTGCAATTCACTGACATGTGTTTTCATTTGTTTCACCTGCATTGAAGCAGGCATTAAAATGATGATGATGACTAAGGATGGTGCACCTACACATATATATACAGTCTGTATACATACATATATATATATATATATATATATATATATATATATATATATATACATATATATACATATATATATATATATATATATACACATATATATATATATATATACATATATATACATATATATGTATATATACAAACATATATATATATACATACATACATATATACACATACATACATATATATATACACATACATACATACATACATACACACACACACACACACACACACACACACACACACACACACACACACACACACACACACACACACACACACACACACACACACACACACACACACACACACACACACACACACACACACACACACACACACACACACACACAAGAATCAGGTGTCCTAATCACTTGGCCCGGCCACAGGTGTATAAAATCAAGCACTTAGGCATGGAGACTGTTTCTACAAACATTTGTGAAAGAATGGGCCGCTCTCAGTGATTTTCAGCGTGGAACTGTCATAGGATGCCACCTGTGCAACAAATCCAGTCTTGAAATTTCCTCGCTTCTAAATATACCAAAGTCAACTTTATTAGAAAAATCAAGCGTTTGGGAACAACAGCCAGGAAGTGGTAGGCCACATAAACTGAAGCGCATAGTGCCAAGACTTTCTGCACAGTCGGTTGCTACAGAGCGCCAAACTTCATGTGACCTTCCAATTAGCCCACGTACAGTACGCAAGAGAGCTTCATGGAATGGGTTTCCATGGCTGATCAGCTGCATCTAAGCCATACATCACCAAGTCCAATGCAAAGCGTGGGATGCAGTGGTGTAAAGCACGTCGCCACTGGACTCTAGAGCAGTGGAGACGCCTTCTCTGGAGTGATGAGTCACGCTTTTCCATCTGGCAATCTGATGGACCAGTCTGGGTTTGGAGGTTGCCAGGAGAAAGGTACATTTCGGACTGCATTGTGCCGAGTGTGAAATTTGGTGGAAGAGGAATTATGGTGTGGTGTTGGTATTTCAGGAGTTGGGCTTGGCCCCTTAGTTCCTGTGAAAGGAACTTTGAATGCTCGAGGATACCAAAATATTTTGGACAATTCCATGCTCCCAACCTTGTGGGAACAGTTTGGAGCGGGCTCCTTCGTCTTCCAACATGACTGTGCACCAGTGCACAAAGCAAGGTCCATAAAAACATGGATGACCAAGTCTGGTGTAGATGAACTTGACTGGCCTGCACAGAGTCCTGACCTGAACCCGATAGAACACCTTTGGGATGAATTAGAACGGAGACTAAGACCCAGGCCATCAGTGTGTGACCTCACCAATGCGCCTTTGGAAGAATGGTGGAGAATTCCTATGAACACACTCCGCAACCTTGTGGACAGCCTTCCCAGAAGAGTTGAAGTTGTAATAGCTTCAAAAGGTGGACCGACATCATATTGAACCCTGTGGGTTAGGAATGGGATGGCACTTCAAGTTCATATGTGAGTCGAGGCAGGTGGCCAAATACTTTTGGCAATATAGTGTATTTACATATACATACACATACATATATACATGTATATATATATATATATACAACATAAACACAACAGAACAAATACCCAGAACCCCTTGCAGCACTAACTCTTCTTATCATAACAATATCACTGATGCTTGTTAATATTTATAATAACAATTTGTTAATATTTATAATAACAATTTGTTAATATTTATAATAACAATTTGTTAATATTTATAATAACAATATCACTAATACTTGTTAATATTTAAATACGTGCACTTCCCCCTTAAGCAGTGATTCTCAAACTGTGGTACATGTACCACTAATGGCACGCGAGCTCCAACTCGTGGTACGCCCAGGAATCACCTAATTAGGTGATGAGGGGCAGTGTTACTGTTCAAACTGTGTGTAATGTTACAGTGGCCAATCATATGGAATATACTTGTTAAATAAAACCTCTGCCTTGTTATTAATGAATACATAGGCCTACTACGCTACTGTATTTGAACGTTGCTCATGATGGTGGTAATTGGAGAACCAAGTGTTGTCTGGTGGAAAAAGTTTGAAAAGCACTGGATTGAAGCGCTCGTACAGCAGAGAGCAGAGTGGCAGACACAAGGCACGTGTGTATTAGAAAGTATCCAGTATCAAACGTGTCCGCATCATTCAACTTACTGCGTCATGAGTTCAACTTCATGAATTATTATGACTACTAAGTCACGTTTTTGCTTGAAAAGAAAAAAAACAAAGTAAAAAAAACAGTCTTCAAGGCAGAAGTGTATTAGAAAGTATCCAGTATCAAACGTGTCCGCATTATTCAACTTACTGCATCATGAGTTCAACTTCATGAATTAGTGTGACTACTAAGTCACGTTTTTGCTGGGGAAAAAAAACAAAAAACAAAGTCTCCAAGGCAGAAGTGTATTAGAAAGTATCCAGTATCAAACGTGTCCGCATTATTCAACTTACTGCATCATGAGTTCAACTTCATGAATTAGTGTGACTACTAAGTCACGTTTTTGCTGGGGAAAAAAAACAAAAAACAAAGTCTCCAAGGCAGAAGTGTATTAGAAAGTATCCAGTATCAAACGTGTCCGCATTATTCAACTTACTGCGTCATAAGTTTAACTTCCTGAATTATTGTGACTACAAGTCACAAGTCACGTTTTTGCTTGAAAAGAAAAAAAAACTAAGTCTCCAAGGCAGAATTGTATTGGAAAGTATCCAGTATCAAATGTGTCTGCATAATTCAACTTACTGCATCATGAGTTCAACTTCATGAATCATTGTGACTACTAAGTGTTGATGCAAAAACAATTAGCACTCCACTTCAACTTGACAGCATAGGTCCATCACACACGACTAAATGATCAAGAATGGAGGATTCCTGCTGATATAATTATCGGGTTAATATCGGTATCGGCCAATACTCAAAACTAACCTAGTTGATATTCACCTGTTGTAGACATCATCGTCCTCGCCCCCCCACCCCCAGTAGTTGTTGGGGAAGCCGTTGATGGTCAGGAAGTGTTCCTTGGACATGGAGGACACACCCCCAAAAGCCTGATCGTAGTATAACCTGCACACAGGTGGTCATGAAGGACTAGTTAAGTTATTGTTACCACTGAATGAAAGTTAATAAGTACTTAAGGTATTGTTACCACTGAAATAATGTTAAGTTATTAAGTATAGTTAGTTTAGTGTTACGACTGGATGAACGTTAAGTTATTAAGTAGTTAGGTTATTGTTACCACTGGATGAATGTTTCGTTATTCCATCCATCCATTTCTACCGCTTATTCCCTTCGGGGTCGCGGAGCCTATCTCAGCTACAATCAGGCGGAAGGCAGGGTACACCCTGGACAAGTCGCCACCTCGTCACAGGGCCAACACAGATAGACAGACAACATTCACACTCACATTCACACACTAGGGCCAATTTAATAATGCCAATCAACCTATAAGTAGTTAATTGATTGTTACCACTGGATGAATGCTTCGTTATTGTAAGTAGTTAATTGATTGTTACCACTGGATTAATGTTAGGTTAATAAGTAGTTCAGTTATTGTTACCACTGGATGAATGTTAAGTTAAATAAATAGTTAAGTTATTGTTACCACTGGATGTATGTTAAGTTAATAAGTAGTTCAGTTATTGTTACCACTAGATTAATGTTAATTTAATAAGTAGTTCAGTTATTGTTACCACAGGATGAATGATGTAAAGATCAGATAATGTACTTGTCTCTTTAAGAAGCTGCTGCTCTGAAGTTCCCCAGGTGCAGCTACGTATTTAGATTACTCCTGTTTAATTGCTAAAGTTAAGTTGAATAAACTTGTATTTTCTTTGCATCGCTGTGGAAGGAAAACAAGTACCGGTAGCCTTCTAACTCCATCGCCCACATTTGTTTTTTTCAGTTGTTTTTCTGGAATGTCAAAGTCTTCCAGAGCGACAGAAAATTCTTAGACTCAAGCAGACTGTGTGTGTGTGTGTGTGGGTCTGCGTGTGTGGTAAATGTGTCCGTGTGTGCGTGTCGTGCGTGTCGTGCGTGCGTACACATTTGAATTCTAAGAAAGTTGCAAACATTGATCATGCAGAACACTACTTAACCCAAAAGCAGTGAAGTAGTCACGTTGTGTAAATGGTAAATAAAAAGAGAATACAATGATTTGCAAATCCTTTTCAACTTATATTTAATTGAATAGACTGCAAAGATAATATTTAATGTCACACTGAGAAACTTTTTTTTGCAATAAATCATCAACTTCGAATTTAATGGCAGCAACACATTGCAAAAAAGTTGTCACAGGGGCATTTTTACCACTGTGTTACATGGCCTTTCCTTTTAACAACACTCAGTAAACGTTTGGGAACTGAGGAGACACATTTTTGAAGTGAAATTATTTCCCATTCTTGCTTGATGTACAGCTTAAGTTGTTCAACAGTCTCCCTTCTGCTATTTTAGGCTTCATATTGCACCACACATTTTCAATGGGAGACCAGTCTGGACTACAGGCAGGCCAGTCTAGTACCCGCACTCTTTTACTACGAAGCCACGCTGTTGTAACACATGGCTGATTGTAGCAACCCAGAAGGGAATAAGCGGTAGAAAATGGATGGGCTTGGCATTGTCTTGCTGAAATAAGCAGGGGCGTCCATGAAAAAGACGTTTTGGATGGCAACATATGTTGCTCCAAAACCTGTATGTACCTTTCAACATTAATGGTGCCTTCACAGATGTGTAAGTTACCCATGCCTTGGGCACTAATACACCCCTATACCATCACAGATGCTGCCTTTTACACTTTGCGCCTAGAACAGTCTGGATGGTTCTCTTCCTCTTTGGTCCGGAGGACACGACGTCCACAGTCTCCAAAAACAATTTGAAATGTGGACTTGTCAGACCACAAAACACTTTTCCACTTTGCATCAGTCCATCTTAGATGAGCTCGGGCCCAGCGAAGCGTTTCTGGGTGTTGTTGATAAATGGTTTTCGCTTTGCATAGTAGTTTTAACTTGCTCTTACAGATGTAGCGACCAACTGTAGTTACTGACAGTGGTTTTCTGAAGTGTTCCTGATATCCTTTACACACTGATGTCGCTTTTTTATACAGTACCGCCTGAGGGATCTAAGGTCCATAATATCATCGCTTACATGCAGTGATTTCTCCAGATTCTCTGAACCTTTTGATGATATTGTGGACCGTAGATGGTGAAATCCCTAAATTCCTTGCAATAGCTGGTTGAAAAATGTTGTTCTTAAACAATTTGCTCAAGCATTTGTTGACAAAGTGGTGACCCTCGACCCGTCCTTGTTTGTGAATGACTGAGCATTTCATGGAAGCTGCTTTTATACCCAATCATGGCACCCACCTGTTCCCAATTAGCCTGTTCACCTGTGGGATGTTCCAAATAAGTGTTTGATGAGCATTCCTCAACTTTCTCAGTCTTTTTTGCCACTTGTGCCAGCTTTTTTGAAACATATATTTGCAAAAAATTGTTTTCCAGTGTGATCATTAAATATCTTGTCTTTGCAGTCTATTCAATTGAATATACGTTGAAAAGGATTTGCAAACCATTGTATTCTGTTTTTATTTACCATTTACACAACGTGACAACTTTACTGCTTTTGGGTTTTGTAGAAGGTGACATGAAGGCAGGCTGACCTGAAGCCGAACTTGTCAATGAAGGCAGCCAAGTGTCGAGGTTGACTGAAACACTGGTACATGTTGCGGTCGTCCATGGGGATCAGGTCCACGTCGCTGAAGACAAAACACTTGTAGTCGTCGTCCTTCAGCGCCTCCGTGTAGCCCACGTTCAACAGTTTGGCTCGATTAAAGAGCTCGTCTCCGTCCTGATGAGTACGTGTACACACACACACACACACACACACACACACACACACACACACACACACACACACACACACACACACACACACACACACACACTTCTATTTGTTACCTTCTTGAGACCTCCGAAAAATGCCTTCCTCTTTAGGACTACCCTTCCTAGATATATAAAGATTTGTATTTACCAACATTAATATATACATACTATGCAAATATAAAAAAGCTAAGCTTTTAGTTATCTATTTATTTTTTGTTTGTTTTGTTTGTAATTGTTTTTTAATCTTCATTATTTACTTCAAGTTATTACAATATGTCCATAAGGAGGGGGGTACTGTCACGGCCCGGGTGCATTCCAATGCACATTCATATTTGCGCTCCGCTGAGCGCACCTCCAAGCGCGGACCTGCGCACGCCACTCCTGCAATCAAGCAACAATCACATACCAGACGCTGAGGAGTCCCCTGTGCTTCTTAAGCCAGAGCAAACCTGCGTTCCAAGCCAGAACGTAGTTACCTGTTCCGTACAGTAAGCCGACTCGTTTCTAGCTCTATGCTCACTCTCTCCTCCGTGTTCATTCGTCCCTGGTGACAAGATGTGTGTCTCATCTCCCCGTATTCCCTCTGGTTCCCTGGTTGCCTTTTTGGATCTCGACCTCCCGCCTGGACAGGGACTTGACACCTCGCTCTTGCCCCTGAGCCCCTGCCTGTCCCTGGATCTCCGAGCTTGCCTTGCCCTCTTGGACTTCCGCACCTCGCTCAACACTCCTGGTAACAACTCAGTGTATCCCTACACATAGTCACACCATACACATATTTGGATTAAGTTTCACACGTCATAATATTGTAATATTAATAAATAGAGCTAAAAAGATGTCCATGCATCTGTGCCGTCTCATTTCCACCCCCAGTGACTCAAGCCCATCTCCCAGTGATTCTAGGCCCACCCCCAGTGACTTTGGCTCCACCCCCATGACTCTTGTTCCGCCCACCGCTCTGGAATTTTTTTCATGTTGGAATGAGAAGAGGACTGTTAAAACAATCTAGAGGGGAGGAAGAATCTACCTGCCTCCTGGCCTCCCGCCCTTTGTGACGGTTCCGCATTTGGCAGGATGCGCCTGGCATCATACTTAGGGAAGGGGGGTGCTGATGGCTGTTCTGGTGGGGTGGCACAGCTGCGGCCAGCAAAACGGCTACCTCCTGCTAGACCACCACCACCTAGTCTTCGGCAGACCAAGCCGCAACCTCCAGCCAGACCACCACCACCTGCTCTAAGACTGCTTCCCGTACCCGCTACAAGGCTGCTTCTCGCACCAGCACCTGCTCCGAGGCTGTTTCCCGCACCAGCACCTGCTCCGAGGCTGGTTCCCGCACCAGCACCTGCTCCGAGGCTGGTTCCCGCACCAGCACCTGCTCCGAGGCTGGTTCCCGCACCAGCACCTGCTCCGAGGCTGGTTCCCGCACCAGCACCCTCTCTGAAACTGGTTCCCGCACCAGCACCCTCTCTGAAACTGGTTCCCGCACCAGCACCCGCTCTAAGGCTCGTCCTCGTGCCAGCACCCGCTCTAAGGCTCGTCCCCGTGCCAGCACCCGCTCCAAGGCTGGTCCCCATGCCAGCACTACGGCTAGCTCCCATGCCAGCACCACGGCTAGCTCCCGTGCCAGCACCACGGCTAGCTCCTGTGCCAGCACCACGGCTAGCTCCTGCGACAGCACCTCGGCCAGCTCCTGCTTCAGCACCTCGGCCAGCTCCTTAGCCTGCTGCTTCGTCTCTGGCTCCGACGACATTGTCCTCCTCGTCTCCGGCGGGCCGTCCTACGGCGCCGCCCTAATCTCCAGCATCGTCGCCTACGCGACCTCCGCATGCAGCGCCCTCTTTAGCCAGTGCATGGACGCTTTTTGCGCCAACAGCAGCGACGCCCAGGACGGAGGTGTGGAACTACTAGGCTGCTGTGGTTCTGGCGCCACTCGCATCCGCCTTCCCGACTGCCAAGGAGGTGGTCGTTCCATGGTCGCCCGCCTCACCTGCTGCAGCGGCGTTCTACTCGCCGCCGCCTCCAGACGCATCCCCGGTGGATTTGGGGACACTTGGGCCGGCGACCCACCACCAGTTCCCCCCTACGCCCTCCTTTGACTCTTGATCTTCGTCTGTTTTTTGTTGTCTGATTTCATATGACATCTGGAAGCTGTCCATTAGGATGGGGGAACTGTCACGGCCCGGGCGCATTCCAATGCGCATTCATCTGTGCGCTCCGCTGAGCGCACCTCCAAGCGTGCATTTGCACGCGCCACTCCTGCAGTAGCTGCACCGGTGCACAACTGCAATCAATCAGCAATCAGGTGGTGGGATCAATACAAACCCATCATAGTGATCAATACTTTGGTTTATTCTTGTGTCAAATGAGTCGACTTTGACTTTGTTACATTGAGTTGTATCACAATGACTGCATTAATTCATGTCGTCATTTTGCAAAGACCTATTCCTTCGGCTGGTTGGAGACTTCCGTCACATGACTAGTTCTGGAGGACATCAATGGATCAAACATTGTTTGAAAAGGCAACGCGTGTGTTTCATCGCTAGCAGAAGAAGAAACACAGTGGATTTAAGAAGGGCAGACTTGGTAGGAACTAGGGTTGTCTCCTTGCCAATATTTTGGTACCCGTACTGAGATGTATTTCGATACTTTTTTATACTTTTGGATACTTTTCTAAAAAAAAGGGAACAAAAAAATATAATTTTTGTCTTATTTGAACAAATAATCTTAGGGTACATTAAACATGTGTTTATTATTGCAATTTAGTCCTTAAATAAAATAGTGACCATACTAGACAACTTGTCTTTTAGTAGTAAGTAAACAAACAAGACTATTAGTCTGCTGACGTATGCAGTAACATATTGTGTCATTTATCTACCTATTATTTTGTCTATATTATAAAGGACAAACTGTAGAAATGTATTATTAATCTACGTGTTCATTTATTGTTAATATCTGCTTATTTTCTGTTTTAACATGTTCTATCAACACTTCTGTTAAAATGTAATAATCACTTATTCTTCTCTTATTTGATACTTTACATTAGTTTTGGATGACACCACACATTTAGGTATCGATCCGACACCAAGTAGTTACAGGATCATACATTAGTCATAATTTAAGTTGTCATGTGTCCGGGGATGTATTTCCTGAGTTTCCATCCATCCATCCATATTCTACCGCTTGTCCTTTTCGGGGTCGCGGGGGGTGCTGGAGCCTATCTCAGCTGCGTTTGGGCGGAAGGCGGGGTACACCCTGGACAAATCGCCACCTCATATCACAGGGCCAACACAGACAGACAGACTATCTGTCTATCTCACACTATAGATCCAAGATTGATTGATTGATTGAAACTTTTATTAGTAGATTGCACAGTGAAGTACACATTCCGTACAATTGACCACTAAATGGTAACACCCGAATAAGTTTTTCAACTTGTTTAAGTCCACGTTATCAATTCATGGTACAAATATATACTATCATCATAATACAGTCATCACAAGATAATACTATCATCATAATACAGTCATCACAAGTTAATCATCAGAGTATGTACATTGAATTATTTACAATCCGAGGGGTGGGATGAGGAGGGTTTGGTTGATAACAGCATTTCAGTCATCAACAATTGCATCATCAGAGAAATGGGCATTGAAACAGTGTATGTCTGACTTGGTAGGATATGCACAGCGAGCAGAGAACCTAGCGAGTTCAGATAGCATAAGAACAAGTATATACATTAGAAATACATTTGATTATTTACATTTGGTTATTTACAATCCAGGGAGGTGGGATGTGGAAGGGGAGGGTGTGGCGCAGTGGGAGAGTGGCCGTGCGCAACCCGAGGGTCCCTGGTTCAATCCCCACCTAGTACCAACCTCGTTGTGTCCTGAGCAAGACACTTCACCCTTGCTCCTGATGGGTGCTGGTTAGCGCCTTGCATGGCAGCTCCCTCCATCAGTGTGTGAATGTGTGTGTGAATGGGTAAATGTGGAAGTAGTGTCAAAGCGCTTTGAGTACCTTGAAGGTAGAAAAGCGCTATACAAGTACAACCCATTTATCATTTATTTATCATTTAGTCAAGGGTTGAGGTTGCCTGGAGGTGTTGTTGTAGTGTTGTTTATGGCGGCGCTACGCCCGATTGCAGCCAGCCACTCACCCCAATTCAATTCATGGCGTTTCTTGTTCATCTATTTGTATTGTTGTACCAAAGTATCTTGCGATCCAACCGGATCATTTACAGGTATGATCGGAGAGCGCTTTTTGACATCCGTGCCTCAATGGAGGAAAACTTTTTGGTGTGAGCAGCAACAAACAAAGCCGAAAAAACTATCGCCAAACGACTTTGTTATTCCCTTCGAACCTTGAGAGTAACGTCAATTTTATAAACTTACGGACTCACCAGAAAGGCGGAGGTAGACGCCGAGGACATCGCGCGGGCAGAGCGGTGAAAAACAAACTTTCTCAAATGACGACCCATCTCTCGTCTCCCACCCAGCCCCGAGCTCAGTGTTTACCGGCAAGTGAAGTCACCGTGAAAGTCGGTCTGCTCAATGCCAGATTGGTGAAGAAGAAAACATCCGTCCTGTGTGAGTTTATTTCCAAACAACTGGAATTCTTCGCGATCACGGAATCATGGCAAATCCCCGGGGATTATTCCTCTCTCAATGAACTGTGCCCACCTGGCTGGAGTTACCATGGCAACCTGAGACACGGAAAGACTGGAGGGGGTGTGGCCTTCATGTACAAGGACAACTATCCAGTTTTGAAGCTCTACTGGTGAAAGTGGGCTTGTCTGACACCCTCCTGGTTCTGACTATCTACCGCCCAACGGACAGCAAGTTTTTCAAGGAGAGCAAGCATTTTACAACTCAATTCTCAGACCTCCTCAGTAAAATCATGCCCAGCCATGATAGAGTGCTGATCTTGGGAGATTTCAACATCCACAATGATAATCCCACACGGGGCTTTGAATGTGAATGTATGGACCTGATAAGACTATTTTGGTCTCACCCAACACGTTTCCGTCCAAACCCATAAAAAAGGTCACACCCTAGATCTTGTCCTCTCTGTCAATCTCCTTGTCAGCAATATGGAAACAATGCCAGCCCACACTGACTGTGACCATTTTGCTGGGTTTTTTTTAAACCTCTCTGTCTCCTCCCTCCACTAACACCCAATGTCCTGCACGCCTCTCACGGTTATCAACGCCCAGACACCTGCTAAGTTTTACTCTGCTTTTGCTGCCGCCCAAAACGCCAGAGCAGGTGAGATGCTGTCATCAGACCCAGAAAAGCTTACGTCCGTGTTCAACTCCACCTGCCTTTCTGTTCCGGACTCTATTGCCCATCTCAAGCTGAAAAAGCCCAAACCCAAGACCACGGCTTGGCTCAACGAGACCACCAGAGCAGAGAGGAGAGCATTGAGACAGGCGGATCAGAGTGGAAGAAAGACGGCCTGCAAGTCTCTCTTGAGATACTGAGGGACAGACAGAAGAGCTACCACAAGGTGGTTAAAGCTGAGAGAGACAAGTTATTTGTTATTGTCTCATTGCCAATGCTCCAAACCCCAGAATTCTATTCAGAACCATCAATTCTTGAAAAACCCCATGTCAAAAACCTTGGTCATATTCGACCCAGACCTTAAGTTTGACAAGCAAGTGAAATCTGGCGAAATCCTGTTTTTTCCAACTGCGCATAATAGCCAAGATCAAGTCTTTCCTCTCCCCTAGTGACCTACGGAGGGTCGTGTTGATGCTCATCTTCTCTAGACTGGACGTTTGCAATGCCCTCTATGCTGGGGTCACCGACAAGACCATCCATAGCATGCAGCTAGTACAAAATGCAGCTGCCAGGCACAAAAATGAGGGAACACATTTCTCCCATCCTCTCCTCCCTTTATTGGCTCCTAGTGAAGCGCATAGTGAAATTTAAGATCGTCACGTATGTCTTCAAACCGCTCAATGGTCTCGCCCCAGCTTACATCAAAGATCTCCTGGACCAACCTACCAGCTCCAGGCTTGGTCGTTGCCTTAGATCTGACAACCAGATGACCCTGAACGTCCCACGGTCAAAACTAGTGACAAAGGGAGACCGTGCTTTCTCAGTGATGGCACCTAGGCTATGGAATAAGCTCCCTCTGAATATCAAGCCCGCCACCACTCTGGACTCTTTTAGAGCACAGCTTAAAACTCACCTCTTTACTGCAGATGACTTTTGATTTATGTGTTCATTGTGAGTCTTAAATGTTTAGTTTAGATTCCTTTGTGTGTCTCAGTCTGTTTCTCTTTTTGGTTTCTCTACTCGGGCTGCGCCCTGGGCTGATGTAACAGTTGGTTGGGGGGCGCATAATAAATGAAAATAACATAACATAACAGACAACATTCACACCCACATTCACACACTAGGGCCAATTTAGTGTTGCCAATCAACCTATCCCCAAGGTGCATGTTTATGAATAAAATATGAATTTAAAAAAATAAGAAAAAAGATTTTGTGACGATTAAAAATATCGATGTAATCATAGTAGTATCGACTAGATACGCTCTTGTACTTGGTATCATTACAGTAGATGTCAGGTGTAGATCCACCCATGGCATTTGTTTACATTGTGACGCCGGTGAGCTATTGTATCTTCCTACGGTGTGTAGTGAAGCATGTTTAGCTATTCCTCGTCCTCCAGTGATAATGCTACATGTAAGAAACTTACTTTATTTGTCGCCATCCAGGCCAGAATTTGTGATTAAGAAGTAGCTAAAACACTGCTGACTGCGGCTGGATGTTAACCGCCAGCTAGCTAGCCATGTCTTAAAGCACCTCTTCCTAAGGGTGTTTCAGTGTTATAACTTCACGTTTATCTTTACTTTTTACACCAAAATGCGTCCATTCTCCCTTTTCTGTCTACACACTGTGTCTGCTTGAGAGTACTCCGTGTGTGTGCGCTGCCGCAATGTCACAACGTGACGACGCGCCGTCGTGCCTGTAAAAAAATGAAATATGGCAAACCGGTATTTTTCAAACAAGTATAGCACCGATTTCATTAGTACCGCGATACTATACTAGTACCGGTATACCGTACAACCCTAGTAGGAAGTGTAGCAATAAGGACCTTAAACCTTATTCACGACTGTCTCATGAAGACGTTGTTCATGACTGAACAAGTGGTCACAATTAACTCACTTTTCCAACCACTCTGTTTAAAAAAAAGTCATACAAAATGAATTGGAGCAATTAATTTTTCAATCAGTGATCATTCCAGAGCAAGACAGGACCTGATTGATGACGTAGACTCCATAGTCCAGCTGCTGGCGCTGCAGGATGGGGTGCAGATAGTAGAGCCAATACTTGAGGTGCTCGTCTCTCCTGCGAAACGGGATGATGATGGCGACCTTCTGTCGCGCCTCGCAGTCTTTGGGCTTGTAGCGTCCGCCCGGCTCCAGGTGCCCATTCTTCTCCTTGATGAGCTCCAGACTCACCGCCATGTTGAACTCCACCCGCAGAGGACCCACTGGCGACACAAGAGGGACGGATCAAGCTAGGCCGGGGGTCCCCAACCTTTTTGCACCACGGACCGGTTGAATGTGGAATTAACCCAAAAGCAGTGAAGTTGTCACGTTGTGTAAATGGTAAATAAAAACAGAATACAATGATTTGCAAATCCTTTTCAACTATATTCAATTGAATAGACTGCAAAGACAAGATATTTAATGTTCACACTGAGAAACTTCTTTTTTTCTTTGCAAATAATCATAAACTTTGAATTTTTTTGCAGCAACACATTGCAAAAAAGTTGTCACATGAGCATTTTTACCACTGTGTTACATGGCCTTTCTTTTAACAACACTCAGTAAAGGTTTGGGAACTGAGGACTCGTTTTTGAAGTGGAATTATTTCCCATTCTTGCTTGATGTACAGCTTAAGTTGTTCAACAGTCCGGGGTTTCTGTTGTGGTATTTTAGGCTTCATAATGCGCCACACATTTTCAATGGGAGACAGGTCTGGACTACAGGCAGGCCAGTCTAGTACCTGCACTCTTACTATGAAGCCACGTTGTTGTAACACATGGCTTGGCATTGTCTTGTTGAAAATAAGCAGGGGTGTCCATGATAACGTTGCTTGGATGGCAACATATGTTGCTCCAAAACCTGTATGTACCTTTCAGCATTAATGGTGCCTTCATAGATGTGTAAGTTACCTATGCCTTGAGCACTAATACACCCCCATACCATCACAGATGCTGGCTTTTACACTTTGCTCATAAAACAGTCTGGATGGTTCTTTTCCTCTTTGGTCCACAGTTTCCAAAAACAATTTGAAATGTGGACTCATCAGACCACAGAACACGTTTCCACTTTGCATCAGTCTATCTTAGATGAGCTCAGGCCCAGCGAAGCGTTTCTGGGTGTTGTTGATAAATAGCTTTGGCTTTGCAATAGTAGAGTTTTAACTTGCACTTACAGATGTAGCAACCAACTGTAGTTACTGACAGTGGTTTTCTGAAGTGTTCCTGAGCCCATGTGGGGATATCCTTTACACACTGATGTCGCTTTTTGATGCAGTACCACCTGAAAGATCGAAGGTCCGTAATATCATCGCTTACATGCAGTGATTTCTACAGATTCTCTGAATCTTTTGATGATATCACGGACCGTAGATGGTGAAATCCCTAAATTCCTTACAATAGCTCATTTAGAAATGTTGTTCTTAAACTGTTCCACAATTTGCTCACGCATTTGTTGACAAAGTGGTGACCCTCACCCCATCCTTGTTTGTGAATGACTGAGCATTTCATGAAAGCTGCTTTTATACCCAATCATGGCACCCACCTGTTCCCAATTAGCCTGTTCACCTGTGGGATGTTCCAAATAAGTGTTTGATGAGCATTCCTCAACTTTCTCAGTCTTTTTTGCCACTTGTGCCATCTTTTTTGAAACATGTTGCAGGCATCAAATTCCAAATGAGCTAATATTTGCAAAAAATAAAGTTTTACAGTTTGAACATTAAATATCTTGTCTTTGCAGTCTATTCAATTGAATATAAGTTGAAAAGGATTTGCAAATCATTGTATTCTCTTTTTATTTACCATTTACACAATGTGCCAACTTCACTGCTTTCGGGTTGTGTACTTTCCACTCGTGGCAGATAAATACATCCAAAATAAGTGCATGAAAGATACAACTCACTATAACACTGAATTAGTGGAAGCTCTGGCGTGTTTCTTTGCAATGAGATGCTGATGGAAACACATTCATATTTGATATGTTGTTTAATGTGCAGTGTATCATGTCACTACGTTAGAACAAATATGCAATGATTATGTCTCATTTTTATTATTATATGACATGTTGGTCCCAGGCAAGCAAAATGACACTGAGGCAATTGGAAAGCTTTCACAAAAAGTCGCTCAAAATCCTTGACCGAAAACCACAACCAACATCATCACTGTTTAGTTGGCGGCATGGCGTAGTGGGTAGAGCAACCCTGCCAGAAACTTGAGGGTTGCAGGTTCGCTCCCCGCCTCTTACCATCCAAAAAAAAATCGCTGCCGTTGTGTCCTTGGGCGGGACACTTCACCCTTTGCCCCCGGTGCCACTCACACCGGTGAATTGAATGATAGGTGGTGGTCGGAGGGGCCGTTGGCGCAAAATTGCAGCCACGCTTCCGTCAGTCTACCCCAGGGCAGCTGTGGCTATAAAAGTAGCTTACCACCACCAGGTGTGAATGATTGATGGGTTCTACATGTAAAGCGACTTTGGGTACTTAGAAAAGCGCTATATAAATCCCAGTTATTATTATTATTATTATTAGTTCTTCAAAAATGCAGACTGTTCAATTTTGCTAACATTCAAAGATTAGCATCAATACCAATGGCCCATCCATCCATCCATTGTCTACCGTTTGTCCCTTTTGGGGCCGTGGGGGGTGCTGGAGCCTATCTCAGCTGCAATGGCCCATTGAATGCTAAATGACACTGCGCCAGCGCCACTTAAGCACTTTGTCCAGTTTACCATATTTTCCGGACCGGACTATAAGGCGCACTGCCGATGAGCGGGTCTAGTCAGGCGCATTAAAGAGGTCATATTATTATTATTATTATCATTTTCTAAATGTAAAATACTTCCTTGTGGTCTACATAACATGTAATGGTGGTTCTTTGGTCAAAATGTTGCATAGATAATGTTTTACAGATCTTCAAGTCCCTTTCTGCGGGACGAATTTGCCGTTTTATGGGCGGTCTTATTTACATGCCTCCACTTCGACAGCATCTTCTCCCCGTCATCTTTGTTATAGCGGTGTAGCATGCAAGGACGGTAGTGGAAGAAGTGTCAAAAGGCTTGAGAAAATTTGGCATGCCACCCTAAATTCTCAGCAACTTCTATAGAAGTATGGTTGAGAGTGTTCTTACCAGCTCAATCACGGTCTGGTATGGAAACTTCACTGCTAAGGACAGGAAGGCACTCCAGCGAGTGATTAAAACTGCTCAGTACATATCAGGAGCAGCCTTCCCCTCACTACAGGACATGAACTCTACCATGGCCACCAGGAGAGCACACATCATCATAAAGGACAGTACACACCCCCAGTACAGTCTCTTCAGCCTCCTACCATCAGGCAGACGATACAGGAGCCTGAAATCCAGGACTACGAGACTGACAAAACAGTTTCTACCCACAGGCCATCAGGCTTGTGAATGCTAACTTGTGAATGCTAGCTCCCCCCTCCCCCGTTTTATTTTTGTCTTTTTGAACAAAAGACAGCTACCATGACCACCCCCGAACTGTGAACCATCACTGTAGACACTTTTCACCTTTGATCACTAAAGACACTAACTGCTGCTGTGACCAAATGTCACCTCCATAGTTATACTGTTGACTGTCAATCAGAATGTGCAATAATGTTATGTTACTTACTGTGCCTTGTATATACATTTTTATTTTAATTTTTTATTTTTAGCTAAGTACCGTGTGACTTGTTGAAGGGTGGACTAGCAAAGTAAGATTTGCATTGTACGGCAAACTGTCTGTTTAACTGTGCATATGACAATAAACAATCTTCAATCTTCAATCTTCAATCTTGAAAAGATGGAGCTAACTATTTTAATGACATTCAGACTTTACTTCAATCAATAACTGTATAATGCATATGTTCCTTTTTGACTGTACTTGAATGTATAATAGACTATTTATATTATTCACATGTGAATAATGCTGTATAATAGACTGTATTTATATTATTCATATGTGAATAATGCTGTATAATAGACTGTATTTATATTATTCACATGTGAATAATGCTGTATAATAGACTGTATTTATATTATTCACATGTGAATAATGCTGTATAATAGACTGTATTTATATTATTCACATGTGAATAATGCTGTATAATAGACTATTATTCACATGTAAAAAATAGCTAAGTGTTTATTGTTTATTGCCGCATAACAAGAAGGTAGAGAAATAGAAGCTTATTGACTATGGTGTTGGCACAGACTATAATGGCGGACCTGCGCACATTTTCAGGACTTATGCAGATCCCAAAAACAGGTCAGCAGGTACCACAAGGTAAGAAAGGTTGCTTTTGCATAATATTGCAAAACAAAACACCAGATAATGTGTCTTACCTTATACACACACCATAATAATACTCCTATGTTGAAGCACAGTACAATCCATCAAGCGGTGCGGCTTCATAGCTTACCAAAGTCCTACTAAAACATTTTGATCGATTTTTGAGCGGCATTTGTAATGTTCTATATTTTCAATGGAACTTATAAAATGTTGGTGTTGTTTACTTGAGTCATATTGCAGTCTACACGTATCTCTTATGTGTGACTGCCACCTACTGGTCATACTTATCATTTCACCATGTGCCAAATAAAATTGCTTTGAGGTCAGTGAGCACAACCAGAATTATTCCGTACATTGGGTGCACCAATTTTAACACACACACACCTTACATCTTACAACAAAATGTTCTCATCCAAAAATATAATACACTTTAAGATTACATGTGAGGTCGTTCCATTCCTTTATCGCTTTTCGTATTAAAGCGATAAAGGAATGGAATGACCTCACAACACACTTGAAACGCCGAACAGATTATTCTTCATTCACAGTTGAACTAAAAAAGTGGCTTTGGAGTCATCAAAGCTGCTGACACGGTCACTGAGGTGGGCACCATGTTTGACATGTCATCTTAAAGTATATTATATTTATGGATGAGAACATTTTGTTGTAAAATGTAAGGTGTGTGTGTTAAAATCATGGTTGTTTTTATAAATGATGACAGATGTGAACAAGAGCATGTATTGTCTCTGTGTTATGATGTAAAGGAGGGGTGTTTGTAATGTACAAGTATGTGTCAATGAATGACTTTTCTTAATTTGATTACATGCTGTAGTATAATTTTTTTGTTAGAATTTTATTGCATCTTTTTGTATATCTTTGATTTAGGTAGCCAGCGATTGCAGATGGAAATTAGCTGTAATCTGGTGCAGAAGATATCTGTCTTTGATCTTAATGTCTCTGTGCATTGTCCCTTCAAATAAGACTAAACTAAAACTAAAATGTAACAACTTCCTATCAGGAGTTGTTTTGTACATCTATAAACCAGCCTATTGGTGAGTCTAGTAGGACAGGCCAAAGTTAAGTCAGAGAAAATGCGGTAGTTTATCAATTATTTAATGTTTCTCTGCGGCCCAGTAGAAAATGCGTCACGGACCGGTATCTGTCCCCGAATGATTGATTGGGCACCACTGTTATAGACGATGTAGCTTTTATTTTCATCCTCATGTCGTGATAATACATTCTGGTGACACATTTTATCTGTGTCCCGCAACTAACGTGTGAGCTGGCAACTAACGTGTGAGCTGGCAACTAACGTGCGTCCACTGTGCAAAGCTGTGTCTAAGTCACACATCCATGATGCGTAGTCACCTGATGGGCACATGAGTCCCAGAGAAACATAAAAGTCCAAACCAGAAAGGTGAGGTCCCAACTAGCAGTCAGGTTCTGGACCAGTTCAGACGCACATCAGCGCTCACCCCGCGAGGCAAAATGAAATTAAAGCCGATACGAGACCAAAACAATAACAAGTTTGTCACGTGTAGATCAGAGCCAGGTGGTAGCCTGAACGAAAATGAGGAACTATCAACGCATGAGATTGTACATATTGACTTTAAAGCGCAACGTGAGGGCTTGGGCAGGGAGATCAGTTAGGAGAGATGTATATTAATGTTAACGTTACGCCACCCCGAGAAAGTTAAGGTGTGTCTTACCGGGTAGCAAGCTACGTTAGCTGTTTGCCGTCACAGTAGCTGGCTCAAGACCCAAGTTGCAGCTCGCGGCCCGGGTCGCAATGAATGCTTTGGCCTCATCGACCGAGGAGAGGGATCTCCGGCCTGTCTCCACCTTGATGGAAAGTTTGGCCGGGTAGTGTAGGGCAGGTCTGAGACCCAGCTTGAAGAGCTTCGACATGACATCGCTGTACTCCTTTCGTTGTTGTTCACCAGTCCTCATATGAACGGTACTTTTCCTTGTCGATGTCTCAATAAGGGTAGAAATACAACACACACACACACACACACACACGCGCGCGCGCAAGGGTGGAGTGTCTTGCTCAAGGACACAACGGATGTGACTAGGATGGCGGAAGCCGAGTTCGAACCAGGAGCTCTCAAGTTGCTGGCGCGGCCGCTCTACCACCCAAGCCAGGCCCAGTTATCCATGTTTTTTGACCAGCTACAGCTGCTGTGTAGCCTGCTCCTCCCACTTCTGCACTCGCCCTTGAAGGCTCAAAGCGTTTGATTCCAGACTGAAGGGGGACTTGACGGAGAAGCGGGACACGTTGACTGTTTCAGTCGCATGGAAACGTAGCGTTCTGGGCACCCGCCAACAAAATGGCATCTACCGATCAGCGGAGTAAAGGTGGCCAAGAGAGAGGACACACACAAGTCCTTGATCTTGTGGTGCATTCAAAGTTGTGTTGAGAACATCCTAATGTCCTGAAGACCAAAATCCAACACTAGCGTGAGTTCAGTGGTCCAAGTAACACCCAGACCCACTTCTCCACCAACCAGTCCTAGGCTTGTGGGCTATGGGGAGAATTCATACCAAACAACCGTATTGTTGTCATATTGAAAGAATCCACTTGAATGAAAAGATTTGAAGACACCTGAGCCTCACTAACTCAGCAGTCACACAATACCGGGACGAGTCCAAGACAATAGAAAAGCACAAAAGTGAAGTGTGAACAATGAAAGCAACAACAACAAAAGTCTCACCGAGCAGCGGAGATCTTTCAGGACATTTGTCCACCTCTTCCTTTTTCTCCTTTTGCTCTTTGGGGACGGTGGAGACCAGGACCAGCTCAGACTGAGTACCTGTGCCAGTGCTGGAACTGTTGTTCTGCTGGCTGTGGACGAAGTCGAAGGTGATGTTCCAATTGCGACTGTAAAGGACCATGACCACTGGGATGAGAAGACATAACAGCAGCAGCAGCTTGACCACCTGGACCAGGGCCATCCTTAGTCCGGTTTTGGGACTGCCAGCTGGCTCCTGATCCTTCTCAGTCTTGGCAGTGATGTGACCAAATGTGTCGAGACTGTGAGGCGTGTGTGGAGTCACGGAGGGGGCGTGGCAACAAAGCACAAAGCAAGTTGATGACACATAAACCCACCAAGCTCCACTTTTACAAAAAGGTGGTTTGAAACCCTTAAAATTGCAGATTCGGTACTGTGAAGGCTTTAAACCGGACTGAAAACCCCCAAGAAAAGCGTGCAAATCAAGATAAAAGCACAGCTTTCTCTCAAATCTTTAAATTAACGGGAAGCTTTGAAATGGATCTAAAATTCAATAAAATAAGTTTTGCTTCTTTAGCAGAGGTTCCACAGTAGCTTGTGTTGGAAGGTGAGAACAGGTGACAAGAATAGAAGGGTCAAAAACTGTTGGCTTTAATTGTGTGGACCTGATTAATAAAATAGTCGAGAAATTTTCCACAGACCTCTGGTGAAGCTTCCAAGCCCGTGGACTGGGGAACATTTCAAATAGAATCCCTTGTTTTGAATAAAACACATGGTTGTTCGTCCCACTGGGAGGAGACCCCGCGGCAGGCCAAGGACCAGATGGGGGGAATTACATCTCCTCTCTGGCCTGGGAACGCTTCGGGATTCCCCAGGAGGAAGTTGCTAATGTTGCTCTGGAGAGGGAAGTCTGGGGGTCTCTGCTGGAGCTGTTGTCCCCGCGACCCGATTCCGGATAAGTGGTTGAAGATGGATGGATGGATGGATGGACGCGTAGTTGTTCAAGTGACTTGTAATGATGTTCTTTTCTACCCTCAGAATGTTCTG
The DNA here is from genome assembly GCF_033978685.3 of Nerophis lumbriciformis. Classification (NCBI taxonomy): domain Eukaryota; kingdom Metazoa; phylum Chordata; class Actinopteri; order Syngnathiformes; family Syngnathidae; genus Nerophis; species Nerophis lumbriciformis. The sequence goes on from NC_084570.2 coordinate 33,019,828, forward strand.
ATCCCACGAGTCTTTCATGGTTTGGAAACATGAAGCTTATTCTTCTTCCATCCTGGCCTCTCTGGTGACGTCATTGAACCGTGGCTCACCTTCAGCCTTCGGGCGCATGGATTTAAAAAGAGCAATGGAAACAAGAGCTTTGAAAGTGGGACGCCATATCTTCTGTGTTAGAAGAGTGAGGGAAACTACCTACTCAGTGGCCTAGTTGTTAGAGTGTCTCCCCTGAGATCGGTAGGTTGTGAGTTCAAACCCCGGCTGAGTCATACCAAAGACTATAAAAATGGGACCCATTACCTCCCTGCTCGGCACTCAGCATCAAGGGTTGGAATTGGGGGTTAAATCACCAAAAATGGTTCCCGGTTCTGCCCACTGCTCCCCTCACCTCCCAGGGGGTGAACAAGGGGATGTGTCAAATGTAGAGGACAAATTTCACCACACCTAGTGTGTGTGACAATCATTGTTACTTTAACTTTAACAAAGTGTCCAGGGCGGAGTTCAACTCAGCAGCAGTGGATGTTTTAACCATGCGGCACTTTTTTCCATAAGACAGAGCAAGTAAAATTCAAACGACATATGGTCAGAGAAGATAGCATCACGTACCGTATTTTACGGACTATAAGGCGCACTTAAAATCCTTTTTTTTTTCCTCAAAACTCGATTGTGCGCTTTATGTAAGGAATCATTCTGGTTTCGACCTCGAAGCAATTTTATTTGGTACGTGGTGAAATAATAAGTGTGAACAGTAGATGGCAGTCACACATAAGAGATATGTGTATATTTTAGTTTTAGTTTAGTCTTTATTTGAAGGGACAATGCACAGAGACATTAAGATCAAGGACAGATATCTTCTGCGCCAGATTATAGCTAATTTCCATCTACAGTCCCTGACTACCTAAATTAAAGATATACAAAAACATGCAAAAAAATATAACAATAAAATTATACTATAGCATGTAATCAAATTAAGAAAAGTCATAGAATGCCCTTTCATTGACACATACTTGTACATTAAAAACACCCCTCCTTTACATCATAACACAGAGACAATACATGCTTGTTCACATCTGTCATCATTTATAAAAACAACCATGATTTTAACACACACACCTTACATCTTACAACAAAATGTTGTCATCCATGAATATAATACACTTTAAGATGACATGTCAAACATGGTGCCCACCTCAGTGACCGTGTCAGCAGCTTTGACTGCTCCAAAGCCACTTTTTAAATTCAACTGTAAATGAAGAATAATCTGTTTGACGTTTCAAGTTTGTTGTGAGGTTGTTCCATTCCTTTATCGCTTTAATATGAAAAGGCTGATTGAGGAAAATAGGTTTTATGCTACACTGCCCCCGGTGGAGACTCGTGTGTTTCTAGTTGTCACAGCACATGTACCGTATTTTCCGGACTATAAGGCGTACTTAAAATATTTTTTTCTCCTCAAAACTCGACAGTTTATTAACCCGGTGCGCCTGATGTACGGAATAATTCTGGTTGTGCTTACCGACCTCAAAGCAATTTTATTTGGCACATGGTGAAATGATAAGTTAAAGTTAAAGTACCAATGATTGTCACACACACACTAGGTGTGGCGAAATTATTCTCTGCATTTGACCCATCACTCTTGCTCACCCCCTGGGAGGTGAGGGGAGCAGTGAGCAGCAGCGGTGGCCGCGCCCGGGAATCCTTTTTGGTGATTTAACCCCCAATTCCAACCCTTGATACTGAGTGCCAAGCAGGGAGGCAATGGGTCCCATTTTTATAGTCTTTGGTATGACTCGGCCGGGGTTTGAACTTACGACCTACCCATCTCAGGGCGGACACTCTAACCACTAGGCCACTGAGTAGTGAGACCAGTAGATGGCAGTCACACATAAGAGATACGTGTAGACTGCAATATGACTCAAGTAAACAACACCAACATTGTATTTGTTCCATTGAAAATATAGAACATTACACACAGCGCTCAAAAATCGATCAAAATGTTTTAGTACCACTTTAATAATAACTGGGATTTATATAGCGCTTTTCTAAGTACCCAAAGTCGCTTTACATGTAGAACCCATCAATCATTCACACCTGGTGGTGGTAAGCTACTTTCATAGCCACAGCTGCCCTGGGGTAGACTGACGGAAGCGTGGCTGCAATTTTGCGCCGACGGCCCCTCCGACCACCACCTATCATTCAATTCACCGGTGTGAGCGGCACCGGGGGCAAAGGGTGAAGTGTCCCGCCCAAGGACACAACGGCAGCAATTTTTTGGATGGTAAGAGGCGGGGAGCGAACCTGCAACCCTCAGGTTTCTGGCACGGTTGCTCTACCCACTACGCCATGCCGCCCACTTTGGTGAGCTATGAAGCCACACCGCTTGATGGATTTTACTGTGCTTCAACATAGGAGTATTATAATGTTGTGTGTATAAGGTAAGACATATTATCTGGTGTTTTGTTTCACATTATTATGCAAAAGCAACGTTTCTTACCTTCTGGTACCTGCTGATGAGTATTTGGGATCTGCATAAGTCCTGAAAATTTGCGCGCATCCGCCACTGTAGTTGGTGCCGACGCCGTAGTCGATAAGCTTCTTCTTTTTGTCTATCTTTTTGTTATGAGACATTCATCCTCCGCTGTTGCCATTTCTAATATAAAGTAGTGTAAAGTTCATACTTATATCTGTCAGTATACTCGCCATGAAAGCGCTAAAACATACCGGTGTAGTGAGTTGACATAATTCACCCAAGGAACTTTATAGTTATTAGAGAGTTTGGACGGTTTTTCACGGGACACATTTCCGGCATCGTTGTTGTTTCCGGATGAGAAGATGCTGCTCCGTTATTGATTGAAGTAAAGCCTGAATGTCATTAAAACAGTTAGCGCCATCTTTTGACACTTCTTCCACTCCCGTCCTTGCACGCTACACCGCTACAACAAAGATGACGGGGAGAAGACGCTGTCGAAGTGGAGGCACGTAAATAAGGCCGCCCACAAAACGGCGCATCCTGAAGCGACTGTCAGAAACCGACTTGAAGATGATCTGTAAAACATCATCTATGCAACATTTTGAGCAAAGAACCACCATTACATGTTATGTAGACCACAAGGAAGTCTTTTACATTTAGAAAATAATCATAATAATATGACTCCTTTAATGCGCCTTAAAATCTGGTGCGACTTATACATGACAAAAGATCGCAAGTAGACCATTCATCGACAGTGCGCCTATGGTCCAGAAAATACGATATTTGAACGTTAATTATATCAGATCATGTGCCATTAGAAGGGGGAAGAAACTAAAACTTAAATTGGGGTTTTTCTTCCGTAATAAGAGATGTTTTTCTTTTGGTGTAAAAAAGTGCCTTGTCTCTGCCACATTTTTATGCGTGCTGGATTATGGTGATCTTTTTTATATGAATGCTCCTTATTCCTGTCTTCAGATGGTGGACTGTGTTTTGCATGCTTCTTTGTGGTTAATCACAAACTGTAGACACCACTGGGACTTGTACTGTCGGGTGGCATGGCCTTCTCTGTTCACTAGGGGACAGTGTCATTGGTACACTTTTATTTACAAGGCTCTTCTGGGACTATTGCCTGATTACATTTGTACATTGATCTCACAGAGAAGTACGGACTCTTATGCACTGAGATCCAACGATCAGATGTTGCTCTCTGTCCCTTTTGCCTGCACTGAGCCAGGGAAAAAAGCTTTTGTCTATGCAGCTCCTTGTGCTTGGAACATGTTACAAAGAGACTGACTTTGTATCCTTAAATGCTTTTAAATCTAAGCTGAGAGCATTTGAAGGAGCCTCAATTATCTGCAGAGGTGGGTAGTAACGCGCTACATTTACTCCGTTACATCTACTTGAGTAACTTTTGGGATAAATTGTACTTCTAAGAGTAGTTTTAATGCAACATACTTTTACTTTTACTTGAGTATATTTATAGAGAAGAAACGCTACTTTTACTCCGCTACTTTTATCTACATTCAGCTCGCTACTCGCTACTAATTTTTATCGATCTGTTAATGCACGCTTTGTTTGTTTTGGTCTGTCAGACAGACCTTCATAGTGCCTGCGTTTCAACAAATACAGTCAGTGGTGACGTTCACTCCGTTCCACCAATCAGATGCAGTCACTGGTGACGTTGGACCAATCAAACAGAGCCAGGGGTCACATGACCTGACTTAAACAAGTTGAAAAACTTATTGGGGTGTTACCATTTAGTGGTCAATTGTACGGAATATGTACTGTACTGTGCAATATACTAATACAAGTTCCAATCAATCAATCAAAAGTGTGAAGGAAAAAAGACCATTTTTTATTTCAACCGTACACCCCGTCAAAAGCCTAAAGACTGACTGTACAGTTCCTGTCTTCACAATAAAAGTGCCGCTCCATCGCGCCTGCGCTTTCATAATAAGAGTCTCCGAAAGCCTGCGCAAACAAGCTAGCAAGCTACGGAGTTTGCCGCCAATGTATTTCTTGTAAAGTGTATACAAACGAATATGGAAGCTGGACATATAAGATGCCAAAAACCAACCACTTTCATGTGGTATTAGACAGAAAGGAGGAACTTTTTTTCTCCTCCATTTGAAAACGTGGACGTTTGTCATCACTACTGTCTGATTCCAATCAATGCAAGTCATCAGTATCAGGTAATACACCAACTTTTATTCTTGTCTTCATGAAAGAAATGAATCTATATGTGTTAAACATGCATGTATATTCATTAAAACACTATTAACATGTAAACAAAAACGGCAAAAAATAAATAAATAAATTATATACTGTATATATCAATGTATGTAAATATATATATATATATATATATATGTATATATATATATATATATATATATATATATGTGTGTGTGTGTGTGTGTGTGTGTATATATATATATATATGTATATATGTGTGTGTGTGTTTGTATATGTATATATATATATATATATATATATATATATATATATATATATATATATATATATATATATATATATATATACATACATATATGATATGTGTGTGTATGTTACTCATCAGTTACTCAGTACTTGAGTAGTTTTTTTACAACATACTTTTTACTTTTACTCAAGTAAATATTTGGGTGACTACTCCTTACTTTTACTTGAGTAATAAATCTCTAAAGTAACAGTACTCTTACTTGAGTACAATTTCTGGCTACTCTACCCACCTCTGATTATCTGTAACTGTTTTACTTGATGTCCGTCCTGTCATTTTCATGTGTAATGTGAATGTCATTGTATGTGTAACTTTGCTGCCTCCAGGACTCCCTTGAAAAATATTTTTTTAATCTCAATAGGATTTTTTTCCTGGTTAAATAAAGGTAATTTTTTTATTTTTCTTAAAAGGTTCAAAGTCTGGCCCTGTTCTTGTGTGGGAACAGCAACATGTTGTACAAAATTAAAAGAGTCCAAAATATGTAAAAACTCTTTAGAAAGTGGCTTCAGAGGACAGCTGACATGAATGTTGAGGCGTCCAACAATTAAAAGTCTGTCATATTTAGGTACCACACCAGACACAAACTCAGAAAAAACATATATAAAGTATGTTGTGCAAAAGCCAAAACCAGTGAAGTTGTCACGTTGTGTAAATCGTAAATAAAAACAGAATACCATGATTTGCAAATATTTTTCAACTTATATTCAATTGAATAGACTGCAAAGACAAGATATTTAATGTTCACACTGAGAAACTTCATTTTTTATTGCAAATAATCATTAACTTCGAATTTAATGGCAGCAACACATCGCAAAGAAAGTTGTCATAGGGGCATTTTTACCACTGTGTTACATGGCCTTTCCTTTTAACAACACTCAGTAAATGTTTGGGAACTGAGGAGACACATTTTTGAAGTGGAATTCTTTCCCATTATTGCTTGTTGTACAGCTTAAATTGTTCAACAGTCTCCCTTCTGCTATTTTAGGCTTCATATTGCACCACACATTTTCAATGGGGGACAGGTCTGGACTACAAGCAGGCCAGTCTTTACTATGAAGCCACGCTGTTGTAACATGTGGCTTGGCATTGTCTTGCTGAAATAAGCAGGGGTGTCCATGATAACGTTGCTTGGATGGCAACATATGTTGCTCCAAAACCTGTATGTACCTTTCAGCATTAATGGTGCCCTCACAGATGTGTAAGTTACCCATGCCTTGGGCACTAATACACCCCCATACCATCACACATGCTGGCTTTTGAACTTTGCGCCGAGGACAATCCGGATGGTTCTTTTCGTCTTTGGTCCGGAGGAGACGACGTCCACAGTTTCCAAAAACAATTTGAAATGTGGACTCATCAGACCACAGAAAACTTCTCCACTTTGCATCAGTCCATCTTAGATGAGCTCGGGCCCAGCGAAGCGTTTTTGGGTGTTGTTGATAAATGGCTTTGGCTTTGCATAGTAGAGTTTTAACTTGCACTTACAGATGTAGCGACCAACTGTAGTTACTGACAGTGGTTTTCTGAAGTGTTCCCGAGCCCATGTGGTGATATCCTTTACACACTGATGTCGGCTTTTGATGCAGTACCACCTGAAGGATCAAAAATCAAGGGCCTTGCCGCTTATGTGCAGTAATTTCTCCAGATTCTCTGAACCTTTTGATGATATTACGGACCGTAGATGGTGAAATCCCTAAATTCCTTGCAATAGCTGGTTGACAAATGTTGTTCTTAAACAATTTGCTCAGGCATTTGTTGACAACGTGGTGACCCTCGCCCCATCCTTGTTTGTGAATGACTGAGCATTTCATGGAAGCTGCTTTTATACCCAATCATGGCACCCACCTGTTCCTAATTGGCCTGTTCACCTGTGGGATGTTCCAAATAAGTGAATATATAGATATATATTTAAAGAAACAATTGTGTTATAGGTAACTAAGTATATCATTATTACCTATTATTTCAAAACATTAATTTTTTTTCACTAAATTCCGATTTTTTTGCTCCTTTTTCTTACACTTTTACTGTTTTATTTAAAAAGATGCTATTATTTGAAAATACACAACTTTAAAAATGTTGGCAGACACATTAGCTATAGTCGCATAAATCATCGATGTCGGATCGGTACCGCCGACACCGGACCGAATTTCAGATGGGAAAGACAATCAGTGGTATCGCACATCAGACTGTGTGGAGTGTTGCTAATAATTTTATTTTCATACTGTATGTAGCTAGTAAACAGTAAGTAAACACAATTAATTGGCTGTTATCTACCGCCCCCCAGGGCCCTATTCGGACTTTATCAGTGAATTCTCAGAGTTTGTCGCTGATCTAGTGACGCACGCCTACAATATAATCATAATGGGGGACTTTAATATCCATGTGAATACCCCATCACACCCTCCGTGCGTGGCCACGCTCCAGACTATAATTGATAGCTGTGGTCTTACACAGAAAATAAATGAACACATGCATCGCAAAGGTAATACGATAGATCTAGTGCTTGCCAGGCGTGTCACCATCTACAAAGTTATGATACTCCCGTATACTAAAGTAATGTCCGATCATTACCTTACAAAATTCGAAGTTCTGACTTATTGTCAACAAGCTAATAATAATAACTGCTTTAGCAGCCGCAACATTAACATTGTCACAACGATGACTCTTGCTGGCCTACTGCGTTCGGTAATGGCACCATGTCGTTGTGGCTTGTGCAGCCCTTTGAGACACTCGTGATTTAGGGCTATATGGTAAATGGTAAATGGGCAATGTTGGGTTAGTTACTGAAAACCAGTAACTAGTTACAGTTACTAGTTACTTTATTTCAAAAGTAACTCAGTTACTGACTCAGTTACTTACACCAAAAAGTAATGCGTTACTGTGAAAAGTAACTATTGAGCTACTTCTTTTTTTCTTCTTTTTTTTTTGAAGCTCCCATTAATGCCCTTTTAGCCTTCATTTCAGTACTGTTATTGCACTGGAGAATAATACAATCTGTTGATCAACTTGACAGGCATTTGCATCACTGAACTCTGCTAAGCAATGTGGTCTACATACAACACACAAAGACAAAGATTTGTTTCAAAGGGCCAATTTATTTCAGGCCAGAACAAATTGACAAAACTATTTTAAATAGCTGCAACATAACATTCATAAGTAACAAACAGCATAATAACAACATAGCTGTAAACAAAGGAAGTACTTTAACTTTAACTTTACATACACAAAGCCTAACCAGGCGTTTTTTTCTCTCAAGGAATTCTGAAATAAAATCATGTCTGAAGCCCAGAAAACTCTATGCATTTCCCCAGTTTTAGTTTAGAGATAAGGAAAGATTGGCCTGGCCCACTAGGATCCCTTTTTATGTTTGTGAACTTTATAGTCTATACATTTAGAGTGATGTCATAATCAAACACTCTAGAAGTCAAGAACGAAAGAGCAACAGTATATAAGAGAATTGACAGAGTGTGTGTACCTTCAGTGCGCAGTGCCTCGTTAAAATCTAGCCGCTGTTGCTTAGGAGGTGAAGTGTGTCTCTCTTTACTAACTTCGTCTAAGCATGTTGCTTTTGTAGCTGTTTCAGCAGATTTGAATTGCTGTTTTGGGCAGTACATTTAACTAAAATGTTATTTTCTTTGTGCTCGACAAAAGAAAAGTAGTGATAATATCTCCATGTTAAGAAACTCAACTGCAGCTTCGCCATGAACAGACACCCCCCCGCCCCCCCCTCCCCACACACACACACAAACCCAGACACACACACAGCGCGCCTCTTCCTTGTAACACAAGAGATTCAGAAGGACGACACAGCAGCGCTCCAATAAAACACTCAGATCTTCAGTTTCTAGCCGATACTACATAAAAAATAACGTAAAATAACGAAGTAACGCATCATGTAGTAACGGTAACTGAGTTACTGAATATAAAAAATAACGCGTTAGATTACTAGTTACCGCTGAAACTGACGGCAATATTTTGTAACGCGTTAGTCCCAACACTGTAAATGGGTTATACTTGTATAGCGCTTTTCTACCTTCAAGGTACTCAAAGCGCTTTGACACTATTTCCACATTCACCCATTCACACACTGATGGTGGGAGCTGCCATGCAAGGCCCTAACCACCACCCATCAGGAGCAAGGGTGAAGTGTCTTGCTCAAGGACACAACGGACGTGACGAGGTTGGTAGAAGGTGGGGATTGAACCAGGAACCCTCAGGTTGCTGGCACGGCCACTCTCCCAACTGCGCCATGCTATCCCCCACGCCATATAAGTAAACATTGATTGATTGATTGATTGAAATATGCCACATCAATATGGAATGCACTCCCAAAAGGTGTAAAAAAAAGTGCATCTCTATCCTCCTTCAAATCCTCACTAAAAGAACACCTCCAGGCAGCTACAACCCTAGCCTAACCCCCTGCCACCACCACAACCCACCTCCCCGGATTGTAAATAATCAAATGTAAATAATCAAATGTATATACTTGTTCTTATGCATTCTGAGCACACTATGGTCCCCGCTTGCTGTACATATCCTACCAAGTGAGACCTACACTGTTACAATGTCCATTTCTCAGATCATATAATTGTTGATGACTGAAGTGCTGATAGCAACCCGACCTAAACCCCCCCACGCCCTTCCCCCCCTCCCAACCCCCTCCACATCCCACCCCCCGGATTGTAAATAATGTAAATAATTCAATGTATATACTCTGATGATTAACGTGTGTTATGACTGTATTATGCTGATAGTATATATTTGTGTGTGGGTGTGCTCGCGCACAGGGTGCGTGTGATGTGTCAGTGCGTTAGATTTGTGGCAGAAGTGCTTGTAGTTAGTGCATGCTGCATGCTGCCCCTGCTTGCTACTCTCTGCTTACAGCTATCGCCGCCAGCTAGCCCCTAGGTGGGTGAAAAGAGGAGCCGAGTGCGTAAGCCTCCTCCTGCTGGTACAAAGCCTCTCCCCCACCAAGACCCCTGTGGTGCCTCCTCGTGGCCACACACGGTAAACTGCGTCTTTGCGGACACAGGCTAAACTGTAGGGGATCTCGGAGCAGCAGTGGGCCCCAGAGGCGAGGCGTGCAGGCCCACCAGTGTGTGGACACGCCCTGGCGTCCGCCAACCACTGCCCCATCTATGGGTTAAATAGATATAAGACCTCAAGGGTGGAAGTGGCGGAAGATGACACTGCATGTCACAACGGCACTGAAGGCGGGTGAAGGCTGCAACAGAGGGTGGTCTCCAGTCGTCATGGATCCATGCCACTGGATCAAGGCCCCTCTCTGCCAAGGACTGTGTGGTGGCTGCAGGCGCATCAGTCTCCCCACGCTAAAAGACGTCACGCGCAGGCGACCTCCCGAATGGGAACCCATCCATTTTACATCCCGGATACTTCAAAGTCCTTTGGCGACCGGGAAGTTGTAACGGGGGCAGGACAGTGAAGTCTGGCAGTCCCTAGCCACAACCTGGCACACAGGCGGTGGGTGTTAGATGCAGTCGTTAAGCTCATGGACTGAGGCAGAAGAGCTTCTCGGCAGCTGCACCCATGACTGAGCAGCCCTATTCAGGATCCACTCTACTCACCACAGTAGGGGAGGGGGTTAGAAAAGGTACCCTAAAAATAGCCTGCCTTGCAACATCCTGTCTGGAATACCGCATCCAGAGGGATCACCACCACGGGGTCAGAAACAAAGAAAACACAAATTACACGTTGGAGCCTGGAACGTGCGAACCCTCACGGACAACCAAGCCAGCGATCAACCTGAAAGGCGAACTGCCATCATCTCCAAGGAGTTAAGGAAGTTCCAGATCGACATCGCAGCACTCTCCGAGACCCGACTGGCCGACGAAGGGCAGCTTAAGGAAGAAAAAGGCGGATATACTTTCTTTTGGAAAGGAAAGCCTGCAAATGAGCCACGAATCCACGGTGTGGGTTTTGCTATTAAGAACTGCCTCATCAAGCACCTCCATGAACTCCCTGTGGGCATCAACGAGCGCCTATTGACCTTACGCCTTATGCTTGCTAGCAGTCATATGGCCACGGTCGTTAGTGCCTATGCACCAACCCTTGATGCACAGGATGAAGTTAAGGAGGCCTTTTATGCTGACCTGGGCAAAGTTCTATCTGAAGTCCCCAAGGAGGACAAGTTAATCCTGCTCGGAGACTTCAACGCCACAGTGGGACGAAACCACCACCTATGGAGGGGTACGCTGGGGAGAGAAGGGGTCGGAAATACAAACTGTAATGGCGCACTACTGCTAACTAAGTGCTCGGAGCACAACCTGGTCATCACCAACACACTTTTCCGTCAGAAAACCAAGTTCAAAACATCATGGATGCACCCTCGCTCCAAACTGTGGCATCTCATTGACTATGTCATTGTCAGCTCTAAAGACCGTCGCGACGTCCTAAACACCAGAGCAATGACCAGTGCAGACGACTGCTGGACCGACCATCGCCTCATTCGCTCCATCATGTCCATCCGCTTAATGCGGAAAAGACGGATGCAGAAAAGACTGTGCCGGCCAAGAATTAACATCGAGCTGTTGAGTGACACCAACTACCAACAACAGCTGTATGAGGCCTTTAGCACAGCATTGCCCAAACAGTACCCAGAGGATACGGAAACACACTGGAGCACACTTTCGACTGCCATAATGAAATCCTGCAAAAATATCCTTGGTCTCAAAAAGTGGAGACATCAAGACTGGTTTGATGAGAACAACACTGAGATCCAGCAACTAATTGACAACAAGCGGCAAGCTTTCATCACTTGGCAAAACGACATCCACTGCAAAGTGAAAAGAGTAGCCCACGCCAAAGCGAAGGCAGCTGTCCAAACACAGGTTAGGAAACTGAAGAACCAGTGATGGACAAAGAAGGCTCTGGAGATCGAGCAGCTTGCTGACTCTGGAGACACGAGAGGCTTCTTCGATGCCACAAGAGTGGTGTATGGTCCCAGCCACCGCTGCCTAACCCCCCTTCACTCAAAGGATGGTCTGCTGCTGCTGAAGGACAAGGACGCAATTTCAAACAGGTGGAAAGAACACTATGAGGACCTCTTAAACAGGGACACTATACCTGAGATGGAGGCTCTTGACCAACTCCCACAACAACCCACAGATGAAAGCTTGGGAGAACCACCTACCTTGGATGAGCTGCAGGATGCCATTGGGAAGATGAGGAACAACAAGGCTGCTGGGCCCGACGGCATTCCAGCAAAGGTCCTGAAGAAAGGCGGACCCGATCTTACCAAGCACATCCATGCCCTGCTTCTCAAAATATGGGAAGAAGAGGACATCCCTGCACAGCTCAGAGATGCCCTAATTGTCTCCATATTTAAGAAAGGAGACAAGGCAGACTGTGGGAATTACCGTGGCATCTCTCTCCTGTCCACCATAGGGAAAGCCCTCGCTAGGGTTTTGGCCAAGAGACTCACCCCCCTGTCAGAAAGCGTGCTTCCTGAGTCTCAGAGTGGATTTCGCCGAAGCAGAGGCACCACAGACATGATTTTCATCGCACGACAACTGCAAGAAAAATGCCGGGAACAAAACCAATCACTATACATGGCCTTCATAGACCTCACCAAAGCCTTCGACTCGGTTAACCGTCAGGCCATTTGGCTGGTTCTGTCCAAGATTGGCTGCCCAGATAAATACATCCGGGTACTGAGACTATTGCATGATAGCATGTCAGCCACAGTGCTCAGTGGCAGTGGAGATGAAACGGAACCCTTTAGGGTAGACACAGGTGTAAAACAGGGATGTGTCATCGCTCCAACACTATTTTCCATTTTGTTGCTACTATCCTCCATCTCATAAACATACATCTGCCCCAGGGAATGGAAATAATGTACAGAACCGACGGTCAACTCCTCAACATCAACCGTTTCAGGGCTAAAGGTCAAACCACCACCATATCCATCATGGAGCTGCAGTATGCAGACGATAATGCCCTCGTAGCCCTCTCAGAAGAGGAACTACAGTGCACTCTGTCTGCGTTTGCGAAGGCATACAAACAGCTTGGTCTTGCCATCAATATAAAGAAAACCCAAATCCTCCACCAATCACCACCAAACAGTAGTGCGCCTGTCCTGCCCCCAAACCTCTCAATTGACAAAATCCGACTGGAAATTGTGGACCACTTCCCATATCTCGGGAGCCTCCTGTCATCTAAAGCTGTCATTGACGATGAAATTCACCACCGCCTCAGCTGTGCCAGTGGGGCCTTCTCAAGGCTGAGGAAGCGAGTCTTCGAGAACCGTGACCTCCAAGCAAAGACCAAAATCCTGGTCTACAAAGCAGTCGTGCTCCCCACCCTTCTGTATGGGTCAGAAGCCTGGACCACCTACAGCAGGCACTCGAGGCCTACCATCATAGATGTCTCAGAAAAATCCTCAGGATCAGCTGGGAGGACCGACGCACCAACACCAGCGTCCTGGAGGAGGCTGGCTTGCCCACCATCACTGCCACGATAGCCCAAAACCAACTCAGATGGACTGGCCATGTAGTTCGCATGCCTGACTCTCGCCTCCCAAAACAAGTCCTTTATTTCCAGCTTGTTGAAGGGAAACGGGCCCCGGGAGGTCAAAAGAAGAGATTTAAGGATAACATCAAGGCAAACCTGACAAAGTGTCGCATAGGCCTTAAGTCTTGGGAAGTCAAGGCAACAGACAGGACGATGTGGAGAAACCTTGTCCGTGAGGGTGCCGCGCAATATAATGACGACCTCCGCCATGCTGCACAAGACAAGCGCAGACTAAGAAAGGAGAGAGCATCCACCAAACAGGCCCAACCCAAACCCACCACCACTACATTCCCTTGTCCACATTGCCCCAGAATAATCGGGTCCAGAATCGGCCTCCACGCCCACCTGAAGACCCACAAGGACCAGGAAGGAGGACAGTCATACTCGACCACGAGTGACCGCCGATGATGATATATTTGTACCATGAATTGATCAACGTGGACCCCGACTTAAACAAGTTCAACAACTTATTCGGGTGTTGCCACTTAGTGGTCAATTGTACGGAATATGTACTGTACTGTGCAATCTACTAATTAAAGTTTCAATCAATCAATCAAAACCAATGTGTTTTTTTGTGGGTTTAGTTTGCAGTGATGTAGAATTACATAATACTGACATATTTTTGTTATATTTTTACCATCAAATTTCTTGAGTAAATAGAAAAGAAACAGCTTTTAACATATATATATATATATATATATATATATATATATATATATATATATATATATATATATATATATATATATATATATATGTGTGTGTGTGTATATATATATATATATATATATATATATGTATATATATATATATATATATATATATATATATATATATATATATATATATATATGTGTGTGTATGTGTATATATATATGTGTGTATAAATATATGTGTGTGTATATATATATATATATATATATATATACATATATATATATATATATATATATATATACATATATATATACATATATATATATATATATATATATATATATATATATATATGTGTGTGTGTGTGTGTGTGTGTGTATATATATATATATATATATATATATATATATATATATATATACACATGTGTGTGTATGTATGTGTGTGTCTGTGTCTAATGGAAAAACGGTGCAAGTTAATTTCATATTTTGTTATCAAAATACGGGTTATTTGGTCTGACGCATGCGCACTGGAACATACATATGACGTCACCGTATAATCTCGCGAGATGTGCCGACCAGCGAGGCTGCCGAGATGTCAGATGACTAGATGACTATCGCTGGTATTTGTAAACGAAACTCGCCAGCGCGCTAACATGTCTCGGAATAATAAACAATTTAGAGACCTTTCTGTTTTCTATGTCACTATGTAAGCCATACGGTGACGGTGTATTCTTACTTCACATTTTCACTTTCATTCGAACGAGGGGATACGAGTCTTCTGAGAAGGTAAAACGAGGTCTTTTCGCAGGATTAGCGTCGCCGCGTTCGCACGGTTTTCACTTTTGTTTTCACACTAACAAAACTGGTGGTTTCTCATCAGAATCAATTCCGATGAGAAATATTCATGTGAATGTCACTAATCGGCTGTCGATGTGCATTAATGCCACTTTGATACGTAAACTGGTAGGCTAGCTAGCAGCGTCTGCTAACCGATAACATTCTCTGAAAAAAAGGGATGTTTTAAAACTAAGCGAATGTTTAAGTTAAAGTACCAATGGTTGTCACACACACACTAGGTGTGGTGAAATGTGTCCTCTGCATTTGACCCATCCCCTTGTTCACCCCCTGGGAGGTGAGGGGAGCAGTGAGCAGCAGCGGTGGCCGTGCCCGGGAATAATTTTTGGTGATTTAACCCCCAATTCCAACCCTTGATGCTGAGTGCCAAGCAGGGAGGTGATGGCTCCCGGTTTTATAGTCTTTGGGGTTTGAACTCACAACCTACCCATCTCAGGGCGGACACTCTAACCACTAGGCCACATTTGAATAAACTAGAAGAGGCAATTCCTGAAGGAATTGCGTGTGAATGCTCCAATGAAGTGGAATGCTGACGGAATGTAGTATGAATGTAAGAATAGTTTGAATGTTGGAATGGTTTGAATAGGTTGAAAAAAGTGAGAATTGTGCAACTTGGAATAGGTCCCATTCACTTCAATTGGAACTTCCTGGAATTTTTGGGGATTTTTGGGAAAAGCAGGATTTTTTAAAAAATGATTAGGAGCGTGAATGAGCTGAATTGGTTGGTGTTGGAATTGTTTAAGTCGGGCAAGAAATGTTGACGTGGTAAATGGTATTAGAGAATTTCGGAAAAATCTGGAATTTTTTTAACTTGGAAAAAGAGTAGTTTGAATTTCCAGAATGGTGGAATGTGTTAAAGAATTTGGGAATTGTGGAACTTTGAAGAATGTCCCATTCATTTCAATGGGAATTTCCCCAAAAATAGGGAAAGTGGGAATTTTTTTTGAAAATGGTCAAAAACTTGAATGGTCGGAATGAGCTGAATTGGTTGGTGTTGGAATTGTTTAAATCGGACAAGAAATGTTGACGTGGTAAATGGTATTAGGGAATTTCGGGAAAATCTGGACATTTTTGGAATAAGGGTCGTTTGAATTTCCAGAATGGTGGAATGTGTTGAAGGTGGAATGGGTTGAAGAATGTGGGAATTGTGGAACTTTGAAGAATCTCCCATTCATTTCAATGGGAACTTCCTGGATTTTGGGGAAAAGCGGGATTTAAAAAAAAAAATGATTAGGAGCGTGAATGTCCTGAATGGGCTGAATTGGTTGGTGTTGGAATTGTTTAAATCGGGCAATAAATGTTGACGTGGTAAATAGGGCTGCAACTAACGATTAATTTGATAATCGATTAATCGGTCGATTATTACTTCGATTAATCGGTCGATTATTACTTCGATTAATCGGTTAATAAACAGATACAAGAGACAAACTACATTTCTACCCCTTCCGGTATTTTATTGAAAAAAAACAGCATACTGGCACTAGGGATGTCCCGATCCAGGTTTTTGCACTTCCGATCCGATACCGATATTGTTTTTGCATTTCCGATCCGATACCGATACTGACCGATACCGATACTGGCCTATCCGAGCATGTATTAAAGTTTAAAGTTATTTAGCCTACTTAGTTGTCAGAATCATGTTGAAAAGGGTTTTAGTACTCTTGATAACAACTAGCCAGCTGAATTAGGGGAGTTTGAATAATACACAATGGTTGGTAACAAGAAACTGACCTGTTTATTCAAGGATAAACACAAAATAGACAAAATTATACATGACAAACAGAAATGGCATCATTGAACTAGGGCTGGGTGACATGGCCTTTTTTTAATATTGCGATATTTTAAGGCCATATTGCGATACACAATATATATCTCGATATTTTGCCTTAGCCTTGAATGAACACTTGATGCATATAATCACAGCAGTATGATGATTCTATGTGTTTTGATTGATTGATTGAGACTTTTATTAGTAGGTTGCACAGTGAAGTACATATTCCGTACAATTGACCACTAAATGGTAACACCCCAATAAGTTTTTCAACTTGTTTAAGACGGGGTCCACTTAAATTGATTCATGATACAGATATATACTATTTTGATGGTGTGGAGTCTGGACGTGTGGCACCGAATGGAGATAAGCGTCTCGACAGACGTCACAATATTTGAACAATGATGACGAAAACTGTTGTCTCTGTCGTGTCCGTGTGTCGAAAATTGTTATGCGCTTATTTTTTTATTTGATTTTGTGCGTGGCATAGATTTGCCGTGCGCAGAGGACGCTTGAGCAGGCGCGCACCTTAGCAGCTGCGCTAGCATCACAGCTAACGTTAGCCATGCCGCTACCTCGCTCTCTGCTGGGAGAGGACGTATACGTATGTGCAGAGGTGGGTAGTAACGCGCTACATTTACTCCGTTACATCTACTTGAGTAACTTTTGGGATAAATTGTACTTCTAAGAGTAGTTTTAATGCAACATACTTTTACTTTTACTTAAGTATATTTATAGAGAAGGAACGCTACTTTTACTCCGCTACTTTTATCTACATTCAGCTCGCTACTCGCTACTAATTTTTATCGATCTGTTAATGCACGCTTTGTTTGTTTTGGTCTGTCAGACAGACCTTCAAAGTGCCTGCCTTACTGGTGACGTTTCACTTCGTTCCACCAATCAGATGCAGTCACTGGTGACGTTGGACCAATCAAACAGAGTCAGGTGGTCACATGACCTGACTTAAACAAGTGGAAAAACTTATTGGGGTGTTACCATTTAGTGGTCAATTGTACGGAATATGTACTGTACTGTGCAATCTACTAATAAAAGTTCCAATCAATCAATCAAAAGTGTGAAGGAAAAAAGATACTTGTTTTATTTCAACCGTACCGTCAAAAGCCTCAAGACTGACCGCACATGAGGACGTTCCTGTCTTCACAATAAAAGTGCCGCTCCATCGCGCCTGCGCTTTCAAAACAAGAGTCTCCGAAAGCCAGCGTAAACAAGCTAGCAAGCTACGGAGTTTGACGCCAATATATTTCTTGTAAAGTGTATAAAAACGAATATGGAAGCTGGACAAATAGGATGCCAAAAACCCACCACTTTCATGTGGTATTAGACAGAAAGGAGGAACTTTTCTTCTCCTCCATTTGAAAACGTGGACGTTATAATCACAACTGTCTGATTACAATCAACGCAAGTCATCAGAATCAGGTAATACACCAACTTATATTCTAGTCTTCATTAAAGAAAGGAATCTATATGTTAAACATGCATGTATATTCATTAAAACACCTTTAACATGTAAACAAAAACAGCAAAATAAATACTTATAAATTATATACTGTATATATCAATGTATATGTATGTATGTATGTATATATATATATATGTATGTATATATATTAATGTATATATATATATATATATATATATATATATATATATATGATATGAGTGTGTATGTTACTCATCAGTTACTCAGTACTTGAGTAGTTTTTTCACAACATACTTTTTACTTTTACTCAAGTAAATATTTGGGTGACTACTCCTTACTTTTACTTGAGTAATAAATCTCTAAAGTAACAGTACTCTTACTTGAGTACAATTTCTGGCTACTCTACCCACCTCTGCGTATGTGACGTATGACGTGACAGTATGTGACATGTGTAAGAAGGTGCGCTCGCTGTCTGCGAGAGGGAGACACAGGAAAGAGTGAGAAGAGCCTGTCGTGTAATGCCAGCAGCTAAAAGCAACAGCGTGAGAATTGTGGATGTGTTGAAGGTGTGCTGGAAAATGCGGAACGGAAATTACGGAGCAGCAGAAAAGTGGAATGTATTATTTAAATAGGTGCGTTGGAAAACACGGACCGGGGTTTTTTTTTTAAACTGGATCTGGATCGGCATTTTCCCATGCCTTGCCGATACGCAATTTTTGGCAAATATCGGCAGCCGATCCGATCCAAATATCGGATCGGGACATCCCTAACTGGCACCATACTTATTTTGATTATTGTTTCTCAGCTGTTTGTACATGTTGCAGTTTATAAATAAAGGTTTGTTAAAAAAATAAAAATTTAAAAATGTTTTTTAAAAATTGCCTCTGCGCATAGCATAGCATAGATCCAACGAATTGATGACTAAATTAATCGGCAATTATTTTTATAATCGATTTTAATCGATTAGTTGTTGCAGCCCTAGTGGTAAATGTTATTAGGTAATTTCGGGAAAATCTGGAATTGTTTTGAACTTGGAATAGGGTAGTTTGAATTTCCAGAATGGTGGAATGGGTTGAAGAATGTGGGAATTGTGGAACTTTGAAGAATCTCCCATTCATTTCAATGGAAACTTCCTGGATTTTTGGGAAAAGCGGGATTTTTAAAAAAATTATTAGGAGCGTGAATGTCCTGAATGAGCTGAATTGGTTGGTGTTGGAATTAATTAAATCTGGCAAGAAATGTTGACGTGGTAAATGTTGTTAGGTAATTTCGGGAAAATCTGGAATTTTTTTGAACTTGGAAAAAGGGTAGTTTGATTTTCCAGAAAGGTGGAATGTGTTGAAGAATGTGGAGATTGTGGAACTTTGAAGAATGTCCCATTCATTTCAATTAGAATTTCCCAAAAAATAGGGAAAGCGGGAATTTTTTGGAAAATGGTCAAAAACTTGAATGGTCCTGAATTTTTCAAATCGGTTGAGAAATGTTGAAGTAGTAACATGTTGAATTGAGAAATGTTATTACGGAATTTCGGGAAAAACGGGAATTTTTCCAGTTCAAAAAACAACTTTGTTTTTTGTCCTGATTAAGAGGAATGTTTTGACGGTGGAAGGGTTGAAATGCGTTGAAGAATGTGGAAGGAGTAGTCGCCAGAAAAAAGGGTGGAAATGGTGGAAGTTTGAAAAATGGCCAATTCGTTTTGAATGGGAAAAATGTCCCGGAAAACCTGGAATTCTGGGAATTTTTGGAATTTGTCAAGGGAAAGCCCGCGATTCCCGAATAGGCTGAACAGTTTGAAGTTGGAACGGTTTGAATCGGGTGAACAATGTGGAAGGTAGATCGCGCCAAAATCTGTAGAAGAAGAATAAGTTGAATAATAATAAATAGATGCATTTTGGTGTAGAAAACCATATGTGTGAATGTTTTGGAGCATTCACACAATTAGCTTAACATTTTTTTATATATCTACTTTGAGCGAGTATATCGCTAAAGCTTACTGTTGTGTTTGTTGACCCCAGTAAATTTCGTATATTAGTATTTTACATAAAAAACAGGTTTACATCATAATATACAGGTTTGTAAATTTTTTGTATTCATAACACTCTAAGGTAGTGGTTCTCAAACTCTAAGGTAGTGGTTCTCAAACGTTTTCCAAGTACCACTTTTGGAGCATTCACACAATTAGCTTAACATTTTTTTATATATCTACTTTGAGCGAGTATATCGCTAAAGCTTACTGTTGTGTTTGTTGACCCCAGTAAATTTCGTATATTAGTATTTTACATAAAAAACGGGTTTACATCATAATATACAGGTTTGTAAATTTTTTGTATTCATAACACTCTAAGGTAGTGGTTCTCAAACGTTTTCCAAGTACCACTTAAAAAAAAACATAGCTCTCCATGCACCACCATAATGACCAAAATTAAAATACAGTAGCATAGTAGGCCTAAGTATTCATTAAAAACAAGGGTGAGGTTTCATTTAATATTTTCTGCCACTGTAACGTGAAACACGGTTTGAATATAGGAAAATAAAACAGTGTACTTAAATCAAGGGATTCTGTGGCGTACCATTATTTATAGGCGCAACTCAGTTCGACAATCACTACTCTAAGGCACAGGTGTCAAACATTTAATATGGGCCGTGAAAGCCTGTAAACAGCATATGTGAATAAAGTACTTCATCTTTATGCATACGTATCTTATATATATCTTATATATAATAGTGCAACAAATATAATATCATATAGTCTATTTGTTTTATTCATTTTGTAAATCATTTAATATCTGCCCAACTTTTTAAAGCAAGTTACCCATCAAATTGTACACTGTAAAAATGACACAATATTTTACAGTAAACTTCTGGTGACTGAGCTGTCAAATTCTTTCTGTAAATTTAGGGTACTTTTTACAGCATAATACTGTTAATGGAAAAACAGTACCACTTTTTTACAGAAACATTCTGGGAACGGAGCTGCCGTTTTTCCATTTGCAGGAATATACTGTAAAAACAACAGTCGTAGATTTTAGGGTAATAAAAAATTGGCAGCTTGTTTGTTGGAAATTTACAGTAAAAACAGTGCCATATACAGTAATATTCTGTAAATCAGGGGTTCTTTACCTTTTTGACCTCAGGACCCAACTTTTTCACTACAAATATTAACACAGAATTAGTAATCTTACTCTAGATTCTAATAGTATTTAAAAATCATATCTAACCTACGTAGATATGATTAAACAGTTAAACAGGTAAACCTTGTCAAATGAAATCAAAACACGTGTTAATCACAAATATTATTATCAAGGCTTTGGTCAGACTGATTACAAAAAATTAAAATTAATCAAACATACTGTAAAAGAAGGCACTCAAAAAACGATGAGGAATAAATGTACTTACAAATATGTTGTGAAAAAAATATATATGTTTTTTTCTTAACTGTCAGTAAAATTAATGTGCAAATGAAAATACAGCTTCACCACTGAAGTTATAATTTTTGCACTTAAAAAACTTTTATGACTTTAGCTGCAGACTTCTTCTGTTTGATATTGTCACTACTGCCACATGTGGTGGAAAAGTGTATTACAACTGAGGACCACATCTGAGAAACAGATATTATCGGCGTCCCTCTGAAATCAGATGCCTTTTTTTTTTACAGCAGCCGTAAAAACTGTAATTGAATGTTTAAGCAAATGTGTAATAATTTCAGGCAAATCTTTATCCATTTACTAGATTATTCCCTGGTACTGTTCGAGTGGCCTTGTGAGGGCAGCCATAACTGCCATGTGGCCCTCAATAAAAACATGTTTGACATCCCTGCTCTAAGGTGTCGTTTCATGTTTGTCTTAAAGCAGAAAAGAAACAACCGTAAGATACAACATAGTAAAAGCATTTGAACTATGGAGGTATGACACTCAAAAATGCAGATTGTAACTAAGGCTGCAGCTAACGATTATTTTTCTATTGATTAATCTATAGATTATTTTTTTCGATTAATCGGTTAATCTATAGATTATTTTTTTCGATTAATCTATAGATTATTTTTCCTTTTACCGATTATTTTTTTATTTAAAATGAAGATGAAAAAATAAATGTTGGCCAGTTTTTTCAAAAGGCATGACTTTTATTTACAAAAAAAAAAGTATGGCCACTCAGTCAACATTGACAACAACATGACAAAATATTCTGTAACAATGTAAACATTTAAAACTTTTAACATTTAACAAAATTAAAAGTAGCTTATTTGCTTTTTAATGTGCAAATATAAAAGTAAACATCCAGTGCAAATCTTAATATTCTGCAATAGTATAAGCATTTCTAAAGTAAAAGTATTGGTTATTTTGCTTTAAAATGTGCAAAAATAAAGATAAACATCCAATACAAAAAAGTGCAAAACGAAATATTCTGTAACAGTGTAAACATTTCAACAAAAGTAAAAGTATTGCTTATTTTGCTTAATAACACAACAATGATAGTATGATTAAAGTGAAAGTTAATTGTTCGTTTGTACATAGTATATGTAACTGTTAATGTTGTAAAAGGTATTTGCACAACTAATTAACGTTAGCGTTAAAGAGGAGCGCGTCTTTGTAAACACTGAACAGGCACGCCAAACGCGCCTCTCAGAGCGAAACAGTGTTTTAGTCTATGAATTTACAACGCAGATACAAATGACACATTCATGATTTTGTGTAATGATGACAACGTATACTCACGCGGACGATTGACTAGTTGATGGTGATGGCAAGAACGCTGTCGGGTGTTTTCTTTTCAAATGTTCGTTCATAGCCGTTGTGCTGCTATGATAGGCCATTTCCGCTCGACACAGTGTGCATACAACAACTGTCAAGTGTTTTGCTTTTTTCGCTGTGCTTATCCCACACTTGAAGGGATGTACCAATGCTGAATGTGGCTTCTGGATTTCACTCAAAAGACCAGACCGTAGTTACTTTTTCCTTTTATTTTCCTTAAGTTTGCAACAGTTTTTCCAACGAAGAAACAGCTTCTTTTTTCTTCTTTAGTCTTTTTAGCAGTCTTTAGCAGTGTTAATAGACTTTAGTTTCTTTAGCTGTCATTAGCTGGCATTAGCTGTCTTTAGTAGCCTTTAGTAGCCTTTAGCTTCTTTAGTAGGTGAAAAACCTTTAAGGACAAAACACCACAAGATTAACATGCTGTAAAAAATCAATCAATTATCAATCCCATCATTTACAATTATTAATTAGGCTATCAAACTCTTAACCATTAAACAAGTGCAAGAAAATGGACACATCTTTTCCCTTTAAGTTAAAACAGATTTTAAATAAATTGTCTCAACATAAATGCACCAAGATACATATAAAATACATTTAACACCAGAAACACAATAGATAAATGCAACAGAAAACCCAATATGCAAATACATAAATACCTAACCAATTAACCACCTATTTAGATACATATTTAAAATCCATATTCAATATAAATATATTATTAATTTAGCAGTGAAACACTCAATCTTAAACGCTGTCTACTGGTAGAAAAATGCCCCTTTTTCTATGCCCTCAACAGCAGCCAATGATCCAACACAGTTAAATCCAACACTTTAGATTGAGCGACTTCACCCTCCTGATGAAGCAAACTGCTCCAACATTTATCAAACTAAGCAAAGAATATCAACACTAAACAACAGTTACATAACACACTGTGTGTATTTAGCCTCCAGACTAAGCACGCTACATGCACACAACCCCGCCCCCCAATCTCACCAGCGCAACAAGTGCGCCACACCCATGAAGAGAAATATTAAATCTTACATACTTTTGGCACAACTCTGGGTTTTCTGTAATGAACTAAACCTTTTTCCACTCTGCGCTGGCGTCTTTTGTACACCTTGATTTGACAAAGCTGTCTAATTACCGGGCTCGCGCACCAGCAGATGAGACAGGAGCGCGCCGCGTTATACCTGCGCGTGAACGTAAACTGATCGGCTCTGATTTTATAAGCCGACTGGCCGAAATAATGCCGAATTATATACATTTCCTGGGGTTGCCTAGGTGAATAGGGATGCGGATGTGCTCTAAGATAAAATATAATTTTATTAAGTGGGGTTTGGCTGGTTGCTAAACAGCCACGGTTGCGAGCTCGCGCGTTAGCTGACGAGACAGCTGTTCACCGCTACAACATTATTAGGCCGTTTATTGAAATACTCCCACACTTTTGACGACTTTTGGCGTGCTTTTTTTCCCTCGCTCGCACCGCTCGTATCATCTGCTTTGCGCTCCACCATGACGGCAGTGTGACGTAAATATGCGACGCGTCGAAGCATAAAAATGGCGTCGACGTATTCACGTAACCGATGACGTCGACGCGTCGTTTCAGCCTTAATTGTAACCATTGGAATCATTTCAGTAGTTTGAAAATATGTCAATTATCTTGTATTCTGCCTTTTTTTATGCTGTTTTGCAAGACCCGTGTCATGTGACTTGAAACTTGACACCTCATTGGCTGGTTCTGAGTCAGGATCTTAATTTACCGGAAGTGAGTGGTTGCTTTTTGAAGCAGCACATGTTTTGACAATACATTCTTTTTACATTGCATTTTTATAGTTATTTTTTTTACACTGAATTTTTTTTACTCCGAATTGTTATACACTGAATTTTTTTACACTGATTTTTTTTATACACTGAATTTTTTTACACCACATTTTTATAGTTATTTTTTTTTACACTGAATTGTTATTCACTGAATTTTTTTTACACCAAATTTTGATAGTTTTTTTTACACAGAATTTTTTTTACACTGAATTGTTATACACTGATTTTTTTTTACACTGAATTGTTATACACTGATTTTCTTTTTACACTGAATTTAGCTCCGGCACCGCCGCGACCCCGAAAGGGACAAGCGGTAGAAAATGAATGGATGGATGGAATTTATTTTACACTGAATTGTTATACACTGATTTTTTTACACTGATTTTTTATACACTGAATTTTTTTACACCGCATTTTTATAGTTATTTTTTTACACCAAATTTTTATAGTTATTTTTTTACACTGATTTTTTTTTTACATTAAATTGTTATACACTGATTTTTTTTTATATTGATGCTTTGTTTACACTGCTTTTTTATGCGCTGTCTTTATACACTGATTTTTTTTACACTGCATTTTTATGCAATGTATTATAAAACAATTAAATTAAATTTTAAAAATAATTTGATGTAACAAAAATTCAGTTCACAAAATGCAGTGTCAAAAAAAGCTTCTGTAATAAAGAGCCACATTAACCTCCGTAGTGTGATGTCAGTTACAATACCAAAATGCATGGTGTCTAGGGACCGTCCTCAGTGTACTTAGTTTTAATTTAATTTTGTCTCTCTGACAGGTTTCCATAGCATTCATAAGCAGTTTTAAAGTTTATTTTGTTAATCTCCCTACATGATAAAATATCTGTCACGAGGTGTTAAACAATGTTTCTCCCCCTCAGGAGGAAAAAACATGCTAGCCACAGTAACTGCTGTGGTTAGCAATGGCAGCGCCACGTCCTCGCCGCTGGAGAACACCTCTGCATTCCCTACCTGGATTCCCGAATCTGAAGCCAACATCAGCAAGCCTCATAGATGTCTCCAAGTTCTGTATGAGGATGTTGGTAACTCCAGGTAATGGCAGCTGAAACTAAAGAAGGGTCATTTCTGACACTGCCAGTGATGATTGTCTTCACCTCTCCAGGGTGCGTTTCTGGGACCTTCTCCTTCTCGTGCCTAATGTGGCCTTCTTGGTTTTCCTGATGTGGAAGCTGCCTTCAGCCAGGGCCAAGATTCGACTCACATCCAGCCCCATCTTCATCACCTTTTACCTGCTGGTAGGACTCAAAAGCACCGTCAATCTGACTTTTATTACGGTTCCTTCAGAATTTTACTGGCTCTTTTGTCTTTGGCGCAGCCTAAAATTCTTGATTTCACGGCAGCTTTTTGGCAAAGTTGCGACATATGTTTTGACGGGTTACTGACAAAAACAAATACTTTATTGATTAGGGGTGTCAAAAAAAAATTAGATTTTCCAATTAATCGCGACTCTTATTTGTAACGATTCTTAATCGATAAAAAAAAAAAATCAAAAATCGATAGAAACTTATTTTTCCCCCCTTCAAAATCAGTCCTGTGCAGCCACTTTATTAAATGTTTGGGTAAAATTTGATTAAAAAAAAAACAGTTTTCTTTTAAGTAATATAGAAATGTCTCAGAGCTGTTTATCTATTTTATGGAGGAATGTAGTTAATCATAGAAGTAGCACCCAATGTTATTAAAAAAAAGTACTGATTTTGAATCGAGAATCGTTTCTGAATCGAATTGTTACCCCAAAGTATCGAATCGTGTGGTGGCCAAAGATTCACAGCCCAAGTATTGATTATTTGGTCCTTATATACAGCACTCATGCAAAAGTAGGGCTGTAAATTTTTGGGCACAATTTGATTCGATTCTTGGGGGTAGTGATTCGATTCAGAATCGTTTCTCCATTCAAAACTATTCTCCTTTCAAAATCAATACTTTTTAATAACCAAGGTGCCAGTTCTATGATTAACTACTACAGATGCGCGGATAGGCAATTATTTCATCCGCAATCGCATCAGAAAGTCGTCAACCATCCGCCATCCACCCGATGTAACATTTGATCAGAACCGCATCCGCCCGCACCCGCCCGTTGTTATATATCTAATATAGACGATGCAAGTCATTAGTGAGGTTATAAAGCTTTTGCCTGTTAAAGAAAGGAGACCGATCCAATGCAGGGCAGACATTCGCGTGCCACGCTGTCACGACCCAGACGCACACCAGTGCGCAATCATATGGGAGCCGCGCTGAGCGCACCTCCAAGCGCGTCTCGCTGCCGGCGACGGCCGCGTATGAGCCCGACGCTCCAGCGCCATCCATTTTCAGGGCTAGTTGATTCGGCAGGTGGGTTGTTACACACTCCTTAGCGGGTTCCGACTTCCATGGCCACCGTCCAGCTGCTGTCTATATCAACCAGGGTGAGCCCCACCCCTTTCGTGAGCGCACTGCGCGCGGAGTGACCCCTGTTACGCGCCCCCGGCAATGGGGGTGGCGGGCAGGTAAGCTGCGCGGGCGGAGCGCGCGGCGTGACCCCTGTTACGAGCCCCCGGCCACGGGGGTGGCGGGCAGGTAAGCTGCTTACCTGCTGCGCGTGACGCTGGCCGCGGCGAAGGCGGACGAGGCGGGGTGTCGGTGCGGTGGGCGCGGTGGTGACCCTGGACGTGCGTCGGGCCCTTCTCGCGGATCGCCTCAGCTACGGCTCCCGATGGGGCCCTCTCGGGGGAAGGGGCCTCGGTCCCGGACGCCGGCGAGGCGTCCCTTCTCCGCTCCGTAAAAGTGTTCATCTCTTTTTCTTTTTTTTCTTCTGTTGTGGCATATGCAGCAGGTGCCTGCTCGTTTTTCGTATGTGGGTAACAACATTTAACTATGTATATATATTTCCGAATTGGTTTAACTGCCACCCGCCTGAATCTATTTAAAATCTAATTTTTTTTTATTTCAACCACCCGACCCGACCCGACCCGCGGATAAAATCTAATTTTTTTTAATTTCATCCGCCCGATCCGCGGATAATCCGCGGACTCCGCGGTTGCGCCCGCAAACCGCGCATCTCTATTAACTACATTCCTCCATAAAATAGTGAAACAGCTCTGATCAATTTCTATATTACTTAAAAGAAAACTGTTTTTGCTTAATAAAATTCAACCCAAACATTTAAACAAGTCAAATACAAATAAGGCAACAAGAGAAGTATCCCACACTTCTCTTTTCTAAAATAATTGTGTACAGCAGATATAGATCATCTACATCATATGATTTTTTTTTAAGATTCAACATTCATTCAAAGAAAAAAAATTCACACCCCTATGGATAAGTAGACACTAAGGTTGTACGGTATACCGGTACTAATAAAGTACCGCGATACTAATTGATTGAAATCGGTACTATACTGCCTTTGAAAAGTACCGGTACCGTTCTTTCTTCTGAATGCCGCTGTGTGGCGGTGACTACAGAGAAGATGTTGAGGGTGTCAAAACACACACAGTGCATACAAGTAATAACATCTTGGAGAGGAAGAATGGCAAAAAACTACAATTCTACTGGTTAATAAAAAGTGTGTGAAGTACAATATGGAGGTATTTGGACTTCAAAACTAACAATAAAAACTACACACTCTTTATTAACCAGTAGAATTGTAAAGTATAATATGGAGGTATTTGGAATCAAAACTAACAATAAAAACTACAATTCTACGGGTTAATAAAGAGGGTGTGAAGTACAATATGGAGGTATTTGGACTTCAAAACTAACTATAAAAACTACAATTCTACTGGTTAATAAAGAGTGTGTGAAGTGCAATATGGAGGTATTTGGACTTCAAAACTAACAATAAAAACTACAATTCTACTGGTTAGTAAAGAGTGTGGTGAAGTACAATATGGAGGTATTTAGACTTCTAAATTAACAATAAAAACTACAATTCTACTGGTTAATAAAGAGTGTGTGAAGTACAATGTGGAGGTATTTGAACTTCAAAACTAACAATAAAAACTACAATACTACTGGTTAATAAAGAGTGTGTGAAGTACAATATGGAGGTATTTGGACTTCAAAACTAACAATAAAAACTACAATTCTACTGGTTGATAAAGAGTGTGTGAAGTACAATATGGAGGTATTTGGACTTCAAAACTAACAATAACAACTACAATTCTACTGGTTAATAGAGAGTGTGTGAAGTACAATATGGAGGTATTTCAAAACCAACCATAAAGTTGACGTTTTAAACAAGGAAGCACCACGCTTCAAGTGTTGCTTTAAAACACGCCTTGCCAAATGTGGCGATTAGTATTAGCACCTTTGCTCCGAACTTGGGTAAACATTTATATAATAAACATTCAGATTTGCACAAGGAGTTTAAATAGTGAGAGGTAATAATGTCGCCGATTTGTGACAATCTACTTTATTATTAGTTTTGCAGGACACAACCAGACCCGTTCATTCTTCTACTGCAGTGCAGCACTACCCCTCTCTCCCCTTACTCGCCCACTCACTCACTGAAGTCACTCAGGCAACACTTTGCCATTCTCTTAAAGACACATACACTACTCTCATAAGTTAACCAGCTCCTCTGTTGTGCACATGTAGATACACAACATGTAGATTCACAGCGTGTACTGTAGATACGTAACATGTAAATACATAACATGTAGATATGTAATATGTAGATACGTAGACGCTCACACAGCTGCTTGGCTTGATGCCAAATATTAGCGTAGTTAAGACCGCCCATCTAACCTCAACTAATGCAAGTAAAATGACTGAATTTTGTAACAAATTGCTACAATTTGTGTTTTATCTTTAACAAATGTGTGTTTTACCGGCTACGTGTCTTATCAGTGTACATATATCTTCAGTTTTGTTTTTAGTACTTACTAATAAGTGTATTTTTCTTAAAGCACAGACCAGGAGTGGCAACCATAAATCATGAAGCATTTAATATAATGTCAATAAAGCTTTGTATTATATTCTAATCTAATCCTGGATTATGACAGCCTATGTGTTATATGGAAAATTGTCAATTGTTCTTTGAGTGCAACAAGAAAAACACAATATGTTTAATGCCTTTTAATTTATATTTTAACCTTCTAGAATTGTTCTTTTGAGTGCAATAGGAAACATATGTTTTTCTGTTAAAACAAAGCCAATATTGACATTTGTAGTTGCCTTTATTTTGAAAAGTATCGATATACATTTTGGTACAGCTACCAAATTATTGGTATCGGGACAACCCTAGTAGACACTAGATGGTAGTAAAAGCGCACACTCATAGCTCATTGTCAAATGACTGTACTATTTTAATTACCTGTATCTATAACCTAAAATAATCATAATTATAGTTCCATCAGGAAACACCACAAAAGTCTTCCTCATGTTCACTGTCTTCACGGTCGTCCGTATTAATAACGGCGATAAAACAGTTAGTAAAGCAGTTAATATTAAGATTAAAATGATAGAAAAACCGAGATTGATCACTGCACTTTGATAAACTCACAGATTTACTCGCGTTATCTTAAATGCTAACATGAAAACAAGAGAGAGTAACATCTTTCCCCATTAAGAAACGACATACCCCAATCTAAACTTGTATAAACACATTGCGGTCTGAGCGACTAAGACACTTAATTGTGCACATTGAACCTACAAGCTGTGCTTTCTTAGCACAGAATGATCGTTCTAAACTCAAATGTGTACGAGACTGAGGGTTTTTTGCGGTGCCTTCAAGGACAGCTGAACAGAGTAGAATGCCACAACGTCCGCCAGAAAAAAAAAGTGTTGCGTACTTTTCGTTTAAATTATACTTAAAGTGCTAGAACTGCAAATCAATATTTAAAACAATAAAAGCTTAAAGTGGGTACAAAACAGGCAAAAAACTCAATGAACCAAAAGAAACATGTAAAACAGTTTGTTTTCTATTTATTTTAGTTACCGTATTTAAAAAAACCTGGTCAAAAGATTGCGCTGTGCGCTTACGTAATTTTTGAGCACATGCAACAATACTGCGCTAATGATAACCGTGACAATTTTGGTCATGATAACAGCGATATGAAATTGTCATATCGTTACATCCTTGGTCCACATTTCCCCCTCCCACATTAAGATACTTTGTAAAGAGAGCAGTGTATAGCGCTATTTATTGTTGATAAATGATAGATGAGACTTTATCATCACACGTCAACATCTCGTTCAGCATTCCAAATGACAACGTGTTCCTAATTGCATTACCGCTGATAAATGGCAGTTACATAAATACATAGAAATAGGAAGTAAATGTTTATATACTAAATTACCCAGAAGGCTCGGTGCTAAGCAATAAGAAGTTGAAATATTGTTACTGTATATTTTTGTGATTTAGGGATAAACACCTTCCACGCCACCCTGAGAAAACTGATGTTTAAGTTTATATGTGAACTGCAGAATGATCTTATTATACAGATAACCAATCCTAAGTGTAGTTCTGTTATGTACCAATCCTATATATGGAAACACTGGTATCTCTGCCATTCATAGAATGTGTAGACGCATTTTTATAGTAAAAAAAAATATATATATATTTATTTTTTTTATTGCTGATTTTATTTATTTATTAGATGCCTTTTACTGAAAATGCACAAGCATTGTTTTATTATTATGTGATAATGCCTTTTATACCGTATTTTTTGTTTTGTTTTATGTACTGTATGTGGTTGTATGTCTACCGTACTTGGATGTTGGAGTCTGCAATAAAGCTTGATATTTCTGCTTTGGCTACACAAAAAAACAAACATTCGTTTTGACCGGACGTGTGCGTTTCACCGTCGCTCAGAGACAAATTTGATTGGGGAAAATGACACAAAGTGGCCAAAATGTGCAGGGAAGTTGCAGGCATCGGACAAAAGTTGCAAGGTCGCGCATATTTCGCGGGGATTGGTTGAATTTTTTGTGAATTGGCTTAAAATCGCAAAATCCTGGAGGAACTGGTATTGTCCCTGAATGGTCAGTTCCTTTACTTGTTTTTTATTTCCTTTCCATGAATGTTATTCCTACTGGATGGTAGAATATTCCCTAACATGTTTGCGTGTTCTTCAGGTATTTGTGGTAGCAGCAGTGGGAATCACCCGGGCCATTGTATCAATGACTGTCAGTGCGTCCAGCTCTGCCACCATCATTGACAAGGTAAGAAATGACAGTTGTTGGTCACACCCACACCACATAATTACATCCAGTGCTGTTTGCTACACCCAGATGGACAACATGCTAGAAACGACTCTTAGTAAGAAAAACTACTGTGCCGCACTATTACTTTATTGTTGGGCAACACACCATTTGATTCAATTGGATTCTTGGGGGTAACGATTCGATTCAGAATAGATTCTGGATGCAAAATGATCAATATCAATACCTTTTTATTAACATTAGACGCCAGTTCTATGTATAATTATTTCATAAAACCAATATACAGCTCTGATTAATTTCTATATTACTTAAAAGAAAACTGGTTTTGTTTAATAAAATTCTACCCAAACATTTAATAAAGTCAAATACCAATAAGGCAACAAGAGAAGTATCCAACACTTGTCTTTTCTAAAGTAAATGTGTACAGCAGATATAGATCAACTACATCAACAATATGATTTGTCTGAGTGGCTGGACAGGACAGATTGAAATCAAATCAAATAAAACAAAATATATATAAAATAAAATAAAATACAACAAAATACATTTAATATATATATATATATATATATATATACACACACACACATACACACACATGCATGTATGAAGTAGATCACCTCAACTTGGTCATTTGATAGGTAGCACGCCTGCTATGTATTAGGGGTGTCAAAAGAAATCAATTTTCGAAAAATCTGGATTCTTACTTTCTTCTTAATCGATTAAAACATTTTTTAAATCTATTTAAAAAAAAAAAAAAAAATATATATATATATATATATATATATATATATATATATATATATAGATGTCTTTCAGTCTATTCTTGGTGTTGGGTTTTATCAAATACATTTCCCCAAAAGATGCGACTTATACTCCAGTGCGACTTATATATGTTTTTTTCCTTCTTTATTATGCATTTTCGGCCGGTGCAACTTATACTCCGGAGCGATTTATACTCCGAAAATACGGTATATCATGATATTCGAGTATACGTTCTCACGTAGTTGCTTTTAGCTGCTGGCATTACACTACAGGCTCTTCCCACTCCTTCTTGTGTCTCCTTCTCACAGACAGCAAGCGCACTTTCTTACACACGTCACATACTGTCACGTCATACGTCACATACGTATACGCCCTCGCGGAGCAGAGAGGTCGCAGCCTGGGTAACGTTAGCTGTGATGCTAGCAGAGTGGTGCGAGCGGTAATACGAGAGAAAGAAGGTGCGAATCTGGTAACAAATGAAGGAATAATTAATTCCAAGAAAAACAGCAGGGGTCCATCGTCTGGCGGTGGTTTGGCTTCAAGTGGGAATATGTCGAACAGACAACCGTAATTTGTCAAGTGTGAGGCAAAAGTGTTGCTACAAAAAGTAGCATTACTGCTAATATTTAGCATCATTTGAAAAGTCCCCTGCTCGAGAATGAGGAGTGCTTACTCCGCATGTCAACATCTCCATTCGGTGCCACACGCCCACACCATCAAAATGCCGTGCAAACATTTCCAGATCAACACCGTATGAAAAAACTAGTCATCAAAAGGAGATAATGTCCGTAGTAACCTACCACATAGCGAAGGACATACACTATTTGATTTCCTATTATGCAGCTCATTTTTATTTGAGTTATATCTTGTGTGACATTGTGCACAAAAGTGCACTTTATTTGTTTTAAACTATTGTTGTGGCGTTCTGTACAGAAAGTGCACTTTAAGTTAGTGTTGTTTTGAAATGTCATCTTAGTGACACGCACAAAAGTGCACTAATAACTTGTTTTAAAATGTCTCTGACAATCTTGCACTTTCTGTTTTAGAAATGACATGAATGTTTGTGCCACTGCTGTTTAATAAATACACTTTTGGTCAATTCACTTAGTTGTGATTTCTCTGCATGAAAGTTTAAAATGAGCATATATTAATGCAGTATGAAGAATAATGTTTTAATGTAGACACATAGAATCATCATACTGCTGTGATTATATGCATCAAGTGTTCATTCAAGGCTCAGGCAAAATATCGAGATATATATCGTGTATCGCGATATGGCCTAAAAATATCGAGATATTAAAAAAAGGCCATATCGCCCAGCCCTACCCCAGATATACAACATCTATCTGCCTTTTAACAATATGTAACAAACGCACCCAAGTTCTCCGGGTGTCTCTGCCACTACGCAATTAAGGAGTCACGGGTGGGACCTGATATTCAGCTGGGAATGATCAATACAGTAAATAAACACAAGACATGTATAACTATTAGCCACAATACGATCAGGCTCGTATTTAATATGCCACAAATTAATCCCGCATTACAAACACCTCCCCCCTCCCGTCCATATAACCCGCCAATACAAAACCACACACCCGCACAAAACACACAATCCCACAGCCCAAAGTACCATGCACTTTCCCGAAGTTCATACAACACATATATTTCCCCAAAGTCCCCAAAGTTACGTACGTGACATGCACATAAAGGTATGCACGTACGGGCAAGCGATCAAATGTTTGGAAGCCGCAGCTGCGTACTCACGGCACCGCGTCTGCGCATCCAAATCAAAGTCCTCCTGGAAAAAGAGTCTGTTGTGCCGGTTCTCCACAGGCCAATGGAAAGTCCACAAAAAAGGTAAAAAATGAGGATTCTTCCAAGAAGTGGCTCCGTAGCAAAAACGCCGGGTCTGACAGGTGCTCCTAGGTGGTTTATGACGTCAATTTCCGCTTCCCTGGCTTGTTAGCACCGGATGCCTTTTATATCCCCACATATTATTAAGTTGCATTTTTAATATTAATATGATTATATGATACGCCTGTAACAGTTTATAATAAGTAAATGGATGACATAATAAGTATATATATATATTTATTTTCCCAGCTGAGCACAAGTTAACTGTGACTGGCAATATGCATTCTATGTATATGCCTCGATGGACCCCTATGGCCATTACAAATATTACTTCCTAGCAATGAAGTTAGCGCCCACATACCTGAAGTAGAGCTCTTCTCTCTTTTACCACAGAAGATTGTGGATTGCTCCCATTGGAATCTTGCTGCTCTTGTACATCATTCGGCATATCTTTGTCTGTGACCAGGCTGTCAAGGGTGAATGGAGAATCCGAACTCCTGTAAGAGCTTGTGTCAATATCTGATGTTTCTATTCCAAATTGAATGGATGTAGTTGATGGAGAACCGCCCTAGATCTGCTGGCATAGTTGGAAGTACAGCAAAACAACTCTAGCGTAACCACTTCTTCCACCTGCGTCGACTGCTTGTCTGTACTTTCCACGAATTGCTTTCAATTTAGTGCCAATAGTTGTTTTTGTGATGTCCTGTTTCCGATGAGGAAATTCCTCAGATGTTCCTCCAAGTCCGTACCGTTCCAAAATAGGGTAAGAATGTCACTTGGACTGGCAAGTTTCCCATTCAACACTTCGTCAAGTTTTGTTAACTTTGTTGAGTTTTGTTAACTTTAAACTCCAAAACGAGTTTTGTTCCACTGTCAAGTTTGTTCCACAACGCACACCCTAGATTTAAATGCATCTTTCCATTGTTACTGTTTTAAATCTATATATTTTTAAAAGACCCTGTTCCTTTTAGGTAATAGTACTTTCTCTTTTTACAAATCTGTTCCAGTACTCCCCGCGACTCCGAACGGGACAAGCGGTAGAAAATGGATGGATGGATGTTTTGAATATTGTTTGGACGATGTTTTCTTTGTGCTTTATACACTTTTTTTTTCAATATTGTTCTCGTACCAGTTTATTAGATTTTTAATACGTATAATCGTTTTAAAATTAGATTTGTGGATTTCATCCATATTACATATGAGGAAATATAGTATGTACTAATAAAAATTAAGATGAGGCGCTAAGGACTTAATGTTAAAAAATACATATGTCAAGAATCCCTTCTTGCAGAGTTTATACCAGGGGTGCCCATTACGTGGATGGCGGAGGGTGTGTCAGTCG
The DNA here is from genome assembly GCF_033978685.3 of Nerophis lumbriciformis. Taxonomy (NCBI): domain Eukaryota; kingdom Metazoa; phylum Chordata; class Actinopteri; order Syngnathiformes; family Syngnathidae; genus Nerophis; species Nerophis lumbriciformis. The sequence goes on from NC_084570.2 coordinate 33,055,749, forward strand.
ATCGCCAACCAGGCATTGAAAAAATAGACCTAAAAATGATCGATCCTCAATCTTCACCAAGACGTGACTTTTGGATTGACATTCACGGCACCCGACGGTCTTGTGAGATGACGCTGGCTGCTGCCAGATCATTATTAAGAAAAAATGACCGACAGGAAGGCGAGAAACACTTTTTATTTCAACAGACTCTCGCGCCGTACCTGCTGTCAAAACTCTAAAGACCGACCGCACAGTTCCTGTCTTCACAGTAAAAGCACTGCTTCATACTGCCTGCACTAACAAAATAAGAGTCTCAGAAAGCTAGTGCACACAAGCTAGCAAGCTACGGAGTTTGCCACCAATGTATTTCTTGTGAAGTGCATAAAAAGGAGTATGGAAGCTGGACAAATAAGATGGCAAAAAGCAACCACTTTCATGTGGGAAGACACGGCAACTTTATTTATATAGCACGTTTACAACAATGTTTTTTAACCTGCTTTGCAGGTTAAAAAGCATAGAGCAAAAAACAAAAACAAAAATAACGAAGAACATAAACAATGCATAAGCTAAACAAGATAGTGCAAAAGAAATACAGTGAAAGGGTTCGAATAAAAAGTAAAATTGCAAGATAAAAATAATGAAATAATAAAAGTGCAACAAATTGAAAAAAAAAAAAAAAAAACTAAAGCAAAGTGGCGGGGCCGGGGGACTACAACTGGTGGCCTAGTGGTCAGGCTCAGCTCAGGTTAAAGGCCAGCGAGAAGAGATAGGTCTTAAGAAGGGTTTTGAAGACCACCAGGCTCTGGGCCGACCTAATGTGGAGGGGAAGGCTATTCCAGAGCTTAGGGGCGGAGAAGGCTCTGTCCCCTCTGGTCTTTAGCCTGGATCTGGGGACCGCCAGCAGCAGTTGGCCGGTATGTGGTATTGGACAGAAAAGGTGGACTTTTTTTCTCCTCCATTTGAAAATGTGGAAGTTATCATCACTACTGTCTGATTCCACCCAATGCAAGTCATCACAATCACACCAACTTATATTCTTGTCTTCATGAAAGAAACATGCTTGTATTATCATAAAACACCTTTAACTTGTTAACATCTCTTCATAAATAAATCAATATAAATTATATATATGAACGATCCCCTCCACTTGGTCAATTGAAAAGTAGCTCGCCTGCAGAAAAAGTGTGGTTTATGATGTTCCAATATCAGTTTGAAGCAGCTGCCACTTAAACTTCTTTTAGGAAATAATCCCCAGATATGAGCCTCACTCAGCATGACCGTGAATAAGAAAAGGCCGAGTGGACATAGTTTACTAGATATCTGCACACTCTGTTCTCACTGCTAACATTGTAACGGCTGGTTATGTGATGTTTTTTCTCTGTTTGTTTTGCCGCAGTGGACTCTCCTAATCTTTGTTATATCTTTCTTTAGGTCTTATGGGAAATCACCCGCTTCTTCCTGTTGGCAATTGAACTCAGTGTTGTCATTCTTGGACTGGCTTTCGGTTCGTTTGACCTATAGTTTGTTTTCCTGGTACATATACATCTTTCCAAATGTTTAAAAGCAGTTTTTCCTTCTATGCTCCCTATGTATTAGGTCACCTGGAGAGTAAATCCAGCATCAAGCGTGTTCTGGCCATCACTGCTGTGCTGGCCCTGGCCTACTCCATCACACAGGTCATTTCACAAGACAGGAAGTGGCAAAAAATTACAGTTGGAGTAGGAGTCATGTGGTCCCCTGACACATGAATGAATGAATGAATGAAATAAGTTTATTTCGGTCATATAATCAACCATCAACCATTTTGTGTGACCAGTTTAACAGTACAGATTAGACATATTTAACAATCATACACATTTACACACAAAAATAAAATAAAATAAAAAGAATGACCGAAAAAGGAATAGGCTGAAGCCAAAGCTTATATTTGCCTATCCATTCACTGAACATTAGATTGCCTGGAACATCAATGTTAAAAAAACTCAATGGGATGAAAGTAATTGTTACTATATTTTATCATTTTCAATTATTTCACCTTTCAAGGTTTTCTTGAACCTTAACAAAGAACTACATGTCTTCAACTCATCACTGAGCTTGTTCCACCATTTAACTCCTAAAACTGAAATACATTTGTATTTGATATTCCTTCTTACTTTACCTATTTCAAAAATCAATATCCCCTGTAAATTATAGTTTTTTCCTCTTAATTGAAATAACCTAAGAATACAAGCTGGAAGGCTGTTTTTCTTTACTCCAAACACAATTTCCATTGCTTTTAGAAACACAATATCTGAACATTTTAACACATTAGAACTTATAAATGATGGATTGGTGTGTTCATAGTAGCACGCTTTGTGTATTATTCTAATGACCCTTTTTTGAAGTTTAATTTTTGGGTCTATGTTTGTTTTATAAACATTTCCCCAAACTTCAACACAATATGTTAAATATGGAAAAATAAAAGAATAATATAACATCTGCAGACCTGTCTTACTTTATAAAGAATAGCAATGGATTTGGATATTTTTCCCTTTATATATTCAATATGCGGTTTCCAACATAATTTATGATCAATTATTATTCCCAAGAATTTAGTTTCATATACTGTTATCAATTTCCACTAGATTTAATTTTGCTTCACAATTTGTCCTTGCACCACTAAACACCATACATTTAGTTTTCTTATCATTTAATGATAACTTATTGATATCAAACCATCTTTTTAGCTGAATCAACTCAACCTCTATTCTCAACACTTCCTTCAAGTCTTCTCCTGAACAATATACATTTGTATCATCTGCAAACATAATACATTTCAATTTATTAGATACTTAACAAATATAATTTAAATAAAGTATAGATAACTTAGGTCCCAATACCGAGCCTTGTGGAACCCCACAAGTTACTCTTCTTGAAACATGACGAATTGGGAGGTTGCGCTATCCAGTTTAGCCACCAGATGACAGTAGTGTTGAATATCTCCCCCCCCCCCCCCCCTAGACGGATGAATACAGTACAGCCCAGACTTGGTTTAGCATTTAGCGGGAGTCATGGCTATTCAATACAGCTAAGGGAAATCCAGAAACGAGAGAGCCTGTTTTGTAGCGCGTCCAAAGGCCGCAGCTTTTGTATTAGACAGAGCCTCATTCTAAAAATACAATAGGTTTGTAATGAGATATTACAGTATTTTGCTTTGTCACTTATAACACAATGATTATATACAGTAGCTGACCTATATTTGATTTTTGCACCTTTATTGCACAAAATAGTTCAAAGTGGCGCCGACACCTTTTCATTTTTCTGTTTGCTATACATGGACTTCATTGGTTTTAATAGTTTGTCTATTGAAGCAAATTTCTCCACCAAAAACAATGTAAATATAAATAATGGGTTCCAGTCTTGACAAAAGTTCATATTTTAGTGAAAGATTGTACACTTAGAACACAACACAAGCGCTATACAGTACTGTAGATCAAACTAGAATCTGTGCAATTCCGGTAGGAACTGAAATGCTAACATTAGCATGCTAACATTTAACATGTGTCACATACCAAGTTTAATTAGTCAAAGGTGTACTTCTGCGAGAATGGCTGAAAAAGTTAACTCGCTAATGTTAGCATGTTAAAGTTAGCAAGCTAACCGCATGTGTCAGGTACCAAGTTGTATCACTCAGATAAATGGTTGTAAAAGTAGCTAGAAAAGTTAGCATGTGTTACATACCAAGTTATATGACTAGGGTAAACTGTTGCTAAAATTTGCTACAAAAAAGTTTGTGTGCTATTGTTAGCATGCTAACAGTTGGCATGTGTCAGGTACCAAGTTTAATTAGTCAAATGTGTACTTCTGCGAGAATAGCTAAAAAAAGTTAGCTTGCTAATGTTAGCATGTTAAAGTTAGCAAGCTAACCGCATGTGTCAGGTACCAAGTTGTATCACTCTGATAAACGGTTGTAAAAGTAGCTAAAAAAGATAGCACGTGTTACATACCAAGTTATATGACTAGGGTAAAGTGTTGCTAAAATTTGCTACAAAAAAGTTTGTGTGCTATTGTTAGCATGCTAACAGTTGGCATGTGTCAGGTACCAAGTTTAATTAGTCAAAGGTGTACTGCGAGAATAGCTAAAAAAAAGTTAGCTTGCTAATGTTAGCATGTTAAAGTTAGCAAGTTAACCGCATGTGTCAGGTACCAAGTTGTATCACTCGGATAAACGGTTGTAAAAGTAGCTAAAAAAGTTAGCATGTGTTACATACCAAGTTATATGACTAGGGTAAAGTGTTACTAAAATTTGCTACAAAAAAGTTTGTGTGCCATTGTTAGCATGCTAACAGTTGGCATGTGTCAGGTACCAAGTTAATTAGTCAAAGGTGTACTTCTGCGAGAATGGCTGAAAAAGTAACCTCGCTAATGTTTGCATGTTAAAGTTAGCAAGCTAACAGCACGTGTCAAGTATAAAGTTGTATGACTCGGGTAAACGGTTGTAAAATTAGCTAAAGAAGTTAGCATGTGTCACATACCAAGTTATATGACATGGGTAAACTGTTGCAAAAATTTTTGCTACAAAAAAGTTAGTGTGCTATTGTACATTTGACATGTGTCAGGTACCAAGTTTAATTAGTCAAAGGTGTACTTCTGCTAGAATGGCTACAAAAGTTAGCTTGCTAATTTTAACATGTTAAAGTTAGCAAGCTAACAGCATGTGTCAAGTATAAAGTTGTATGACTGGGGTAAACGGTTGTAAAATTAGCTAAAAAAGGTAGCATGTGTCACATACCAAGTTATATGACTGGAGTAAACCGTTGCAAAAGTTAGCCAAAAAAAAGTTTGCGTGCTATTGTTAGCATGCTAACAGTTGGCATGTGTCAGGTACCAAGTTGTGTGACTCGGGTAAACGGTTGTAAAAGTAGCTAAAAAAGTTAGCATGTGTTACATACCAAGTTATATGACTAAGGTGAACTGTTGCAAAAAATTGCTATAAAAAGGTTTGTGTGCTATTGTTAGCATGCTAGCAGTTGGCATGTATCAGGTACCAAGTTTAATTAGTCAAAGGTGTACTTCTGCGAGAATGGCTGAAAAAGTTAGCTCGCTAATGTTAGCATGTTAAAGTTAGCAAGTTAACAGCATGTGTCAAGTATAAAGTTGTATGACTCGGGTAAACGGTTGTAAAATTAGCTAAAAAAAGGTAGCATGTGTCACATACCAAGTTATATGACTGGGGTCATTGATTGCAAAATTAACTAAAATAGTTAGCATGCTAATGCTAGCACTTGAATAACAAGAGCAAGGAACATTTCCATGAGGGGTTTGTAAATAGAAGTTCTGCTGAATCTTGATTGTTTTTTATTTGAGAATTGAATTTATAGGAGAGTGACCTGCCAGCAGATTGCAGTTGTCTTCATTTTAATACCATCCAGCACAAAGGCTGAGCAGTTTTTTTTTCTTTTACTGTACTGAAAATAAACCCAACCGTAAACTAAGGTTGTCTCGATACCAATATTTTGGTACCAGTACCAAAATGTATTTCGATACTTTTCTCAATAAAGGGGACCACAAAAAATTTCATTATTGTCTTTATTTGAACAAAAAATCTTAGGGTACATGAAACATATGTTTATTATTGTAATTTAGTCCTTAAATAAAATAGTGAACATACTAGACAACTTGTCTTTTAGTAGTAAGTAAACAAACAAAGACTCCTAATTAGTCTGCTGACGTATGCAGTAACATGTGTCATTTATCTACCTATTATTTTGTCAACATTATAAAGGACAAACTGTAAAACATTATTATTAATCTACTTGTTCATTTACTGTTAATATCTGCTTATTTTCTCTTTTAACATGTTCTATCTACACTTCTGTTAAAATGTAATAATCACTTATTTTTCTCTTGTTTGATACTTTACATTACGGTAGTTTTGGATGGTACCACACATTTAGGTATCGATCCGATACCAAGTACTTACAGGATCATACATTGGTCATATTTTCATATTTAAAGTCATATTTACTGACTTTATGAAAATAATATGAATTAAAAAAAAAAAAAAAGGAAAAATGATTTTGTGACAATAAAAAATATCGATGTAATCACAGTAGTATGGACTAGGCACGCTCTTGTACTTGGTATCATTACAGTGGATGTCAGGTGTAGATCCACCCATGGCATTTGTTGACATTGTGACACCGGTGAGCTATTGTATCCTCCTACGGTGTGTAGTGAAGCATGTTTAGCTATTCCTCGTCCTCCAGTGATAATGATACGTGTAAGAAACTCACTGTATTCGTCGCCATGAAGGCGAGGATTAGTGATTTAGAAGTAGCTAAAACACTGACTTCCTGAGGGCGTTTCAGTGTTATAACTTCACCTTTACTGTCAGTTTTTACACGAAAATGCGTCCGTTCTCCCTTTTCTGTCCACACACAGTGTCTGCTTGTAAGTACTCCGTGTGCGCGCGCTGCCGAACATGCTCCTCTGCTCGTATAACCAGCAACGTCATGACGTGACGACGACGCGTAAAACAAAATATGACAAACTGGTACTTTTAAAACATAGTATAGTACCATTTTTGATTCACTAGTCACGCGATAATATACTAGTACCGGTATACCGTACAACCCTAGCCCGAACTTAGAACTGAGGTACGTACCGAAAACTGTGAATTGATGGTACCGTGACACCTCTAATACATGCATTGGACTCTCATGATAAGCAATAGCTGACTTTTATTGACCTAAAAAAATTAATATTCCTCCCAGGGCACCTTAGAGATCCTGTACCCAGACAGCCACCTGTCTGCTGAGGACTTCAACATATACGGCCATGGAGGACGCCACTTCTGGTTGGCCAGCTCCTGCTTTTTCTTCCTGGTTCGTCAGCAGTTGTAACATGAGGAAAAAAAGGGGGGAGCACACAATTATTGCTAACTATGTGGTTTACAGGTGTACTCTCTGATTGTGATCTTGCCTAAAACTCCAGTGAGGGAGAGGATATCTCTGCCATGTAAGTTTGAACACATTTAGGAGTAGAAATGAGACATTATTATACTTTAATGTGCATCATATTGATAGCTGTGTTCACTGCATGATAGATATTATCAACATACACACTAATACACTCATGGTTCAGCTAAGTGACACACTCAGTATACACTTCCCGTATTTTCTGGACTATAGAGTGCAGCTGTATTTAAGCCTCACCCACTAAATTTTAGAAGAAAAATATATTTTTCCATATTATCTGCACCGGACTATAAGCCGCAGATATATAGGTTGCGAAATGAGTTATATACACAGAAACATTTTGAAAATGTTTATTTACAAACCTTCTCAGTGGCCTAGTGGTTAATGTGTCCGCCCTGAGATCGGTAGGTTGTGAGTTCAAACCCCGGCCGAGTCATACCAAAGACTATACAAATGGGACCCATTACCTCCCTGCTTGGCACTCAGCATCAAGAGTTGGAATTGGGGGTTAAATCACCAAAAATGATTCCCGGGCGCGGCCACCGCTGCTGCTCACTGCTCCCCTCACCTCCCAGGAGGTGATCCAGGGTGATAGGTCAAATGCAGAGAATAATTTCGCCACACCTAGTGTGTGTGTGACTATCAGTGGTACTTTAAATTTCTTAATTGTTTTCAAACGCCCTCTTTGACACGGCAGTAAAGCGGCCGATCAAACAAAACAGAAGTCATCGTCATGGACCCCGCTAGCTGCGGAAGCGCGCTCTCCAATCAGCAAAACAGACTCAATAACTCCACGGTGACGTACTGGTAAAATTTATGAAACTGAAACAATACAAAAAGAAGTGTAAGTTAATAATACTAACACAGACACTCGTAAACGTGTTAGCTTATTAGCTAATGCTGACGACGCTATCTTCATTACATTATGATAGCATGTACACATATGCAAAAAAAACAAAAAAACTCAGACAGATGTCACACATGGTTTTTTTTATTGATTGATTGAGACTTTTATTAGTAGATGGGATGGTTTAGTAAGTATGAATCGTTGTAGCTATATTGTAAAATTTACAAACGTTGCTTGGAGCGACGAGTGAAGAATCCATGCGAGTCGAAACGCTATGGATGACCAGAAGATGGAACGGCACTTGTACTTCCGGTTGAACAGAAGGAAATACTGTCGACGTTCAGCCTGCAGCACCTGCGGTGAGCCAATTCATCCAAAAGATGGGCCATAGCACAAACAATAAAACACTTTCAGTGTTTGTTGAAAACTATTTGTTGAGGTCAAAACATTATGGCCTTTAGCGAAGAAAAATCCATAAATTAGCCGCACTGTTTAAAAGCCACAGTGTTCAAAGTGTAGGAAATAAGTAGCGGCTTATAGTCCGGAATTGATGGTCGTATGAAATGGACTTGCACGCTAAAAATGTGGACTTGTTATGTATTTTTTAAGGTTATGTTGATGTTTTATTAACCTGATGCTACTTCCTGTCAATCTAATTAAGAACTTTTTAGTCAATGTTTTGTTTTTAGGCCTGGAAATGCATTCTTCTTACATGATTTCCTCTTTCCAGCCAAGAGGAGTTTCTATGTGTATGCTGCCATCCTGTCTCTACTGAACTTCATCCAGGGCCTGGGAAGTGCTCTTCTGTGTGCAGACGTCATAGAGGGACTCTGGTCAGTATAATAACAACAACAATAATAATACAAAACCCAAAAGCAGTGAAGTTGTCACGTTATGTAAATGGTAAATAATAACAGAATACAATGATTTGCAAATCCTTTTCAACTTATATTCATTTGAATAGACTGCAAAGACAAGATATTTCATGTTCACACTGAGAAACTTAATTTATTTTTTGCAAATAATTTATTAACTTAGAATTTAATGGCAGCAACACATTGCAAAAAAGTTGTCAGAGGGGCATTTTTACCACTGTGTTACATGGCCTTTCCTTTTAACAACACTCAGTAAAGGTTTGGGAACTGAGGAGACACATTTTTGAAGTGGAATTCTTTCCCATTCTTGCTTGATGTACAGCTTAAGTTGTTCAACAGTCCGGGGTCTCTGTTGTGGTATTTTAGGCTTCATAATGCGCCACATGTTTTCAATGGGAGACAAGTCTGGACTACAGGCAGGCCAGTATAGTACCCGCACTCTTTAACTACGAAGCCACACTGTTGTAACACGTGGCTTGGCATTGTATTCTGATTCTGATTCTGATTGTCTTGCTGAAATAAGCAGGGGCGCCCATGAAAAAGACCTTGCTTGGATGGCAACATATGTTGCTCCAAAACCTGTATGTACGTTTCAGCATTAATGGTGCCTTCACAGATGTGTAAGTTACCCATGTTTTGGGCACTAATACACCCCCATACCATCACAGATGCTGGCTTTTCAACTTTGCGCCTAGAACAATCCGGATGGTTCTTTTCCTCTTTGGTCCGGAGGACACGACATCCACAGTTTCCAAAAACAATTTGAAATGTGGACTCGTCAGACCACAGAACACTTTTCCACTTTGCATCAGTCCATCTTAGATGAGCTCGGGCCCAGCGAAGCCAGAGCTGTTTTTGGGTGCTGTTGATAAGTGGATTTGGGTTTGCATAGTAGAGTTTTAACTTGCACTTACAGATGTAGCGACCAACTGTAGTTACTGATAGTGGTTTTCTGAAGTGTTCCTGAGCCCATGTGGTGATATCCTTTACACACTGATGTCATTTTTTGATGCAGTACCGCCTGAGGGATCGAAGGTCACGGGCTTAGCCGCATACATGCAGTGATTTCTCCAGATTCTCTTAACCTTTTGATGATATTACAGACAGTAGATGGTTAAATCCCTAAATTCCTTGCAATAGCTGGTTGAGAAATGTTGTTCTTAAACTGTTGGACAATTTGCTCAGGCATTTGTTGACAAAGTGGTGACCCTTGCCCCATCCTTGTTTGTGAATGACTGAGCATTTCATGGAAGCTGCTTTTATACCCAATCATGGCACCCACCTGTTCCCAATTAGCCTGTTCACTTGTGGGATGTTCCAAATAAGTGTTTGATGAGCATTCCTCAACTTTCTCAGTCTTTTTTGCCACTTGTGCCAGCTTTTTTGAAATATGTTGCAGGCATCAAATTCCAAATTAGCTAATATTTGCAAAAAATAACAACGTTTTCCAGTTTGAGCGTTAAGTATCTTGTCTTTGCAGTCTATTCAATTGAATATAAGTTGAAAAGGATTTGCAAATCATTGTATTCTGTTTTTATTTACCATTTACACAACGTGCCATCTTCACTGGTATTGGGTTTTGTAATTTTGGGCCAAATTTTATTTTGTAAATATATTGACCGCTTATGTCTATGAGCTGCTGGTCAGAGGTGGGTAGTAACGCGCTACATTTACTCCGTTACATCTACTTGAGTAACTTTTGGGATAAATTGTACTTCTAAGAGTAGTTTTAATGCAACATACTTTTACTTTTACTTGAGTATATTTATAGAGAAGAAACGCTACTTTTACTCCGCTACTTTTATCTACATTCAGCTCGCTACTCGCTACTAATTTTTATCGATCTGTTAATGCACGCTTTGTTTGTTTTGGTCTGTCAGACAGACCTTCATAGTGCCTGCGTTTCAACAAATACAGTCACTGGTGACGTTCACTCCGTTCCACCAATCAGATGCAGTCACTGGTGACGTTGGACCAATCAAACAGAGCCAGGGGTCACATGACCTGACTTAAACAAGTTGAAAAACTTATTGGGGTGTTACCATTTAGTGGTCAATTGTACGGAATATGTACTGTACTGTGCAATCTACTAATACAAGTTCCAATCAATCAATCAAAAGTGTGAAGGAAAAAAGACCATTTTTTATTTCAACCGTAAGCCTAAAGACTGACTGCACAGTTCCTGTCTTCACAATAAAAGTGCCGCTCCATCGCGCCTGCGCTTTCAAAATAAGAGTCTCCGAAAGCCTGCGCAAACAAGCTAGCAAGCTACGGAGTTTGCCGCCAATGTATTTCTTGTAAAGTGTATACAAACGAATATGGAAGCTGGACATATAAGATGCCAAAAACCAACCACTTTCATGTGGTATTAGACAGAAAGGAGGAACTTTTTTTCTCCTCCATTTGAAAACCTGGACGTTTGTCATCACTACTGCCTGATTCCAATCAATGCAAGTCATCAGAATCAGGTAATACACCAACTTATATTCTTGTCTTCATGAAAGAAAGGAATCTATATGTGTTAAACATGCATGTATATTCATTAAAACACTATTAACATGTAAACAAAAACGGCAAAAAAAATAAATATAAATTATATACTGTATATATCTATGTATATATATATATATATATATATATATATATATACATATATATATATATGTGTATATATATATATATATATACATATGTGTGTGTGTATATATATATATATATATATATATATATATGTATATATGTGTGTGTGTGTATATATATATATATATATGATATGCGTGTGTATGTTACTCATCAGTTACTCAGTACTTGAGTAGTTTTTTTACAACATACTTTTTACTTTTACTCAAGTAAATATTTGGGTGACTACTCCTTACTTTTACTTGAGTAATAAATCTCTAAAGTAACAGTACCGGTACTCTTACTTGAGTACAATTTCTGGCTACTCTACCCACCTCTGCTGCTGGTATACACAGTAAAATATGAAATATTTACGCAAACCGTGGTTAGAAAAAAAAAAAGTAGAGGCTAATAATGTATGGAAAATTACAGTGTTTTTTAATGAAATAATTTTTGGGAAAATTGAGTACAGTAATAAAGATAAAATGTTCCATCTTACATTATCAGTCCCTTTTTCCAGAGTCACTTAATGTATTTTTGTCCTTGTGCACAATTGGTCGTACAGATACAGACAACTCACCACATCGCCAAAAGTGCGATAATGCAAAATCAATAAGATCAATAAGTTAGTAGTGGTACATATCGGAGTAATTTCAAATAATATACTCTAGCGGATGATTGCAGCATGCGTGTGTATATTCTGTCACACCTGCCCTCTTTTTGGAATTGTGTTTATCGTTTCGTAATCATTATGAAAGACATGACGACGGATGGATTTTTTTTTTTAATGCATTCTAAATATTAATTAAACTTAAATAAGAGTCTGCTTACGGCGGAGCCAATGCACTTTTCCGCCCATAAAATCCGATAAATAACCATTCAAAAAGCGGCAGCAATATTCCATTTAGCTTTGGTGACTTGAATATTAACCAAGTATCAGTGATATTGTTATTATAAGTGCTAACGCAGACAAACTATTTGTAGCGGCGACGTGATCACTTCCTGTGTGTCCCTATGTTTACATTATGGAGTGGTCTGCTGCTTCCTTGCTCCCTGTAAGTTTATTGTAGATTATAAATCATGCCTCTCACCTGGACATGAGACATCTGAGTAGGTAATCCAATAAACTGTGACACTTTGACAGCCATTTTGGGCCTGGAACTGGCGAGGACGACACGAAAAATGGTTGTCCTCGTCCTACCCACCCTGTTTCTTTGTGAGGATTTGAGAAATGTTTCAAGTAAATGGGAAAATATGAACATCCGAGCATTCGGCATCCTAATGACATTGTACAGTAAGTCTGTAATAAGCAGAAATCAGTGATGAAAAAAAAAAGCAAACGTCTTGATGCGTTTTTGAAATTAATGCGCCGCGTATGCTTAAAATGATCAAAATAGGTAAATATTACATGTTATTATAAATGTTACTACATGACTTATATACTTACATCATGTACCGTATTTTTCGGAGTATAAGTCGCACCTGCCGAAAATGCATAAAAAGAAGGAAAAAAACATATATAAATCGCACTGGAGCCTGGCCAAACTATGAAAAAAACTGCGACATAGTCCGAAAAATACGGTATATATTACATATTATGAATTTTACTACATTACATATATACTTACATCATGTATATATTACATATTATGAATTTTACTACATTACATATATACTTACATCATGTATATATTACATGTTATTATGAATGTTACTACATTACATATATACTTACATCATGTATATAAAACCCTAATGGGAGTGTTTGGATGTTTTTAGGGGCTCTATGGACAGAATTGAATGGCTTCTATAGGCTCCATTGCAAGCAGACTTTTGATCGCATTTATTTAATATTTAGAATGCATTAAAAAAAATGCATCCATCCATCCATCCATCTTCTTCCGCTTATCCGAGGTCGGGTCGTGGGGGCAGCAGCCTAAGCAGGGAAGCCCAGACTTTCCTCTCCCCAGCCACTTCGTCCAGCTCTTCCCGGGGAATCTCGAGGCGTTCCCAGGCCAGCCGGGAGACATAGACTTCCCAACGTGTCCTGGGTCTTCCCCGTGGCCTCCTACCGGTTGGACGTGCCCTAAACACCTCCCAAGGGAAGCGTTCGGGTGGCATCCTCATCTGGCTCCTCTCGATGTGGAAGAGCAGCGGCTTTACTTTGAGCTCCCCCCGGATGGCAGAGCTTCTCACCCTATCGCTGAAGGAGAGCCCGCCACCCGGCGGAGGAAACTCATTTCGCCCACTTGTACCCGTGATCTTGTCCTTTCGGTCATAACCCAAAGCTCATGACCATAGGTGAGGATGGGAACGTAGATCGACCGGTAAATTGAAAGCTTTGCCTTCCGCCTCAGCTCCTTCTTCACCACAACGGATTGATACAGTGTCCGCATTACTGAAGACGCCGCACCGATCCGCTTGTCGATCTCACGATCCACTCTTCCCTCACTCGTGAACAAGACTCATAGGTACTTGAACTCCTCCACTTGGGGCAGGGTCTCCTCCCCAACCCGGAGATGGCACTCCACCCTTTACCGGGCGAGAACCATGGACTCGGACTTGGAGGTGCTGATTCTCATCCCAGTCGCTTCACACTCAGCTGCGAACCGATCCAGTGAGAGCTGAAGATCCTTGCCAGATGAAGCCATCAGGACCACATCATCTGCAAAAAGCAGAGACCTAATCCTGCAGTCACCAAACCGGATCCCCTCAACGCCTTGACTGCGCCTAGAAATTCAGTCCATAAATGTTTTGAACAGAATCGGTTACAAAGGGCAGCCTTGGCGGAGTCCAACCCTCACTGGAACGTGTCTGACTTACTGCCGGCAATGCGGACCAAGCTCTGACACTGATCATACAGGGAGCGGACCGCCACAATCAGACAGTCCGATACCCCATACTCTCTGAGCACTCCCCACAGGACTTCCAGAGGGACACAGTCGAATGCCTTCTCCAAGTCCACAAAGCACATGTAGACTGGTTGGGCAAACTCCCATGCACCCTCAAGGACCCTGCCGAGAGTATAGAGCTGGTCCACAGTTCCACGACCAGGACGAAAACCACACTGTTCCTTCTGAATCCGAGGTTCGACTATCCGGCGTAGCCTCCTCTCCAGTACACCTGAATAGACCTTACCGGAAAGGCTGAGGAGTGTGATCCCACGATAGTTGGAACACACCCTACGGTTCCCCTTGTTAAAGAGAGAAACCACCACCCCGGTCTGCCAATCCAGAGGTACCGCCCCCGATGTCCACGCGATGCTGCAGAGTCTTGTCAACCAAGACAGCCCCACAGCATCCAGAGCCTTAAGGAACTCTGGGCGGATCTCATCCACCCCTGGGGCCTTGCCACCGAGGAGCTTTTTGACTACCTCAGCAACGTCAGCCCCAGAAATGGGAGAGCCCACCACAGATTCCCCAGGCACTGCTTTTTCATAGGAAGACGTGTTGGTAGGATTGAGGAGGTCTTCGAAGTATTCCCTCCACGGATCCACAACATCCGCAGTCAAGGTCAGCAGAACACCATCCCCGCCATACACGGTGTTGACATTGCACTGCTTCCCCTTCCTGAGGCGGCGGATGGTGGTCCAGAATCGCTTCGAAGCCATCCGGAAGTCGTTTTCCATGGCTTCCCCGAACTCCTCCCATGTCCGAGTTTTTGCCTCCGCGACCGCTGAAGCCAGACACCGCTTGGCCTGTCGGTACCTGTCCGCTGCCTCCGGAGTCCTATGAGCCAAAAGAACCCGATAGGACTGCTTCTTCAGCTTGACAGCATCCCTCACCGCCGGTGTCCACTAACGGGTTCTAGGATTACCGCCACGACAGGCACCAACTACCTTGTGGCCACAGCTCCAATCAGCCGCCTCGAGAATAGAGGTGCGGAACATGGTCCACTCGGACTCCATGTCCAGCACCTCCATCGTGACATGTTCAAAGTTCTTCCGGAGGTGGGAATTGAAACTCTCTCTGACAGGAGAGACTGCCAGACGTTCCCAGCAGACCCTCACAATGCGTTTGGGCCTGCCAGGTCTGTACGGCATCCTCCCCCACCATCGCAGCCAACTCACCACCAGGTGGTGATCGGTAGAAAGCTACGCCCCTCTCTTCACCCGAGTGTCCAAAACATGAGGCCGCAAATCCGATGACACAACTACAAAGTCGATCATGGAACTGCGGCCTAGGGTGTCCTGGTGCCAAGTGCACATATGGACACCCTTATGTTTGAACATAGTGTTTGTTATGGACAATCTGTGACGAGTACAAAAGTCCAATGACAAAACACCACTCGGGTTCAGATCCGGGTGACCATTCTTCCCAATCACGCCTCTCCAGGTTTCACTGTCGTTTCCAACATGAGCGTTGAAGTCCCCCAGTAGGACAAGGGAATCACCCGGGGGAGCACTTTCCAGTACTCCCTCGAGTGTATCCAAAAAGGGTGGGTACTCTGAACTGCTGTTTGGTGCGTAAGCACAAACAACAGTCAGGACCCGTCCCCCCAACCCGAAGGCGGAGAGAAGCTACCCTCTCGTCCACTGGGTTGAACTCCAACGTGCAGGCTCTGAGCCGGGGGGAAACAAGAATTGCTACCCCAGTACGTCGCCTCTCACTGCGTGCAACGCCAGTGTGGAAGAGAGTCCAGCCCCTCTCGAGAGAACTGATTCCAGAGCCCTTGCTGTGCGTCGAAGTGAGTCCGACTATATCCAGTCGGAACTTCTCCACCTCGCGCACTAGCTCAGGCTCCTTCCCACCCAGCGAGGTCACAGTCAACGTCCCAAGAGCTAGCTTATGTAGCCGAGGATCAGACCGCCAAGTGCCCTGCCTTCGGCTGCCGCCCAGCTCACACTGCACCCGACCTCTATGGCCCCTCCCATGAGTGGTGAGCCCATTGGAGGGGTGACCTACGTTGCCTCTTCGGGCTGTGCCCCAACTCCAGGCCTGGCTCCAGAGGGGGGCCCCGGTGACACGCGTCCGGGCGAGGGGAATCTGAGTCTTTGTTGTTGCATTACCGTAGAAGTCTTGTTCCATAAAAGTCATGTCTTTCATAATGATTATGAACGATAGGCAAAATTCCCCAAAAAAGTGCAGTTCCCTTTTAAAGGGGCTGATTGCAAACTGCCGACAGGGTGCCAACTTTTGTAGGGTACTAAATGTTATTCTTGTGTAATTTGCACATGATTTATTTTGTTTAACTCTACAGAAGAATATTTATTACATTCATTTTCAAAAACATACCTTTTTTTTTCTTCTATGCTACGTATGTGACCTCACTGTAGGCTTCGTAAGGTCATGTGACCTCCAAACTCGACAACATTGAGGCTAATCCAGCTTTTTATTCCTCTTTCTTTCCAATTCTGGAAATGATCATTCACGCGTTCATTTCATCTGGTATTGACTATTGCAATTCTCTCTTCACTCGTTTCAACAAGGAAGATTTTAGTCCTGACTTTCCGTGCGTTGCATGGTGGGGCCCCTCAGTACATCACTGACTTGTTATGCCCCTACTCTTCAGGGTCTTCAGGCCAGGGTCTTCTAAAGATCCCAAAAACTCATTTTAAAACCCGTGGAGACCTGGCATTCCAGGCTATAGCTCCCAGACTCTGGAACAACTTGCACCAGTCCCTCTGTGATCTTGACTGTATTGACACTTTTAAGAAACATTTGAAAACTTCTCTTTTTGGTAAAGCTTTTAGTTAATGCACCTTTTACTACCATTTGAATCCACTTTGTATCCTTTTTATGATATTGTTGTATTCATTGAATCGTTGTTTTACTTCACATATGTTTTGTACAGCGCTTTGTGATTTTATCTATGAAAAGCGCTTTATAAATAAAATGTACTTACTTACTTACTTACTAATGAGAATCGATAAGAGGACCGTTAAGGAACCGAATCGTAAGTGGAATCGGAACCGGAAAAATCGTATCAATTCCCATCCCTAGTTCTGTGAAACCACTAATTGTAACATAAACAAAGCGATTGTGTTGTTGTATTTTTTTTTGTTTGAAAAATTTAACTTTGCGCAGGTTTGCCACTATTTACAGCAGCCCTGGGCAAATTAGGCCCGGGGGCCAAATGCGGCCCGTTAGGTTTTTCAATCTGGCCCGCCGGACATTCCCAAATAATTTTTTTAGATCTTTAAGATGGAAAGTGTAGCTGCCATGTTGATGTGCTGTGAAGTTTTAAAATGACCGTAAGTCTTGAACTATACAAAGTATTTCAATGCTTGGAATCTGCGCTTTTGCATGATATACTAGTTACTATGGTAATGTAATTAGTTACTATGGTCATCTAATTAGTTACTATGGTAATGTAATTAGTTACTATGGTCATCTAATTAGTTACTATGGTCATCTTAAGTCACAGCACCTCAGACGAGGCACCAAGTAGTGTGGGTGGGTAGCGTTTGCACAGAGTGTTTCCAGAGTGGCCAGCCTGAAATACAGGTGTCAGGGACAAATGCGGAAGGAGATTTTTACAACAAAGTTCTAAAGCTTAGTGATATATCAGATATGTCAGATTGTAGGCGGGTTTTTTTACCCTTCGCGTTCATATTTCGCTGTTTGTTACATTTTTGTTGCATTTTGATTGATTGTAAATAATGACGATTGAGTGGGGGTGTGTCGTTCATATGTTGTCAATATTCAGTGTTTTATCCTTCATAGTTAATATTGTAAATCCCACATTCTTTATTTTCATGTACATTCTGGGTGTCTCATTCAGTAAAAAAAATTTACCATTCCGTTTTTCAAGGTGGTCTGTCATAACGTTTTTAGCATTCTCTAAATTTGGCCGCCCGAGTCTAAATACCGGTAATTGCCCAGGCCTGATTGACAGTGTTGAACACCAAGTGTTTGTGTCTTTGTGAATCAGCTGCGTGGACGTCACCACCTTCCTGTACTTCTCGGCTTTCGCGCCACTCATCTACGTCACATTCCTCAAAGGATTCTTTGGGTACGTCAGACAAATCCCAGACATTGAAGTTGTTTCCGCCGTTTAATTTTAAACCATTAAAGCCCTGGTGATTTGGTGTCCCCCGTGCAGCTCCGAACCCAAGATCCTGTTCTCCTACAAGTCCCAGATGGATGAGCCCGACGAAACCGACGTCAACCTTCCCCCAACCGTTGCCGCCAACCTGGGTCGCAAGGAGCTCACTGACCAGAGCCTGTACTATTCCTCCACCCAGTTCGACGGGTCCAGTGCAGGAACAGCGGGAGCATACCTAGACGACGTGGCTTCCGGACCCTATGGGTCCAGCAGCATCAACAGCATCGAAGCTGACCGCTGGAGACCTATTAATGTCTAATTCCCTTTACCTGGACTGGAAAGTGTGTAAGGATGGTGTTAGAGCAACATAGTTTGACACATGGGACAAGCGAGGCGGGACCTTTTTCTATCACTCAAGTGGAGGTCTGTGAATGGATGCTTTTATAACCCTTTTTCCCAGCACGCAAGCTGCTGGAGCACGGTCTGCCCTCAATGAGGAAGATTTCTTCATTTCACAAGTCTTAACATTATTTTAGAAACTCGAGCATTCCCAGTGTTTCAGTTCAACTCCCGTGTTTATTGTTGTCATGTCCCAATACACCAGGCAAGGTTTTGTGCTATGAACTGGTACATTTTAGATGGTCAACTAGTTGCTGTTGTGTTAAGTATTGTTGTGTAAAATGAAAGTCACCTACAGTCTACCAACACTGAGCAATTCAGTCTCAACTATTTTTTCTGCTATTTATTTTGGAGCTTGACATTCCTACTTCTAACGGAAGTATTGATCTGTTTCTAACAACTTACTGATGCCAAACTTGTTGCTTTTATCTAAGCTGGCAGTGCATTTTGCTTAAGATGGGTACTCGTGAGTTTTTTGGAAGTTATTGGTGTATATTAGAATAAAAATCACTGCATTGAACCACATAATATTCCCAGTGATAACCTTGTAGTACGCCTTCTACATGCAGGTTATGTTTGAATGTATTAATTATGGTGCGGCGACACAGCATTCTCGATTTGACGTTTTATTTTTAGCCGAACAGTGCTTAATGAGGGGACTGGGAAATTAGCTTTTAGTTTTGGGATGCATTTTGTCAATCTGTTTATGTGAGGACATCAAATGAAGAATGTTAATTACCTGTCAAATGCTTACATGATATATAAAGAATAAAACTTGATCCGTTTTCATGGTCTGCATCTGTTGTAGATGGTGAGTCTTTTTTCTTAAATAAACTTTAAATTTAAAAGATAATTCGAAGTCATTATTAAATTAGAAGAAATACCGAAGAGTCGTATTTAATTAAATTAAATAATGCTATTTGGAAATAAAATATTTTAATTGGACATTAACCGTCAGCGTTACTAATGGACTATATTACCCATCGACCCCCTCTGCTCATCTGATACAAAAACGTCACTATTATTTGATCCGACCAATCAGCGTCGAGGATACTGCATGGCCACAGCGACCTTGATTGGACCGTTTTCAACAGCGGTGTCGAGCTGCGAGTCAAACAAATGTCTCACGGGCAGGCGTCAAAAATGAATTAAATCCCCTCAAAAACATCCAGGTGGGACAAAAAAGGTGCTCGACATGGAGGGAATGGCAGTGCGGCGAGGATAGTGTCTTTCGGACTGGACGAAGGGGAGAAAGTTAACGTTATTGAAGGAGTGAAGGTACGGTAACTAACTTATCAGTTTTCTTCATACGGTAGTCGTCTTGTTGTTAGATTTTAATTAAGGGAAAATATTTACTTATTGTGTGAATGCTCCAAAACATTGATTGATTGAAACTTGTATTAGTAGAATGCACAGTACAGTACATATTCCGTACAATTGACCACTAAATGGTAACACCCGAATTAGTTTTTCAACTTAACGTAAATCAATTCATGGTTCACACATATGGTTTTTATTATTAAACTTCTCCTGATTTTGGCGCATTCTACCTTCCACATTTTTCACTCGATTCAAACTGTTCAGCCTTTTCGGGAATCGCGGGCTTTCCCTTGACAAATTGCAAAAAAAATCCCAGATTTCACAGAATTCCAGGGTTTCTGGGACATTTTTTCCCATTAAAAATGAATTGGCTATTTTTCAAACTTCCACGATTTCCACATTTTCCAACCTATTCCCACCATTTCACCTTCAACATATTCCACCACCCTGGAAATGTTAACTAAATTTTTTCAAGTTAAAAAAAATTCCAGTATTTTCCAGAATTCCTGGTTTTCCAAAGCCCTATTTCCACCCTTTTTATGGCGACTACTCCTTCCTCATTTTTCAATGTTTTTCAACCGTTCCACCGTCAAAACATTCCTCTTAATCAGAAAAAAAACCAAAGTTGTTTTTTGAACTGGAAAAATTCCCGGTTTTCCCGGAATTCCGTAATAGCATTTCTCAATTCAACATGTTACTACAACATTTCTCGACCGATTTGAAAAATTCCAACACCAACCATTTCAACTCATTCAGACCATTCAAGTTTTTTACCATTATCAAAAAAATTCCCGCTTTTCCCGAAATCCCCAAATTTTTGGGAAATTCCCATTGAAATCAACGGTACATTCTTCAAAGTTCCACAACTTCCACATTTTTCATCTGATTCAAACTGTTCCAACTTCAAAATATTCAGCCTGTTCAGGAATTGTGTACTCCAACAATTCTAAAAATAAATCCAGGATTTCAGTTCAACTTCAGCATTGGAGCATTCACACGTGATTCCTTCAGGAATTGCCTCATCTAGTTATTTATTATCATTTTTTTTAAACCGACGTTACGGTTGGCTGTCCTCACTTGAACCTGCTCTTACCCACTCAAACACCATTGCATATTTGACACCCCTATTACAGAACAACTAGCTTACAATGTAATGAAAGGAAACTGACTACATGTCTCATTGTTAATACATTGTAGACTTTTAAATGGTCATATTTTATAGTCAACACTAATACGTTTATTTCTGGAGAGACACTTTTCATGGAGGGAACTGCAGCTGATCATACTAGTACAGTACTTCTACAAACCCCAAAAGAAGTGTAGTTGTCACATTGTGTAAATGGTAAATAAAAACAGAATACAATGATTTGCAAATCCTTTTCAACTTATATTCAATTGAATAGACTGCAAAGACAAGATACTTAATGTTCCAACCGAGAAACTTTATTTTTTGCAAATATTAGCTCATTTGGAATTTGATGCCTGCAAAATGTTTCAAAAAAGTTGGCACAAGTGGCAAAAAGACTGAGAAAGTTGAGGAATGCACATCAAAGACTTATTTGGAACATCCCACAGGTGAACAGGCTGGGTGTCATGATTGGGTATAAAAGCAGCTTCCATGAAATGCTCAGTCATTCGCAAACAAGGACGAGGCGAGGGTCACCACTTTGTCAACAAATGCCTGAGCAAATTGTTTAAGAACAACATTTCTCAACCAGCTATTGCAAGGAATTTAGGGATTTCACCATCTACGCTCCGTAATATCATCAAAAGGTTCCGAGAATCTGGAGAAATCACTGCACGTAAGCGATGATATTACGGACCTTGGATCCCTCAGGCGGTACTTTACTGAGTGTTGTTAAAAGGAAAGGCCATGTAACACAGTGGTAAAAATGTCCCTGTGACAACTTTTTTGCAATGTGTTGCTGCCATTAAATTCTAAGTTCATGATTATTTGCAAGAAAAAATGAAGTTTCTCAGTGTGAACATTAAATATCTTGTCTTTGCAGTCTATTCAATTGAATATAAGTTGAAAAGGATTTTCAAATCATTGTATTCTGTTTTTATTTACCATTTACACAACGTGCAACTACACTGGTTTGGGATTTTGTAATATTTTGCCTCTCCAGTGTAACCAAGGCAACCAAAGCATTAGAAACATCATACTTTTTACGCATGGGAGTCTTACAACAACTCACGATTCGATTCAACACGAGTAGGGCTGAAACGACGCGTCGACGTCATCGGTTACGTAAATACGTCGAGGACGTTTTTGTTCGTCGACGCGTCGCATATTTACGTCACACTACCGTCATGGCGGAGCGCAAAGCAGACGATGCGAGCGGTGCGAGCGAGGGGAAAAAAGCACGCCAAAAGTCGTCAAAAGTGTGGGAGTATTTCAATAAACGGCCTAAGAAGAAACGCTACTTTTACTCCGCTACTTTTATCTACCGGTACATTCAGCTCGCTACTCGCTACTAATTTTTATCGATCTGATAATGCACGCTTTGTTTGTTTTGGTCTGTCAGACAGACCTTCAAAGTGCCTGCCTTACTGGTGACGTTTCACTTCGTTCCACCAATCAGATGCAGTCACTGGTGACGTTGGACCAATCAAACAGAGCCAGGGGTCACATGACCTGACTGGCTCCGAGCTAACTTCGGGTGTTACCATTTAGTGGTCAATTGTACGGAATATGTACTGTACTGTGCAATCTACTAATAAAAGTTCCAATCAATCAATCAAAAGTGTGAAGGAAAAAAGACCCTTTTTTTATTTCAACCGTAAAGACTGACTGCACAGTTCCTGTCTTCACAATAAAAGTCCCGCTCCATCGCGCCTGCGCTTTCAAAATAAGAGTCTCCGAAAGCCAGCGCAAACAAGCTAGCAAGCTACGGAGTTTGCCGCCAATGTATTTCTTGTAAAGGGTATAAAAACGAATATGGAAGGTGGACAAATAAGATGCCAAATAACAACCACTTTCATGTGGTATTAGACAGAAAGGAGGAACTTTTTTTCTCCTCCATTTGAAAACGTGGACGTTACCAGCACTGCTTCCTGATTACAATCAATGCAAGTCATCAGAATCAGGTAATACACCAACTTATATTCTTGTCTTCATGAAAGAAAGGAATCTATATGTTAAACATGCATGTATAATTATTAAAACACCTTTAACATGTAAACAAAAACGGCAAAATAAATAAATATAAATTATATACTGTATATATCAACGTATGTATATATATATATATATATATATATATATATATATATATATATATATATAGCTGGGAGAGGAGGAAACTCTCTCTCAAAACTTCCCATAGTGACGTCAAATGTTGCATTGTTCTTTTTTTGCCATGGTGTACTGTTGTGGATGAGAATGGAGTTTTTTGCGTGGATGATGATGTTTCTTTCGTTGCCTGTGATTGAGTCGTAGTCTGAGGCGAAGTCTAGTGCTTGAGTCAGTAGGTCTTGCGTGATGGAAGGGTAAAATTCTTCGATATCAAAGGAGATAAAGTTGTGCTGTTGTTTGTCTTGGATGTTGTTGAACCATTTAATTACTGCTGCTACACCATGGCAAAAAAAGAACAATGCAACATTTGACGTCACTATGGGAAGTTTTGACGGAGCAGAAACGTGTGAACTCGTTGGGAGTTTCCTCCTCTCCCAGCTCGCTAGCCTCAATCTGAACCTTGGTATTTACCGTGATGACGGACTGGCAGTGTGTCGCGCCTCGCCAAGGAGCAGCGAGAATACCAAGAAGCGCATATGCCAAATTTTCAAAGAGAACGGCCTACGGATCACGATTGAAGCCAACAAGCAAATCGTCAACTTCCTTGACGTCACTTTCAACCTGAGAAATAACAGCTACCAACCATTCACGAAACCCAACACAACACTCCAATACGTGCACCATGACAGCAACCACCCACCCACCACCACGAAAAGAATACCTACCGGAATTAATAAAAGGCTATCGATGCTGTCATCTAGCAAAGCTGAATTTGACCAAGCAACCCCCCCGTACCAAAAAGCCCTTGATGAAAGCGGATACAATTTCACCCTCACCTATGAACCCACGCCAGGAAACCAACCAAAAAAGAACAGAAAACGAAACGACATCATCTGGTACAACCCCCCATACAGCAAAAACGTCTCAACTAACATTGGACACAAATTCCTCAATCTGATTGACAAACACTTTCCCAAAGACAACACCCTAAGAAAAGTATTCAACAAGAACAACATTAAATTGAGCTACAGCTGTATGAACAATATACGACAAATTATCTCAAACCACAACAAAACAATTGCAAATGAGCCGTCGGCCCCCGGACAGAGCGACTCCAAAACCAACAAAGGCTGTAACTGCCGAAAGAAACCTGATTGCCCTCTCAACGGGGGATGCTTACAAACATCAGTTGTCTACCAATCTAAGGTAACACGCAAGGACATTAACACATCCGACACATATGTAGGATTAACCGAGGGAGAGTTCAAAACCAGATGGAACAATCACAAGGCTTCTTTCAGGAACCAAAACCTGCGGAATACCACAGAACTCAGCAAACACATTTGGGACCTCAAAGACAATAATGTTGAATATTCAATAACATGGCAAATTCTTGCATCCAGCACACCTTACAATAGTGGTAATAAAAGATGCAACCTATGCTTGAAAGAGAAACTGTTTATTTACCGTCCAGACCTGTCATCCCTCAACAAGCGCAGCGAAATTGTAACAGCATGCCGCCACAGACGGAAACACCTCCTAGGTAACACATGAGCCAATCACCACGCCCCTACGCCAGCCTGTACCCACCCACTCTGTGCCCTATATAAACCATGGTATGTGAATGCTCCCATTAAAATCTCCTGATGATTGAGGGAACCCCCTCATGAAACAGGCCTGTAGAGATGAAATAGTCTTGTGATTTTTTTTCCCACATATATATATATATATATATATATACGTGTGTGTGTGTGTGTGTGTGTGTGTGTGTGTGTGTGTGTGTGTGTGTGTGTATATATATATATATGATATGTGTGTGTATGTTACTCAGTACTTGAGTAGTTTTTTCACAACATACTTTTTACTTTTACTCAAGTAAATATTTGGGTGACTACTCCTTACTTTTACTTGAGTAATAAATCTCTAAAGTAACAGTACTCTTACTTGAGTACAATTTCTGGCTACTCTACCCACCTCTGCTAATAATGTTGTTTTATGCACACTGTGTCGAGCGGAAATGGCCTATCATAGCAGCACAACGGCAGCGTTCTTGCCATCACCATCAACTAGTCAATCGTCCGCGTGAGTATACGTTGTCATCATTACACAAAAACATGAATGTGTCATTTGTATCTGCGTTGTAAATTCATAAACTAAAGCACCGTTTCGCTCTGAGAGGAGCGTTTGGCGTGCCTGTTCAGTGTTTACAAAGACGCGCTCCTCTTTAACGCTAACGTTAATTAGTTGTGCAAATACCTTTTACAACATTAACAATTACGTATACTATGTACAAACCAACAATTAACTTTCACTTTAATCATACTATCATTGTTGGGTTATTAAGCAAAATAAGCAAAAGTTTTACTTTTGTTGAAATGTTTACACTGTTGTTACAGAATATTTCGTTTTGCACTTTTTTGTATTGGATGTTTATCTTTATTTTTGCACATTTTAGCAAATAAGCAATACTTTTACTTTTGTTGAAATGTTTACACTGTTACAGAATATTTCCGTTTTGCACTTTTTTGAATTGGATGTTTATCTTTATTTTTGCACATTTTAAAGCAAAATAAGCAATACTTTTACTTTTGAAATGCTTATACTATTGCAGAATATTAAGATTTGCACTGGATGTTTACTTTTATATTTGCACATTAAAAGCAAATAAGCTACTTTTAATTTTGTTAAATGTTTACATTGTTACAGAATATTTTGTCATGTTGTTGTCAATGTTGACTGAGTGGCCATACTTTTTTTTTTGTAAATAAAAGCCATGCCTTTTGAAAAAACTCGCCTACATTTATTTTTTCATCTTCATTTTAAATAAAAAAAATAATCGGTAAAAGGAAAAATAATCTATAGATTAATCGAAAAAAATAATCTATAGATTAACCGATTAATCGAAAAAAATCTATAGATTAATCGATAGAAAAATAATCGTTAGCTGCAGCCTTAAACACGAGTCTCGATTCAGTTCGATTCTCGCAATATATCATTTAGAATTAAAGTTATGATACAAGCATGTTAAATGCCCGCAAAAACGTGTAACTCCGCTTTTTAAACATCCATTTTGGCGTCACAATATCACTTGCGCTTTAATGAAATAGATTAAAAAAAATACGAGTTCAACAAAATGTAAAGAATTTCTATAAATATTAATACTAGCACAATTGTCCTAAATGATATGATTGGGTTGGTGTTGGAATTTTTGGGATCGGTTGAAAAATGTTGACCTAGTTACAGTTTGAATTGAGAATGAGTATTTCGGAATTCCCGGCATTTCGGGAAAACCGGAAATTTGAACGAAAAAAAAATAGGAGCATTTGTTGTTCCAACTACGAAGAATGTTTTGAAGGTGGAATGATCAAAAACGCTTGAAAAATGTTGTTCCAACTACGAAGAATGTTTTGAAGGTGGAATGGTCAAAAACGCTTGAAAAATGTGGGAATTCCTAGAATTTTTATGAAATTGGTAGTTTGATTGTCCAAGGTGAGTGGAGTGTCTGCAATGCTTGGGCATTCACACAATAAATTGCCTCATGATATTATAACACATGTTTTACATTATGTGTTTTTACGTACAAAAATCTGTAGAGTAGCTTTTAAATAAAAAATAAAAAAAACTGCTCAATTGCCAAAATGTTACCGTAAAATGTACAGTTTTTACTATACATTCGATGGTTGTTGTTTTTACGGTGTATTACTGTAAATAGAAAAAGGATACCACAGTTGTATTTTTATTTACGGTAAAATTTTGGCGACTGAGCTAACAGTTTTTTTAACCATAAAAATAGTATTTACAAGGCACAATTTGATGGATAACTTGCTTTAAAATCATGAATTAAGCCGATATTTAAGTACTTATTTTGATTTTAACAAAAAAATAAGTTTGGTGTGTAAAATTAAATTACGTTTAAAAGTACATGTATTTTTTTATGTCAAAATGGAAAGTGAACTACATTTATTAGGAAAAGACAAATTAACTTTAGGCTTTCGCGAGCCATATAAAATGACGTGGTGGGCAAGATCTGGCCCCCGGGCCTTGTGTTTGACACATGTTCTTTGAAGATATCAACTTAATAGCATTGGTTCTTGTTTTGTTCTTTCTATTGAGTTTCTCATAACAGGAAGTGTAAATATATTGCTAGGTATCCTGGTATTTCTTTGGCGGGGTTTCCAGATTTAAAACCGCCCAGAGCGTCCACCACAGAAGTGCAGGAAGAAATTTGTAGAATGTGAGTGCTCAGAGTTTTAATTTCGATTTGATCTTCCGTACTTTCCGGACTATAAGGCGCACTTAAAATCCTTTTTTTCCCTCAAAACTCGACAGTGCGCCTTATAACCCGGTGCGCCTTATGTAGGAATACGTTTGGTTGAGCTTACACACTTGGAAGCAATTTTTTTTGGTACATGGTGTAATAAGTGCGACCAGTAGATGGCAGTCAAACATAATTGATAAGTGCAGGCTGCACCGTTTGATGTGTTTCAACATAGGAGTATTATTATGGTGTGTGTATAAGGTAAGACATATTATCTGGCGTTTTGTTTCGCAGTATTATGCAAAACCAACTTTTCTTACCTTCTGGTACCTGCTGATCTGTATTTAGTGTCTGCATAAAATCCTGAAAAATTGCACACGTCCGCCTTTGTAGTCCGTGCCGATGCCGTAGTCGATAAGCTTCTTCTTTTTCTCTATCTTCTTGTTTTGGGACATTCATATAAAGTAATAATAATATAATTCATATAAAGTACTTCTTACTTATATCTGTCACTAGACTCGCAATGGAAGGGCTAAAACATACCGGTGTAGTGAGATGACATCATTCATCCAAGGAACTTTAGTTATTAGAGCGTTTCGGTCGGACGTTTTTTTCACGGGACACATTTCCGGTGTTGTTTCTGGATGATGCTACTCTGTTACTGTTTGAAGTAAAGTCTGAATGTCATTAAAACAGTTAGCTCCATCTTTTGACACTTCTTCCACGCCCGTCCTTGCACGCTACACCGCTACAACAAAGATGACGGGGAGAAGACGCTGTCGAAGGTGAGCCACGTAAATAAGACCGCCCACAAAATGGCGCATCCTGAAGAGACTGTCAGAAAGCGACTTGAAGATGATGTGTAAAACATCATCTATGCAACATTTTGAGCAAATAACCACCATTACATGTTATGTAGACCACAAGAAAGTTTTTTACATTTAGAAAAAATAAATAATAATATGACTCCTTTTAATGTGCCTTATAATTCGGTGCGCCTTATATGAAAAAATATCATTAATCGGCAGTGCGCATTATAACCCGATGTGCCCTATGGTCCGGAAAATACGGTACATCGTGTGCAACCTTGACAAGACATCAGTGGTGCATGTGCGAATTTGCAGCTTGGAGTCTGAAACGCTATTTTGACCCTCTCTCATTCAAGTAACTTGCATCATTTCAGATCTATAATCCCCTGAAAACAATGTGTTGTTCTGATTTAACTGCACTTTAGTTTTAATTTATCAGTCAATTATGTCCAAAATACTTTAGTAAAAGAAGAATCAGGTAACCAATAAAATGTGACCTTTGCCCTAAACGGCTCTTATCCCTCTAATTTCAGTTTTGAGAAGCAGCAGGCCTTGGAGAGAGAGGGAGCGGGAGAGAGCGAGCAAGAGAGAGAGAGAGAGAAAATCATCATCATCATCAATTACCGGGGCGTTGATTTACTGATTGGTGACTCTTTAAAAGACCAACAGGACTCTCTGCAAGATGCAGCAGGTTGTGCCCTGGGGAGAGAGCGCATATTTTACGACCATGTAAACCTATTTGCCGGAAGTGACGAATATTTATTTGAACACTTTAAGCTACCTCAGCGGTCCCCCCTTTCTTAAACTTACGTTTTGACAATATGTATTTCCCCCGCGGGATAATACAACATTTCTCTTCTGTAATCTGTTTGTTTTCTCCGTGTGTGTGATGTTCGGCTTTTCCGCCGGAATTGCGCCCTTATATGGGGAATTAAGGGCGTTTACCTATGCAAATTACAGAATTAAGGGTGTTACATATGCATATTGGGGAAATAAGGGCGTGTTTATATGCAAATTATGACAGACACACACATACTTGCCAACCCTCCCGAATTTTCCGGGAGACTCACGAAATTCAGCGCCTCTCCCGAAAACCTCCCGGGACAAATATTCTCCCGATTTACAGCCGGAGCTGGAGGCCACGCCCCCTCCAGCTCCATGCGGACCTGAGTGAGGACAGCCTGTTTTCACGTCCGCTTTCCCACAATATAAACATCGTGCCTACCCAATCACGTTATAACATCTACGGCTTTTAGAGAGAGCACAACTGCGCACACAACAAGGAGACGAAGCAGAAGAACGAGGAAGATACAGCCATGGCGACGCCGACGACGAGTAAGATGAAGAAATACGCTTGTAAGTTCCAAGCCGCAGCTGCGATTGGACCTGGATAGCCTCCGGGAAGAAGTAGTGGACTACCAAGTGCTTGGCAGTGAAGATCGTCCTCAGGAAGCAAGGATTGACCGGTTTGGGCCATGCTAGGGAGAGATGGAAGATTCCAGACTCTAGTGCATTTGATGAAAGCACTTTTGTGCGTGCCACACAGCAATGCATCATCAGAGAGGGTGTTCAGCATGGTTAGAAAAATAGTGACAGAGAATAGAACAAGGATGGACAATTCAACCCTTAACTCAACAATGAGTAGATGAGTGTTCTGTGTGTGTATATGTGTAAATAAATGAACACTGAAATTCAAGTATTTCTTTTATATATATATATATATACAGGTAAAAGCCAGTAAATTAGAATATTTTGAAAAACTTGATTTATTTCAGTAATTGCATTCAAAAGGTGTAACTTGTACATTATATTTATTCATTGCACACAGACTGATGCATTCAAATGTTTATTTCATTTAATTTTGATGATTTGAAGTGGCAACAAATGAAAATCCAAAATTCCGTGTGTCACAAAATTAGAATATTACTTAAGGCTAATACAAAAAAGGGATTTTTAGAAATGTTGGCCAACTGAAAAGTATGAAAATGAAAAATATGAGCATGTACAATACTCAATACTTGGTTGGAGCTCCTTTTGCCTCAATTAGTGCGTTAATGCGGCGTGGCATGGAGTCGATGAGTTTCTGGCACTGCTCAGGTGTTATGAGAGCCCAGGTTGCTCTGATAGTGGCCTTCAACTCTTCTGCGTTTTTGGGTCTGGCATTCTGCATCTTCCTTTTCACAATACCCCACAGATTTTCTATGGGGCTAAGGTCAGGGGAGTTGGCGGGCCAATTTAGAACAGAAATACCATGGTCCGTAAACCAGGCACGGGTAGATTTTGCGCTGTGTGCAGGCGCCAAGTCCTGTTGGAACTTGAAATCTCCATCTCCATAGAGCAGGTCAGCAGCAGGAAGCATGAAGTGCTCTAAAACTTGCTGGTAGACGGCTGCGTTGACCCTGGATCTCAGGAAACAGAGTGGACCGACACCAGCAGATGACATGGCACCCCAAACCATCACTGATGGTGGAAACTTTACACTAGACTTCAGGCAACGTGGATCCTGTGCCTCTCCTGTCTTCCTCCAGACTCTGGGACCTCGATTTCCAAAGGAAATGCAAAATTTGCATGGTTGGGTGATGGTTTGGGGTGCCATGTCATCTGCTGGTGTCGGTCCACTCTGTTTCCTGAGATCCAGGGTCAACGCAGCCGTCTACCAGCAAGTTTTAGAGCACTTCATGCTTCCTGCTGCTGACCTGCTCTATGGAGATGGAGATTTCAAGTTCCAACAGGACTTGGCGCCTGCACACAGCGCAAAATCTACCCATGCCTGGTTTACGGACCATGGTATTTCTGTTCTAAATTGGCCCGCCAACTCCCCTGACCTTAGCCCCATAGAAAATCTGTGGGGTATTGTGAAAAGGAAGATGCAGAATGCCAGACCCAAAAACGCAGAAGAGTTGAAGGCCACTATCAGAGCAACCTGGGCTCTCATAACACCTGAGCAGTGCCAGAAACTCATCGACTCCATGCCACGCCGCATTAACGCAGTAATTGAGGCAAAAGGAGCTCCAACCAAGTATTGAGTATTGTACATGCTCATATTTTTCATTTTCATACTTTTCAGTTGGCCAACATTTCTAAAAATCCCTTTTTTGTATTAGCCTTAAGTAATATTCTAATTTTGTGACACACGGAATTTTGGATTTTCATTTGTTGCCACTTCAAATCATCAAAATTAAATGAAATAAACATTTGAATGCATCAGTCTGTGTGCAATGAATAAATATAATGTACAAGTTACACCTTTTGAATGCAATTACTGAAATAAATCAAGTTTTTCAAAATATTCTAATTTACTGGCTTTTACCTGTGTGTGTGTGTGTGTGTGTGTGTGTGTGTGTGTGTGTGTGTGTGTGTGTGTGTGTGTGTGTGTGTGTGTATATATATATATATATATATACCTGCCAACTACTCCGGTTTTCCCGTAATTAGTACGGTTTTCATCAACCTATTCCGGGTTACGGTTGCAGTGATAAAAAATACGGTTTTTCATCAATTAAAAAAAATAATTTTTTTTTTAAGTTTTAGTCACGAAATCGCGTAACAACAATGACAATCGACACTGCTTCCCGTAACTTCCTATCGGGCCATTCCGAATGCCATGCGCGAGGCTATTTATAGCACCGCTGCCAAGCACGAGGCACCTGTTGCCATTGTTTCCAAACGAGCGAATGATCATGGAATCAGCCGGAGAAAAATCGCAAATGAGTCTTAAACCGAAAAGAAAACTGCAGTCATTCCGTGAAGAATATTCAAAAGCCTATCCGGGACGGCGTGGCGCAGTGGAAGAATGGCCGTGCGCGACCCAAGGGTCCCTGGTTCAATCCCCACCTAGTACCAACCTCGTCATGTCCGTTGTGTCCTGAGCAAGACACTTCACCCTTGCTCCTGATGGGTGCTGGTTAGCGCCTTGCATGGCAGCTCCCTCCATCAGTGTGTGAATGTGTGTGTGAATGGGTAAATGTGGAAGTAGTGTCAAAGCGCTTTGAGTACCTTGAAGGTAGAAAAGCGCTATACAAGTACAACCCATTTATCATTTATTTATTTATCCGGGAATGAATAATTATCCGTTCCAAAAAGGGTGAAAACTACGCGAATTGCACCTTGTGCAGACAAGATTTTTCGATCGGACACGGAGGAATTAGCGATGTAAAAGTCCACGTTGGGACAAAAAAACACAAGTCTAATGCCGTTGCTAGCGATACAAGTGGAAAACTTTCAACGTTTTTCGTCGCCCAAACAGATTCTTTGGATACATTTGGATTTTAGCCACAAAAAGGTAATGACACCAATGTTATCTATTGGAATTGTTTAGTACTGTTATACTGTTAAAAGTGTTTATACTATTTATGCTTTCAAGTTCAAGTTGAAGAAATCTTGTTAAATGTTGACAGCATAACTACCAAAATACAGAAGTATGTCCTTAATATTTTTGCAGTGCTATTTCTGTTGAAAAGTTAAGATGATTACATTAGAGATGTGATGTTCCACTTTTCAAGTGTCTGATGGCTTAAATTAATTTTCATTAATTTTTCATATTTTGAATTCTTTTGAAAGGCTTACAAACAAACTACATTTGAATTGTAATTCCATGCTATTGACAGGAATATTCATTTTAATGAAGTTAGCTTACCATGTTTACAGTATGATAATTGTGATAGAAATGTGAATTTTAGGCACAGAATATTTTTTACAATTGAACAAGGCAGTAGATTATACAAGCTTGGACAAAAAGTTAATAATGACACCAATTTTTTTTTTTATGGAATTGTTTAGTACTGTTTTACCATTTGTTTACTGTAAAAAGTGTTTATACTGTTTATACTTTCAATTAACAAATTGAAGTCTTGTGAAAGGTTGACAGGATAACTGGCATTAACTGTCAAAATAATTTCAAACTATTGAAGTTAGCTTACAGAATAAACATGTCAATCAACCCATATGATTTTTTCTGTAATATTTTTGTTTTGAAAAGTCACTGTGGCTGATAGAAAAGTGATGGTTTTAGCAACATTTTAACCTGTCTGAATGCTAATAATCATTTTGCGTCGAGGGGGGGGGGGCGAAACCTGAACCCCCCCCACCAGGACTTTGTCCTTGACCTACCGGGGCCTGCAACCCCTGGACCCTGGCTACTAGGTTTTTCTGATTTCAAAAGTTGGCAGGTATGTATATAGCTAGAATTCACTGAAAGTCAAGTATTTTTTATATATGTGTGTGTGTATATATATATATATATATAATGAAATACTTGACTTTCAGTGAATTCTCGCTGTAAATATACTCCTCCCCTCTTAACCACGCCCCCCGCCCCCAACCACGCCCCCACCTCCCGAAATCGGAGGTCTCAAGGTTGGCAAGTATGGACACACACGCGCTAACCATTTGGCATTCAGCAACTTAAGAACAGCAGGTGGGAACAATTTGGCCGTTTAAGAACACTTCATGAATTTGAATGGACTCCTTAGGAAATCACTTAGGAAGAAAGAATAAGAGGAAAAGTTAGGAACTTATTGCTGAACCCATTGTGTGTAGACAGAAATGGGAGAATGGACGCATTTTGGTTTAAGAAGTATCAATCAATCAATCAATGTTTATTTATATAGCCCTAAATCACAAGTGTCTCAAAGGGCTGCACAAGCCACAACGACATCCTCGGTACAGAGCCCACATAAGGGCAAGGAAAAACTCACCCCAGTGGGACGTCGATGTGAATGACTATGAGAAACCTTGGAGAGGACCGCATATGTGGTTAACCCCCCCCTCTAGGGGAGACCGAATGCAATGGACGTCGAGTGGGTCTGACATAATATTGTGAGAGTCCAGTCCATAGTGGATCCAACATAATAGTAAGAGTCCAGTCCATAGTGGGGCCAGCAGGAAACCATCCCGAGCGGAGACGGGTCAGCAGCGCAGAGATGTTCCCAACCGATGCACAGGCGAGCGGTCCACCCCGGGTCCCGACTCTGGACAGCCAGCACTTCATCCATGGCCACCGGACCTGTGTGTCTCCCCCTCCACAAGGGAGAGGGGGGAGCAGAGGAGAAAGGAAAAGAAACGGCAGATCAACTGGTCTAAAAAAGGGGGTCTATTTAAAGGCTAGAGTATACAAATGAGTTTTAAGATGGGACTTAAATGCTTCTACTGAGGTAGCATCTCTAACTGTTACCGGGAGGGCATTCCATAGTACTGGAGCCCCAATAGAAAACGCTCTATAGCCCGCAGACTTTTTTTGGGCTCTGGGAATCACTAATAAGCCGGAGTTCTTTGAACGCAGATTTCTTGCCGGGACATATGGTACAATACAATCGGCAAGATAGGATGGAGCTAGACCGTGTAGTATTTTATACGTAAGTAGTAAAACCTTAAAGTCACATCTTAAGTGCACAGGAAGCCAGTGCAGGTGAGCCAGTATAGGCGTAATATGATCAAACTTTCTTGTTCTTGTCAAAAGTCTAGCAGCCGCATTTTGTACCAACTGTAATCTTTTAATGCTAGACATAGGGAGACCCGAAAATAATACGTTACAGTAATCGAGATGAGACGTAACGAACGCATGAATAATGATCTCAGCGTCGCTAGTGGATAAAATAGAACGAATTTTAGCGATATTACGGAGATGAAAGAAGGCCGTTTTAGTAACACTCTTAATGTGTGACTCAAACGAGAGAGTTGGGTCGAAGATAATACCCACATTTTTTACAGAGTCGCCTTGTGTAATTGTTGTTAAATGTTAAGGTGGTATTATTAAATAAATGTCAGTGTCTAGCAGGACCGATAATCAGCATTTCGGTTTTTTTGGCGTTGAGTTGCAAGAAGTTAGCGAACATCCATTGTTTAATTTCATTAAGACACGCCTCCGGCTGACTACAATCCGGCGTGTTGGTCAGCTTTAGGGGCATGTAGAGTTGGGTGTCATCAGCATAACAGTGAAAGCTACACCGTATTTGCGTATGATGTCGCCGAGCGGCAGCATGTAAATACTAAAGAGTGCAGGGCCAAGAACCGAACCCTGAGGAACTCCGCACGTTACCTTAACATAGTCCGAGGTCACATTGTTATGGGAGACGCACTGCATCCTGTCAGTAAGATAAGAGTTAAACCAAGACAAGGCTAAGTCTGACATACCAATACGTGTTTTGATACGCTCTAATAAAATATTATGATCGACGGTATCGAAAGCAGCGCTAAGATCAAGAAGCAGCAACATAGATGACGCATCAGAATCCATCGTTAGCAGTAGATCATTAGTCATTTTTGCAAGGGCTGTCTCCGTGGAGTGATTTGCCCTGAAACCGGATTGAAAAGGTTCACAGAGATTGTTAGACACTAAGTGTTCATTTAGCTGCTGTGCAACAATTTTTTCGAGGATTTTCGAAATAAACGGAAGGTGGGACACCGGTCGGTAGTTTACCATGAGGTCAGGATCGAGGTTAGGTGCTTTTTGAGCAAAGGATGAATAACCGCTTTCTTGAATGCTAGGGGAACAGTGCCAGAGGAAAGTGATAAGTTTATAATATTTAGCACTGATGGACCTAATAATACAAAAAGCTCCTTGATAAGTTTCCCAGGAAGTGGGTCAAGTAAACATGTTTGTTTTATCCCATTTACACGCCGTAATAGTTCCTCTAATGTTATTTCATCAAAAAGAGAGAGACTATTTTGGAGGGCAGTATCCGTCGTATATACAGTCGTATCTGTGTTAATAGAACCCAGTTGTAGCTGGGATGCGTTGTCTTTAATCTCCTTTCTAATGAGTTCAATTTTCTTATTAAATAAATTCATAAAGTCATCTGCCTATTGGGAGGAGTCCCTTGTTGGGTTAGCGATGCTACTGTACTAAACAAAAATTTAGGGTCGTTTTTGTTGAGGCAGATGAGATTTGAGTAATATTTAGCTTTAGCTAAGGTAAGCATGCGTTTATAAGTTATTAAACTATCACTCCATGCTTGATGGAAAACCTCAAGCTTAGTTGCGCGCCATTTGCGTTCCAGCTTTCTACATGATAATTTATTAGCTCTAGTTTCTTCTGTAAACCATGGGGTACGCCCTTTAGGGGCCCTTTTTTGTTTTAGCGGTGCTATACTATCAATGGTTTCGAGCAGGGCATTGTCAAAGTTGTTAGTGAGGTTATCAATAGAGCCGACATAATTTGGGAATGGTGCCATTACCGAAGGCAGTAGGTCAGCAAGTCATCGTTGTGGCAGCATTAATGTTGCGGCTGCTATAGCAGTTATTATTATTAGCCTGTTGACAATGAGTCAGAACTTCGAATTTTATATGGTAATGATCGGACATTACTTTAGTATACGGGAGTACCATAACTTTGGAGGTGGTGACACCCCTGACCAGCACTAGATCTATCGTATTACCGTTGCGATGCGTAGGTTCATTTATTATTTGTGTAAGACCACAGCTATCAATTATAGTCTGGAGCGCCACGCACTGAGGGTCCGATGGGGTATTCATATGGATATTAAAGTCCCCCATTATGATTATATTGTCGGCGTGCGTCACTAGATCAGCAACGAACTCTGAGAATCCATTGATAAAGTCCGAATAGGGCCCTGGGGGTCGGTAGATAACAGCCAGGTCGAGAGGCAGCGGTGTGACAGACCTCATAGTGTCATATCTGTGTGATCATGTTTTGTTTTAGTCATGTTCGGGGGTTTTTTTGGACTTTTTGTGCACTTTTGTTTGTTTTGTCACCATAGCAACAATTAGTTTCACCTGGTTCACATCCTCATGTCACGCACCTGTCTCACGTTTTCACATTTTGCGTCACGCACCTGCTGTCACTAATCATGTCACTATTATTTAAGCTCCCAGTTGCCAGGCTGTCTTCCTGGAAACATCACCCTCTACACACCCTTGTTATTCATGCTGATGATCCATGCTGCTCTTTTTCATGCTTTTTTCTCGTTCCAAGTAAGTTTTCTTTATTCATGCCATAGTTTGCAAGTTTTGTTTCAGTAGTCAAGTTTGTTCTCCGCCTTTGTGTGCGCCTTTTGTTTTCATAGCCAAGTTTTTTTTACCTCCGCTGTGAGCGCCTTTGGTTTATACCTTTTTGAGCTTTTTGAGTTAAAATATTAAACATGTCCTTACCTTCACGTCGTGTCCAGTCAAGTCGCTTTGCACCACGAGAAAACCAACCACACCATAGTCCTAGTCTTGACACATAGTAAGCACCTCAAACGATTTAGATTTATTATTTAGGTTAGGGGTAAGGTTAAGGTTTTCATTGTATATTAGTGCGACCCCCCCACCCCTTTTAAGGGGACGGGCAATATGTGCACTCGTATAGTTAGGAGATGCCTCATTTAGCGCAAAAAAATAGTCTGGTTTGAGCCAGGTTTCGCTAAGACCAATGACGTTAAGATTGTTGTCTCTAATGACCTCATTAACTAATAACGTTTTGGGAGACAATGATCTTATGTTTAAAAAGCCCATATTATAGGTATTGGGCTGTTTTGACGAGTTTTTGTTGGAATTATCCGTAGTAGCAATATTAATAATGTTGCGTTTATTATGCGTAGTGGACTTTAAATAGTTTCGACCATATCTAGGAATTGATATGACGGGAATTTTCAGATTGTTAGCTTGGTGCTGCGATAAACTGAACGCATCATAATTTGCCACTTCAGTAGAATGCATGGAGTAAAGTAAAGATAAAGGTTAAGTTATAACACTGAAACACCCTCAGGAAGAGGTGCTTTAAAACATGGCTAGCTAGCGGCTAAAGTCCAGCTGCAGTCGGCAATGTTTTAGCTACTTCTAAATCACTAATCCTCGCCTCCATGGCGACAAATAAAGTACGTTTCTTACAAGTAGCATTATCACTGGAGGACAAGGAATAGCTAAACATGCTTCACGACACACCATAGGAGGATACATTAGCTCACTGGCGTCAACATGTTGTTTAGGTTGGTGCAGAAGTTGTAAGTGTATCTTGTGTTTTTTATGTTGATTTAATAAAATATTTTAATTTTTTTTTTTTTTTATTCTTGTGCGGCCCGGCACCAATCGATCCACGGACCACTGGTTGGGGACCACTGCTCTACACAGCACCCAGCATTGTCCCACCCACACAACCATCTGATTGGTTACAACCATAGCGGTAACAGCCAATCATCAGTGCGTATTCAGAGCGCATGTAGTCAGTGCTTAGCGTTTAGCAGGTAAGCATCAGGCAGCGGACTCTCCCCAAATTATAATATACACCTCCCAGTCAACTACTAGTAACATCACTATGAGCCCGTTGACCTTCTAGAAATATAAAAGGCAGTTCAGCTCGCTCGCAGTCCTGGTTTGAGGTGAAGGCTAATTCGCTTTTAGCGTAACGTTAGCTCATTTTGCGGTGTGTGTGTGTGTTACGGACAAAGCCCTGTCACTTTACCTTTTTCTGTGTTGATTGAGCTGTGTTGAAGCAGCAAAAAAGGACATTATGTTAAATGAAGAGTTTCTGTCTCTGATAGTTGATATAATAATGTAACTGCATCATAAAGCCTACATGAACTCCATGGTGTTCAGGGATGAATAGTCTCTCCTATTGCTATTGTACCATTTTTTCAGCTATAGTTACATTAATCATTAGAAATGCAGCAGCATAGTTTTGAATGGCAGGGTCCCT
This sequence comes from Nerophis lumbriciformis, assembly GCF_033978685.3. NCBI lineage: Eukaryota > Metazoa > Chordata > Actinopteri > Syngnathiformes > Syngnathidae > Nerophis > Nerophis lumbriciformis. The sequence continues at coordinate 33,094,672 of NC_084570.2, forward strand.
GCTATCACATGTTGATAAAAATATAACATTTACATAATAAAAATCAGCTTCCCAAATGCTGTAATAAATTAAGCATGATGATTTGACTTGAAACTGTTTAATGTTGCACTTTTTATATGTAGAAGAAAAGTTTTGTAATTTTATTTAATCTGAGCAACAACTTGAGGCAGTTTAATGTGGATTAACGTGGGCAGAATTATTATAGTGTTCCCAATGTTAAAAGGATAAAGCCATTGTTTACAAATTTGGTAAATAAATAACCAAAAACTTTATATTTTGTTGTTTTCTTACTGTACCAAAAATGAACCGAACCGTGACCTCTAAACCGAGGTACGTACCGAACCAAAATGTTTGTGTACCGTTACACCCCTAGTATATATATATATGTATGTATGTATATATATATATATATATATATACACACACACATATATTACTGCTTTTTGCGGTAAAATTGTGTTGACTGAGCTGCCAGTTTTTGACTGTAAAATCTAGGGTTGTTGTTTTTAACGGTGTATTACTGTAAATGGAAAGACGGTACATTTGTTTTTATGGTAGAAAAACTGGCAGCTAAGTTGCCAGAATAAAAAAAAAACTTGTACTGTTTTGCCATGAATGTTGTAAAAACCAATGTTCATTTAACAGTAAAATTCTGGTAACTAAGCTGCCAGGTTTTAACGTAAAACCCCCAAAAAACATTGGTACTGTTTTTCCATTTACCGTAAAATGTTGTAAAAAAAACAAACAAACAAACAAAACACTATTTTACAGTAAAATTTTGTATATACAGCATATATATGAAATCATTCACAACTGCATCCCGGAACTGTGTGTGATTAGTGTTGAAACAGGAAGTGTGTCACAAAAGCCAGCCTTTGGACTCCCAAGCTAAGCTTATGAGATGATGGTGATACGTGCTTTGGAGTGCCCTGACATCATCCTGTAGGCCAGGTGTGCAGGTTCAGTCAGGTTCACCTCACAAGTGTGCACCAGCGTCTTCCCAGCACCGGAGCCGATGTTGTAGAAGCTCAGCGTGCGGCTGCTGCAGTTCAGCCTGATCTCCAGTCTGCAGGAGACCGTGGTCCTCATCAGCGGCACATCCCGGCCCCGCTGGAAGGCTGTCAGCAAGTTCTCGAACCACATTAGGCACCAGGAGCCTCGGCTGCTTTCCAGGGCTGAGGCCAGGCCGCTTCGCTCCAGCGTCCTGCCGTCGCACACACCAACGATCCAGGGGGCGCCGTCGAGCTCCACCTCCCAGCAGTGGTCGCCTTGGTAAAAGCTCTGCGAGCTGAGCACCTGGAGGAAGCTTGTGAATCTTTGAGGAGATGGCGGGTAGGGCAGCTTGGTAGCGCTGAACGTCACCGTCTTCAAGTCCTCTGAGAGGACAAGGTTTGGGTGAGCTGTCCCCAGGTCGAAGGTCACCTCGGACGGGTTGAAGGTGTTGCGAAGAGAGTGATGAATCACGCCCAGTCTTTCCTTGAGCTCCGCCTTCAATTGCTCCAACTTGGGAATGACTCGAGCCGGGCTGAGTTTGGACTCCACGCGGTCCTGATGGTCTCCGGTGAGTCTTTCGATCAGATCCTGGAATTGCGGTTGAAGGTCTTCTGGGAACTCCGCCTGGTCTTCCTCGCTTAGAGACTCGGCTCTGAGCAGGACGTGTCTCAGCTGCTGGGTCAGCTGACCAGCCTGGTGGACTCTCTGCTTCACGCTGGCCTCGCCCGGGGAGAGCTCGTCTTCGATCACCTGCCACACCTGCACTTGGTACTGGTGCAGGACTTCACTCACCTGCTGCAGATGTTTGGATGCTTGCTCTCTCTGCTGCTCGTTAGCAGCCATCAACTCAGCCTCCTCTTCCTTCAGCGCATCCTCCGCTATCTCTAACTGGGCGGCTAACTCCGTGACGTGAGACGCCAGTTTCAACTTGGTCAGTCTAGTCTGAGGTTTTGATTCACTTGTCTCCACGTTGCTGTCCGTACAAATTGGACCGGA